>NW_023270451.1:61764117-61967080 GCF_011800145.1 Mirounga leonina | reverse complement strand
AAATAAATAAATAAATAAATAAATAAATAAATAAATAAATAAATAAATAAATAAATATGAAAGAACTGAAGCACAGAGGGATTAAGTAAGTTTTCCAAAGTCACAAAGTAAGTAAGCGTTCACTTCTAAGAACTCATGCAGTCTGACTTCAGGACTCATTTCCTTAATCTCAGTGTTATGCTGCCTCTTGAGAGAATTGATGGCGAGAAGGCAGGGCCCATAAGAGAGTATATATCATATGGAAATATACTTGGAGCATATGACTCCGCTGCAGGTCAGGTACTTTAAAAACATTTCCGGCAGATCCCCGTTCTCTTCAGACTAATGAGGAGATTAGGCCATTATTATAATTATTCTTTTCAGAATTGAGGTCTCTGTAAAGGGAGCAGTGCAGTTTTATAGAAAGTGTATTTACTTTGAAGTCTGACAGACCTACCCGGCTTTATATCTACAGGCAAGTTATATAAATTCTCCGACTCTGTCTGATCATCTGTCAAATGTTAGTGGCAGTACCAACCTCCTGTCATTGTTCTGTGCACGAAATGAAGCCGTGTATGTAAAGTAGCTAGTACGATCCCATGTACATGGTGGATACCAAAAATATTAATTCCTTCCTCTTCTAGACATTGTAGACTAGAATATTTCCAGTTATAAAAATAAAGTAATACCCTCCACAGTGATATTTTTCTCAGAGGGAAGAGAGCCCACTCCACACTGTCAGACACACGGTGAGTCACCAAGAGTGAGGCTCGACCTGGGAACAGCTCGTCCTATCCACTGCTTTGCTGGGGCTCCTGCCTCCATCCTTAGGTGACAGTTGCGGGAAGGAGAGTAGAGGCAGCAGAGTATCTTCCTTCTCCTTTTATGCAAGGAGCTGAAGCAAGAGTCTTGTTGAAATTCTGCCTTTCCCTCTCTCCTTAAACACTTGACATTTTCAGCATCTTCCACCTTTTAATGTCATTTTAATTATCATCATTCCAATGATCAGGTTTCACTTTCAAGAAGTGCTTAGATTTCTCTCCTGGAGAAGACAGTCCAATAGCTATTTCCTTTGTAAGCATCACCAGGGAAAAGGCTAGAAAACTGGAGTTGGGAGGACCAGAAGTGAGAAAAAATGAGCACTTATATGACCTATAATTTAAACCCGTCAGCAAATATAAGTTCTACCTTCCTGATGATGGAGCTGAGTGCTCCCATATAACCAGAACCAGGTGTGTGTATATACATGTGTATATGTGTATGTGTGTGTGTGTGTGTGTACATGTAGGAATTTGTTATAAAGATTTGATATTACTCAACTGGTTAAGCTGGCTAAGCAGCATCTGGAAGGCCGTTGTCTTCACGTCTGAAGCTGGGGCTTGAAGTGCCCAGGCCGGCAGTTAGGAAGGACAGATGGATGTAAAGTGGGGGAAGCAAGGACAGCCTGGAACCCAAATGCAAGAGCTAGAATCCATGGGGACAGACTGAAACCTAAATCAGTTCATGCTGCCTTTGATCTGGGGAACGTGGATATCCAACGGAAGCCAACTTCTTCTTCACAGAACTAAACACACACACCTAGCTCAGGCAACAGACAAGCTGAAGAAAGATCCAGGAGAACATGGGGCAGTTACAGGCCCGGCCACTGCCTCACTCCAACTCCTATCTGAGCCAGCAGATAGGAAACGAGGTCTCTGTGCTCCAAAATGGCTGCCACTTCACTTCCATCCTCCAGATCTCCCACAAGAATTTCCGTTGGGCCCAGTGTAACCAGAAACATGCAAAAAAGGGAAGTCTGGTAAATGTAGTTTAGTTCAGCCAGGTTGATACACTACTAAGCTATATATATGCTTGAAATATATGTATATGTATATCCCCAAATTTAGCAGCTTAAACAAGAAGCATCTCTAGCTTACACAGCGTCTGAGCTCAGGAATCCAGGAATAGCTTTAGCTAGGTGGTTCTGCATCAGGGTCTCTCAGGAGGGCTACACTTAGCTGTGGCAGAAGTCATCCGAAGGCTTGACAGGGTTAAAGATCAACTTTTAAGCTCAGGCATGCAGCTATTAGCCAGAGATCTTCATTCATTACCATGTGGACTTTTCCATAGGGCAGCTCACAACATAGCAGTAGCTTCCTGTGGAGTGAGAGATCGGAGACAGAGACAGAGAGGCCATAGTGTCTTCTCAACTTAAACTCAGAACTGACCTACTGCTACCTCTGCTATATTTTATTGGTCACACAGTCCATCTCCAGTACAATGTAGGAGGGGACTATACGGAATGTGAATACTGGAAAGTAGAAATCATTAGGGGACATCTTAAAGCCTGCCTCCCACAATGTCACATCTGAACAATTCTGTAACACCACTAAAAAGAAATGCCTTCAATTTCAGGGTAGGAAATTGGTTCTCTTCTGATTAAGGATGGTATCCTCTGTTTATTTTATCTATGAACTCCATCCACTTCTTTGGAAACAACACCTTTAATACCAAGGCTCTCCTTTTGTATTGGCTTGCCCTTTTATGGTACATTTTTGCAAACGTTGTCACATTTGAGCCTGAGACAGCTAGTAGGAGGACAAAGCTGGGGTTCAAATGCAAGTCATTGTGTTTCCAAGGTGAAAGTTAATTTTACAATTCTATAGCTAACTTTACAGTATTTGCCTTGTCAAAATAGCCATTCTGTATTATTAATATTACTGAAAGGTTCAGAACCAAAGTTTAGAAAAGCCTTTTTCTTCTTCCCTCCCATTATAAGCAATTTTTATTTAGCCTGACTAGATATATTCAGTACTATCTTCCTATTTGCCATTTTAAAATCTAATTACATGCTTTACGCTAGTTTGTATTTTTGTATCTGTGAAGTATATGGGCATAGTTTTCTCAACTACAAAACATCTTGCCAAATATAGTTACATACTTTTTAATGTTTTCATAGATTTTTTGTTTTTAAAGCTAGTGACTCTCATTAGGTAAATTATTTCTTGGATGTAAATTAGATAACTTAAAGTGACAAACTGCTTTTCCAATTATAGCTGGTACTATTTAGTTACTCAGTATCTTTTTATCACTGAATCAACCTAAATAGCTACAAAGTGGCTTCTCCAATCCCCCCCAACCATGGTTGGATTTGCAGATTCCAGCCTCTTATTTCGTGAAGTGACCCAGTAGTTCAACAGGAAGTAAAAAAGGAATCCGAACACCCTGCTTTCTTCTCACCTCTGAGCAGTGAGCCCCTTTCTCCCCATTTGTCTCCTATCTCTTCCCTACAATTCACTATAGCCAAATTCGCCCCTAAATACAGATATTTCCATGCCTCAGAGTCATGGAGGAGACCCCAAAGTGCTTTTTCCCTTACCAAAAAGGCACCCTCCTTTCCCTAGTCCTGAGCAAAAATATATTAATACTCTAGCACTTTGAGTAGTAATGTCTCTTTGTTCCATCTCAAACCTACCCCCACCCTGCTACTGATGAGGTTTGCACCTGAGCCATCTGGGTGGAACATTGTTTCACTTCTCTCCAGCATTTTCCTGTTTACTTTTCTACTTTTACTCAGCTGAAGGCTGTTTTTAAGCAACTCGTTAACTCCTTGTGGGGCTCACAAAACTGTGAGTTCTTGAAGCAGTTCACCAATCCTTGAAGTTTCTGGGTAAATAGGCTAGAGTGATCTCCCTTTATAGTTTTAGTATTTCATTCAAAAAGGAGAAATCAGAGAGGGAGGCTCCAGGAAACAAACTGAGAGTCTCAGAGGGGTTTGGGGTAGGGGGCTGGGGTAGCCGTGTGATGGGTATTAAGGAGGGCACGTGTTGTGATGAGCACTGGATGTTATATGCAACTAATGAATCATTGAACACTATATCAAAAACTAACGATGTACTTATACAGTGGCTAACCGAACATAATAAAAAATATTTTTAAAATGTAACTTTTTTTTTTAAGATTTTATTTATTTTTATTTGAGAGAGAGAGAATGAGAGAGAAGGAGTACATGAGAGGGGGGAGGGTCAGAGGGAGAAGCAGACTCCCCACTGAGCAGGGAGCCCGATGCGGGACTCGATCCAGGGACTCGATCCAGGGACTCCAGGATCATGACCTGAGCCGAAGGCAGTCGCTTAACCGACTGAGCCACCCAGGCACCCAAAATGTGGTAACTTAATATGAGTTTATCATAAGGTATATTCTTACCTAGCCCTTTATTTAAGTTACTTTAAATCCTCCTATTGTGTTATGTTGTGATTTATCTATTTTCATGACTTTCCTTTCTCCAAGTCACCGTCCCTGTACTTTTATTTCCAGAGTGCAATAAAGAGGCTGGCATGTAGTATTCATTCAGTAAGTGATGCGTTGAATAAATGTGCTCTTAAATGACTAAAGTCTTCTGCCAGGTTTTATCTAATATCCATCCTTTTTTTCATCCTGGGGTGGTAGTATGCAATCAAGGGGGTTGTTGACCCCATCTCCAGTCATTTACATGTAGCTGTCCCCTTCCCACGCCCCACTGAGAAATGAACACCAAAACAGTCTTCAGGCAAAAGAATTCGCTTAGAAATGCCATCTGGAGGTCTTTGTGATAGCCCCACCCTAATATGAAATGTTTGTCAGGGTTCCTAGTTGCAATCAACAGATAATGACTATGACTGATTAAGCAAAAAGAGAGTTTATTCAAAGCATATTCGACAATCTCAAAATTGCTGGGAAGGCTGGTGAACCAGACTTGAGCCTCATTCTCAGGAAGAAAGCCCAAAACCTCATAGCAGAATTGGCCTGATGAGAAAACCTGCTGTCGCTGCTGCTTTCCTTCCCACTGAGTACTAGAGGAAACTTGGCAGCTATCACCCCTTCCAGGCTACCTCTGTGCCAGGAACTCTGCCTTAAGCCCTCTGGGAACCTGCCCTTGCCACCGCCAGGGCTGAAAGTTTAATGCATCTGTTACCACATGCCCAAGCCAAAATGGAAGCTCCTCTCAAGGCCAACACCCTCCTGTTGCTTCTCAGTGACATGGCCCAGCCCCAGCACCTGCATTTGATCGGTTAGCCAGTCTGGGAATTTGAATTATGACACAACAAAGAAGCAGGACCCATTGTGTAGGAATTTCCCCAAATCTTTAAAAATCTTTCAAAGGAAATGGTTCACTTTTAAAAATACAACTACATTAGTAGAGACCAATTCACACTTGCTGCTATGACTTATTAACCTTCGTTTTCCTTCAATACTCAGCATTGAAATCTTAGCTTCCCTAAGTCTAGGTGAGATTTTTTTACTCCAACACCTGGAAGGATGCTCACTGGCTAAAACAGCCCATCTAAACTTTCTCTCTGTAGAATCACAAGACAAGATTAAGACAGGAACTATGACTTATGTCCCTACTGATAACCAACTTCAGATGACCTGTTTATGGCATCTGTTAATGAATAATTTGGTTGAAGGTAATTAAGAAGTACAAAATGGAGTTGCTAAAGGAAGGATATACTATTAATGTTATGGAAAATATTATTTGTATTTCTTAAATTGGAAAGGATTCAGCACACAGGTTATAATTTTCCTTTGTTATTTTTTTTAATAGAATAATAGGATGTGTTTTGACAATATCAATTTAGATGTGCCATATTAAAAAAAAAACTTGGGGCGCCTGGGTGGCTCAGTCGGTTAAGCGACTGCCTTCGGCTCAGGTCATGATCCTGGAGTCCCGGGATCGAGTCCCGCATCGGGCTCCCTGCTCAGCAGGGAGTCTGCTTCTCCCTCTGACCCTCCCCCATCTCGTGCTCTCTCTCTCTGTCTCATTCTCTCTCTCAAATAAATAAATAAAATCTTTAAAAAATAAAAAAAAATTTAAAAAATAAAAAATAAAATCTTTTCAGAAGTGAAAAGTAGGCAGGATCATACTGATGGAAAATAATCCAACCCACAGTCATCTTTCAATACCTTGTCCTTACAGCCATCTTCTATAACTTTAAAAATTATTGATGAAAATTTTGAAAACCTGGTGTCACAATTTTTGCTTTAAATTTCAATGAGTTTTCTTTTACCTCCATTTCAACCACATGTTTATGCAGCCAAACTTGACTCATCATCTTCCCATGAAAGTATTCCACTTCCAGGTTCTCAAACTCAAGAATCCCTCCTCTGACCATGCCATTTCCTCCCCCCCCCCCCCCCCCCCGCCCGCCCTCTTCTGTGGCATCTCCTGAACCTGTTTTCCCATCTCACTGTGACTCCCAGGACCCCCATGGCTTCCTATTATCCTACTGTATCACCTTCTCCTAACTTTCCTTGCCATACAGCTGGGCCGGAACCCCGTAATCACGTCACAAATCTTTACCATTAGGTAACCCTCACCTTTCTCACTCTTGGCTTCCACACTGAAGCTGCCACACTTTGCTGAAGAAAGTAATAAAATCATACCGATGAGATTGTTAAATGTGTGCTTTCTAACTTTGGGTATCTGCCCTGATCCCCCTAATGTATGTTTATCATTTCTTGTTCAAGTCCTAATTTTCAAAAATAGCTCAAAGAAACATTTTCTTTCCTTAAACTCTCCCCCACCTCCTACGTTTGGCAGATGTTTTGTTTTGTTTTGTTTTGTTTTCCCCCTTTTAGTCAACTGAGCAATCTCCCACACCAAACCCATGCTAGCTGCCCAGGGATAAAATGCTGCAAATATTGATGACGTCTACAGCATGATTACGTGAGGTTTTAATGTACTGTTCCCAAGGCCACAACTCTGGTTCAGGCTCATATTCAAAGGTAGATTTACCATAAAACAAATGCATTAAGCATTGAAGCCCTTCATTTATACCAATCCCACCACCCTGGAAGGAACCTGTGTTCATTTTCTATTGCTATGTAATAAATTACTTCACAAGTTAGCAGCTTTTAAAACAACACACATTTGATCTCACAGTTTCTTTGGTTCAGTAATCAAGGCATGGCTTAGCTGGATCCTTTGATTCAAGATTTCTCATAGGGCTTCAGTCAAGGAGTTGACCAGAGCTAGGATCTCATCTAAAGGCTCAACCGGGGAAAGACTGATATCCAAATTTATGTCGTAGTTGACAGATTTTCAGTTCCTTCAGGCTGTTGGACTGACAGATTCCTACTTCATTTTCTAACTGCCTATTGGCAGAAGCCATACTCAGTTTCTTGCCACATGGATATCCCATGTGGCCAGCAAGGGAAAGAGTCTGTTAGCAAGATGGTAATGACTATCTTATATAACTTAATCCCATTACCTTTGTCACATTCTATTGATTAAAAAGCAAATCACTAGGCCAGCCTACACTCAAGAGGAGGAGATTACACAGGATTATTAATTCTAGGAGACAGGGATCATTGGGGCCATATTAGAGTATGCCTAGAGTCACAGGGCTCTAGCAATTTGTCCAGTGGGTCATATATTTTCATAAAATTTGCAAAAATTAGATATGTAAGCTGCAGTTGGTTAAGACTACCATCTCTTGCCATTTCAACATCCCTTCCATCACATGTCCCCCAGCAACATCCACTCCTCTTTGTCAAGTGGCATTGAAATGATCACAGGAATTTTATAATAGAGACAAGAAGAAATTGAGTTGGAGATTATTTAGGGTGGGTTTAGTGTGGTCTGTTCAGTGGGTCGTAGTCATTTCCTTGTGTCTCTAATTTATAGCTAGACTCTCAGGTATAGGAACAGTTTCCAGAAATACCCTGGTTACCTACTATGCTGATTCAGCCAGTCTTGCAACACAAAGCAGAGGTCATATCTTGGTATGAAGGTGTTCTCAGGTGTCCAGCACTGCCAGAATTAGGGAATGAGGCACAAGATTTGAAAGGTATAAAGCCTAAAGCTTGTGTGTGGGAAATTCTATCATTACATGTGTTCAGTTAGAAGTGGAGAACTCGGTTCTCATCAGTGCCTAGTCAAAACAAGTTCTGCCTTGTCAAGAATATATTCAATAGTGCAACATATATAATTATAAATGAGCCATTTTTTTTTCTTTTCTGACAGCTAATGTGTGAAGTAGAATTATTAGATTTTCTGTGTGTAAAACAATAGCACATACCTTTCTAGGCAAAGTTGCACATATTCCATCATATTGGAATCCATCTTAATGTGGCATTACCAGTGGTAAGTTGTAAAATAAGAAGAGAATTTTCTAAATTATCTGTAATTGTTTTAAACTGTGGTTAATTATACCACAGGGGAAAAAAATTATCTTTCCGTTCTCCCTACAGAAAATTGCATTACAATATTGTTGTCATAGGAAGAGACCATAAATGAGTATGTAAACCAAATGTATAAGAAAATAAAATGTTGGGGTGCCTGTGTGGCTCAGTCAGTTAAGCACCCAACTCTTGATCTCTGCTCAGGTCTTGATATCAGTGTTATGGGTTTAAGCCCTGCTTTGGGCTCCATGCTGGGCATGGAACCTACTTTAAAATAAAGTTATAAATGTGTGTCAGGTTGTTAATTTTTTTTAAATCTGATATTTTCACAATTTTTCATATTTATAGTATTTATTAGCTTTTAAAAATATGTAATTTTCATGACTTTTTTCCTTTAAATAAATACTTAATACTTGGTTTTGTATTACTTTTCTTAAAATGTCCAGTTGTGTAGGCTTCAGACCCCACAAAAACTGGATCTCCCCCTTTCTGGTCCCACTGGCCTGGACTAGTATACCCGTCTTCCTGAATGATCTTCGCCACTGCACTCCATTGTGGTCCAGCCTTATCACCCATTGCCGCCCCAAGGTCTTCCCATGGAAACTCTCCAATCACATCACTGCTCTGCTGAAAAATCGTTACTGTCTCGTCATCACAGATTTCTGTTGTTTAAGCCACTTATTTGGTGTTATTGTTACACTCTTCAGTTCAGCAAATGAAGGTCCCAGTCTAATTTGTATTTTTATTGTCAACAGCTCCTTGTTTCTGTTTTGTTTTGTTTTCCTGCCAATATAGCACTTGCTGTTATAAAAGCATCACTTTGGTCCCTTCTCTCCCTATTTCCCCTTTTCTCTCATTTTTATTCTTCAGAATCCTTCTCATTCATTAGGACCTACCCCAGATGCTTCCTTCGTGAACCTCCTCTGCTCTCAGAATGTGATAGTCTCTCTCTTCTTCTATATGCCTATTAGTGTTTTAGTCTACTCTCAGTGGGCTTCTGTTTTATCATTGCAAAATCGGATCTCCCAATTTTTGCATATTTTGGTTCTATTTGTAAATCCTAAACTCTTTGAGAGAAAATGTTACTTCTTTTTCATCATTGAAACCTCTCTAGCACCTCATAAGCTATACTTGCAGAACAATAAATATTATTGGCCGTGAATGATTGTATGAATGAATGATGAATCATTTGACCAAATAACAAATGAATTTATTCAAATGCTACCCCATTCTTTCATTCATAATAAATACTTATTGAGGCCATACTATGACCTAACACTTGTGGTCATTTCTGAGAATCTTTAAACATAACAAAACAACAATAAAAACGTGGTGCTTGCCCATAAGGAGGTAACATTCTGGTGAGGCAGACAAACATTGATCAGAAAAATCCCACAAATTAATATCAAATTTCATCTTTGATGGGGCTTATGCAATAAAGGTAATGAACTGTGAGATCGTACATGTGGAATTTCAACCAGTCAGGACAATTTCATGTGCATTTTCCATAATGAACGAGAAGATAACAGTTCTTTTTTTTTTTTTTTAATTCTCTTCTCCAAGGAAATAGCTAAATTACATGGGATTTCATTTAACCACTTTCATAAGGTTTAATTCCTTAACTAAATAATTAATTTGATCTTGAAAATTTTACAAGATTAGAGCAATAGTTTGTCCCTTGTTTCTGAAAATTGGCACATTCTTGGTGCTGCTATCTAAGGACATGAATGAAACTGAGAAGCCCCAAGGGTAGGCTCAGTCCTTTCTCTGGGTACAATACTCCTTTTATCAGAGACTGTGGCTATTGGTAGCTGAACTTATCCTGTCTGTGATGCTCTTGCTTAGTCTGTCAGCTACTGGCCAGTGCCTAGGCCTTGTCCTGCAGTCTACCTTACAAATTGTCTGCTGCTGGGGTTTCCAGATGAGAGTGTTACGGGTTGAATTCTTCCCCCCAAGAAAAAAGTGTTGGAGCCCTAACCCTGCAGTACGTCAGAATGTAGCTTTGTTTAGAGATAAAGATATTCATTTATAGAGGTAATCAGGTTAAAATGAGGTCATTAGGGCAAGTCGTAATATGACTGATGTTCTTATAATGGGACATTGGGACACAGAAACAGAAATACAGAGGAAAGACGATGTGAAGACACAGAGAGAATGCCATCTACAAGCAAGGACTGCCTGAGGCTACCAGAAGCTCCAAGGGAGGCATAGCCCTCAGAAGGAACCAGATACCTTGACCTTAGACTTCTCAGGCTCCAGAACTGAGACAATAGATTTCTGTTGTTTAAGCCAATCAGTCGGTGGTACATTGTTAAAGGAGCCTTAGCAAACTAATAGGATATATTTCCACAGAAAAATTTATACCAAACTAATGTTTCCTGGATGTTTATCCTATAGGGTTTTTTCTCTCTCTGATTATTTACATTTAAGCCTAAATGCAAATTCAGAAACAATCCCTAGAGTCGAAAGAGTATATGGCCACTAAAAAATAACAACTAAAAGCTCCCTTGATATGAACATTTCTTCTCTGGAACTGTCTTCAGTTTCACCGGGCCAGCTTGGCGGGGGCTTCCTCTTCTGTGTGCGGCTACCTCTGGCAATATTAAGAAGGACTGTAGCCATTACACCCACAGGCACAACCAGTGAGGCCAGAAATGCTCTTGAGCTGGGAATCAGGGGGGAATGCACCAGGAGCATAATGTAGTTTTGTATTAAAGTCTCTGAATGCTCAGGTTACTACCATATTAACTTTAGAAATTGAAGAAACCATTGTATGTCCTGGCTCAGTGTGAAAAGCATTTCAAAATTCATCCAAATGGCTGTTCCCTGTGAAGGCGTGGCTGCAGACTTCTGTTCCTTTCATAACAGGCAGCGGTAGGGTGCTTCCCCCCACCTGGGTTTAAAAGGGGGACAGAGAGTCATTAAATATATTCGCCAAATGAGAGTAATTGTTACTTTTTTTTTTTTTAAAGATTTTATTTATTATTTGACAGAGAGAGAATGAGAGAGAGAGAGCACATGAGAGGGGGGAGGGTCAGAGGGAGAAGCAGACTCCCCGCCGAGCAGGGAGCCCGATGCGGGACTTGATCCCGGGACTCCAGGATCATGACCTGAGCCGAAGGCAGTCGCTCAACCGACTGAGCCACCCAGGCGCCCGAGAGTAATTGTTACTTTATTTAAACTATTTGGGTAGAAATAAATTTTTATAGGTTAAAAACTAAATTTTTATAGGTTAAAAACTAAAGAGATATTCAAGAAATACCTTTTGAGTACCTACAATGTATCAAATGTTGGGAGTATACAGGTGAGCAAAAACAGGCACAGTCCCTTTCTCTGGGAGCTGGCAGACTATTAAAGGAAATAGACAATCTTCTGTGTATATGGTCTCTCTCTGCCTCTTTTTTATAGGGATGCTTGTGGTGGCATTTAGGGCCCACCTGGGTGGTGAAGGATAATCTCCCAATCCCATGACCCTTAATTTAATCACATCTACAAAGTCTTTGCCATATGCAGTGGGTTAAACAATATCCTAGAAAACTTCTTGTCCACCTGAAAACTCAGAAAGTGACTTTATTTGGAAATAGGATCTTTGCAGATACAATTAAGGTAAGGATTGAGATATGATCATACTGGATTAGGGTGGGCCCTAAATCTAATGAAAGTGTCCTTGTAAGAGGCAGAAAAGGACACACAGAGACACAGGGAAGGAGGCCACGTGAAGATGGAAACAGAGATTAGAGAGATGTTGTCACAAGCCAAGGAACAGAAGGATCCACCAAAAACTGGAAGAGGCAAAGAAGGATTCTCTCCTAGAGAGTTTTGAGAGAACACAGAGCTGCCAACACCTTGATTGCCAACTTCCGGCTTCCAGAACTGTGACAGAATAAATTTCTGTTGTTTAAGCCACCAAGCTTATAGTAATTTCTTGAGCAGCCCTAGGAAACTAATATACCATGTAAGATAATAAGCACAGGACCCAAGAATTAGGATCTGGACATTTTGGGGGGCCATTATTCAGCCTGCCACACCTACTCTGCTTTCAAAAGTGTAGGTATATGCACACATCACATAGGGCAGGTGACCTTAAATAGGTCCTGCTTGGTGCAAGCAACTGTCTGAGACTTTTATGAGACTTGATGAGATGAAATGGCAATCACAAATCTAAGGAAGCGCTATGATCAAATAAACACCTTGGGAGTACAATAAGACAGTGGACTGCCATCTCCAAAATACCCAGCAGGTGATAAAAAAGGGAAGGAAATGATTTGAGTAATATGTGAATAAACATTTTTAAATGATAAATGATGGGATGCCTGGGTGGCTCAGCCGGTTAAGCGTCTGACTCTTGATTTTGGCTTAGGTCATTTCAGAGCTGTGAGATCGAGCCCCACGTCAGGCTCTGTGCTGGGCATGGAACCTGCTTAAGATTCTCTCTCTCTTTCTCCCTCTGCCCTTCCCACCACCCCCTCCCCTTTAAAAAAATGATAAATGAAATACACCACAGGACACTTACAGGAGACGGTATACTATCAGATGTTATTTTTATAATACAAACAATAAGACTCAAATTTATAGGGGGCGCCTGGGTGGCTCAGTTGGTTAAGCGACTGCCTTCGGCTCAGGTCATGATCCTGGAGTCCCGGGATCGAGTCCCGCATCGGGCTCCCTGCTCGGCCAGGAGCCTGCTTCTCCCTCTCCCACTCCCCCTGCCTGTGTTCCTGCTCTCGCTATCTCTCTCTCTGTGTGTCAAATAAAATAAAATAAAATCAAAAAAGATTTAAAAAAAAAAAAGACTCAAATTTATAAAGAAAATAAAGTTTGAGGTAAGCAGTGGCAGTTTAATGAAAGAAGCAGGATTTGAAAGGGGTCCTCCCTCCTGGGTGACAGGAGACAGGAAACTCTTCTGGCATCTCTCAGGAAACATGAGCTAGAGTACCCCACTCTCTGAGCCCTACTATTTGCTAACCTTAGAGTTTCCGACCTTTGCCCGTGGTTCCTCAATCTACCAACCACTCTCGTCTTCCCTTTCTTGCCTATCACTTGACTCGTTCTATTACTATGGCTCTAAGCCCACCCATTTCATCATTTCTTTCCACTCCCTTGCCTACTGGGTCTTCCACCACACCGCTCCTGAAGCTCCCCACTCAATAATTAATCTATGCATCGTCTTCTCACCTCCTCTATGGCAGGATCAGTTGAGTTCACCATGCTGCTCACTGTCTTTAAGAATTTCCTGTTGAAAAAAAAAAAAAAAGAATCTCCTGTTGCAATGTTTACAGTAGCCAATGTCACTATACTCCCAAACAAGTATCCTAGTACTGTTAACTTCTGCCTTCCTCAGATGATTTTACCTCCTACCTCAGAGAGAGAACTGAGGTAATTCCTTCCTCTTTCTTCTCCCTCCATTATTTTCTTCTGAACATCCTCCTTCACAACAGTTTCGGTGGGAGATGTTCCAAGCAAGGTTAGTGCTTCCACCTGTTCTTCTCTGACAGCTGTTAATCTCTGCTGATGGTTTGGAGTGAAGGGAGCAACACTGAGAAGCTGGTCAGAAACTCTGTGCCCGTGAGTGGGGCTTGTTGACAGTGGATTTCACTAATAGGAATCATCTCGCGTTAGCTTCTTTTTTCTTGGGCTGGTCAAATTAAAGAAGGATCTCCTATCTACTGCCTAGAATGGGTGAGCCTTGCCACCATTATCTGTGTGGGGAGAGCACAAGGAATCTCAACATCCAGGATGTACACTTTCATTCAGTCTCCCTGTGTTCAACATGGTAGCCTCATCCTGAACTCTACCCCAGTTTATTCTTTCCAGAGAACAATCATCCAGTAGGAACAATTCATTCCACTAGCTGTGTATGACTGAGGAGCAGATTTAGGGAACTCACTGCTTCTGAGGCTGACTTTCAGCCAATACTCTTCACCCCTCACCCTACTTCTGGAGCATGTGAGGCACTTCTGTGGCTAATGAGTCCCTCAGCTGTCCCCTCTGCTGACTTGGCATTCAGCTTTCTCGGATCTGCTAAGTCATTGACCACTGACCACTGACAGCTTTCCAACTTCCCAAATTTTGTTCCTGTCATCTCCTATCACATAAATTTGTTCTTGGGTTTTATGTGTTCTTGAAAAAATCTTTTTACACTCATCATTAACAAGGTCTCAAGGGTGAATGGAGGTAAACATATGCTCTCTAAATACATTTCTGTCCTGTAATCAGAACATAAGGATTAATATTTCATTCCTGACCCCTGGTAGTATATTAAGGAGCAATCCGCCATAGACTATTTAACTGTTTTACCCATTTTGTCTTCAACTTTACTGTCAACCTTTCCTTAGCCCTATATATACAGTTAGATTAAGTACAGCACCGTGTCCAGAAAGCTCAAAATATAAACTATGAACCAATGAACTGTATTATGGGAAGAATTTTTTTTTTTAAGATTTTACTTATTTATTTGACACAGAGAGACACAACGATAGAGGGAACACAAGCAGGGGGAGTGGGAGAGGGAGAAGCAGGCCTCCCACCGAGCAGGGAGCCCGATGTGGGGCTCGATCCCAGGACCCTGGGATCATGACCTGAGCCGAAGGCAGACGCTTAACGACTGAGCCACCCAGGTGCCCCGGGGAAGAATTTTTCTCCTTGTGAAAAGATTAAAGCTTTCAACTGTTCTTTTCAGGCATTCCCAATAGTTCCCTTCTCTGGGTTCTTATCCTACCTTCCAACTTGAGTTGGCTAAACTCTATGTTTGATTGAGCTGTAACCCTGACTGCAGATTATGACTGACCAGCCTATTTCCCTAACAGATACCCTTGGGATATTTCTGGTCAGCCATCTACCTAAGAGTCCTAAGTCTTAATACATTGTTTTTTTATTTTGACTATTTCTAATGGAAATTGTATATTTTCTTGCTTTGAGAGATGGGAAAATTTCAGACAATTTTTTCTAGGAAGCTCAAGGTCATCACTACTAGCATCAGTTAGAGTACAGTTGATCCTTGAACAAGACTGGTTTGGCAGCAGATTTTTGACTGCACAGGGGGCTGGGTGCCCCCAACCACCTCGCTGTATAAGGGGCGACTGTAGTCTGCTCCAGGAATAGCTGCTGCTGGCCCTGCCAGACAGAGGAGGTCTCTCCTCTGTGCCCAGCACAGCACCTTACCCTTATTACCCTTTGTCATTACTACCCTTTTGAGATTATAATTCCTTTTTTTTTTTTTACATTTGTCTGTCCCTCTTTTTTGACCTCGAGCTCCCTGGAGGCGGAAGGCAAGAAGAGAAGGACCACCCCTTTTTCATGTGTGCATTCCCTACTGCTAGCTTAGTACATTTGTATAGTAAATGCTCAATAACTGTTTATCAAATCAATGAATAGGACTTAAGTTATATTAAACATAGAGTCAAATAAATAATGACACTATTCACATAACGATGACCATGTAAATGTAGTCCAAGGAATGTACATGAAAAAGTTTTCCGTATGGAAAACATTTGGATTTTTTTTTTTTTTTGAAGTTAACGATTGTCCTTTTTCATTCCATTTGCTTAATTTTTCTATTTACGTGTCACTCAATATCCTCAAGGAATGCTTTACAAAGTCAATAATCCATCAGATAATTCATCAGTTATGTTTCCCCCCAAAACCTTTCTCCGGCTCTGTTCAGGACTGTGGATCTCATAGCCCTGCTGCAAAGCTGTCACCCTGCCCCCTGCTCCTGGTCTTGTTTGGGTTGAGTATCCTGGTGCCTGCATCCCACATCTTTTTCTTTCCTTTCTTTCTTTTCTTTTTTTTTTTCTGTTTTAAAAATTTTGCTCTCTGTTGAAAGAGCACATATTTCTGTAGCATTTTAGGAAACGGGCAGAATGTATTTAATGTGACCTTTAATTACATGAAAATGTCTTTATTCTACCTTCATACTTGATTGATACTTAGTCTGGCAAAAAATTTGTAAGTCGAACATTATTTCTCTTAGAGTGTTCAAGGAATCTTTTTTTTTTAAGATTTTATTTATTTATTTGAGAGAGAGAATGAGAGACAGAGAGCACGAGAGGGAAGAGCGTCAGAGGGAGAAGCAGACCCCCCACTGAGCAGGGAGCCCGATGCGGGACTCGATCCCGGGACTCCAGGATCATGACCTGAGCCGAAGGCAGTCGCTTAACCAACTGAGCCACCCAGGCACCCATAAATAAAATCTTTAAAAAAAAAAAAAAAGAATGTTCAAGGAATTGCTCCACTGTCATCGAGCCTGCAGAAGATCTACTGTCGTTCTATTTCCTCATCTTTTGTATACAACCTATTTTTTTTTTCCTCTCTGGAAGCTTTCGACATACATGCTTTGCCCAAGCGTGTTGTAATTGTATAGTTATTTCCTTTATTACGGTTCTTTACAAATTTATCATGTGAGGCTTTCAATGGACCCTTTCCATATGAAAACGCATGTATTTTATTAAGTACTGGGGAACTTCCTTGTACATTTTTGTTGATACTGTGCTCTTCTCTCTTTTCCCTTCCTTCCTTTGACTTCTGTCGATCAGATATTTCATCTTTTGCATTGCTTCCTTCATTTTCATATCTTTTCTTCCATCCTTTATTTTTCTTCTAATTCCTAGGTAATTTTCTAAAAAGTACCCTTCACCCTTAAATTTAATTGACATTTTTTACTCTGTTCTCTTAATTTTAATATCTAATGACTTTTTGGTTTTCTGCTGTTCTTCTCTGATGCCTTCTTATTCTCCTTCTGTGATGTAATATCACATGTTACATCTCTGAGGCTGTAAGTTAAGGGTTTTTTTGTTTTTGTTTTTTTGAAGTTGTCTTCTACATTCTATAGAATCTGTTTACATTCCTTTATTTTTTATTGCCTGTTTTCTGGGTTTGGTCTCTTTTATACTGGAGGCTTCCCTGAAATGTCTAGCTGCTGGTCATCCATTCTTATTAAATTTAAGGCAGTTAAAATAACTGAAAATTCTATGTATAAGGGCAAAGCCGTCACATGGTGGACCTCCCTGAGCATGATCAGCAGTGAGTAGGGTGTTTCCTTGAGTGACTCCACAGTGTCAGCAAGGGAAGGCATTTTTCCTCAGGGTGTCAGGCCTGTCCTGCCGGAGAGCATTATGCCTGAATCCTGGGAGTTCCGGGGAGAGAGCCGGAAGAACTAGGGACTTTCAATTCCATTCACTCTCACTGTATGTCCTGCTTTTAGGGTACTCTATTTGCCTGAATGAGTAGGCTTTTAGTTTCAATCTGTACAGAGAATAACCAACCTTCTTCTTCAGTGGGGGAGGGTAGAGGCAAGGGTAGTTACCTGGCCCCATGAAGGGCAGCCCCCCGTCCTAACTCTAACCCAGTCCCTGTGCCTCCAGTCCCTCCTCTCTCCGTCCTCCCCCAGCGCCTGGTGTCCCAAATCCTGGGGTTTTCTGGGTCTTGAATCCTGTTCGCACTCTCCTGTGTGGCCAGTAATTGGCAGCCTACTTTTATCATCTCTGTCAGCAGCCAGTCCTCTCCTTCTGTCTTCCAAACAGAAGCTAACATCTCTTGTCCCACATTTTCTCTTCTCCTCCTCTCGTTTCCTCTTTTCTTCTTAGTGTCCTGATCCTCTCTTCTTCACTTCCTGTCATTTTATTTTTTTTTAAATATTTTATTTATTTATTTGACAGAGAGAGATAGCAAGAGCAGGAACACAAGCAGGGGGAGTGGGAGAGGGAGAAGCAGGCTTCCTGCAGAGCAGGGAGCCCGATGTGGGACTCGATCCCAGGACCCTGGGATCATGACCTGAGCCGAAGGCAGACGCTTAACGACTGAGCCACTCAGGTGCCCCATTTCCGGTCATTTTAGAAGAGATTTCGCAAAAAGGAATATTAGCAGACAGGAAGTTAACTAAAAACTATTTGACACTGACCTTCTATACTGGTTTAAATTCTACATTATTTAGAAATGGTGTACTTCAGGCGAGGTTGTGGCTGTGAAATCATTCTCCACTGCATGATAAACCACCACAAATGTTTCCGTGGCCTTTGAAGCCCAACAGTTCACTTCTAGAGGCAATGAAGTGTGTCGTGCTGAAAAGTTGGAGTGTGTCTGAATTTCCTAGTCAAAATTTTCTAGATCTTTAAAGGAAAAAAATTAAGAAATAAGTACTTACCAAGTGTTGATTGTATGCTTGTCACTAACAGAGCTCTCTAATTTAGCCCTCGCAGAAACTTCTGAGACAGGTTCTGCTCTATACTCATGACTATTTTTATAGATGAGAAACTCAGAATCAGAGGTTAAAGAAACTTACTTAGTGTCCTACACAGCTAGAAAGTAGTGGGGTGAGGGGCCATTTCAGGATTGACTTCTAAATCCACCTTATCTTACAAATTAATTCATGTGATGCATCAGCATGAGGTTGAAACATCCTGCCAAAACTGATGGGTTTCATCCTCATTTAAGTGATACATTATGATCAGTTATGATCTCTTCTGAAGTCATCCTATAAATCATGGCTTACAAATTGTTTTTTATGTATCATATGATTTCACAAATTATGCATTTACATTGAAAAGTCAAAAGCACATTTCAAAAAACACACAAGTCAGTTAAACTCATTTTTCTTATTGAAGTATTTTACTTCTTAAAGTAGTTTTGGACCAAAGTTAAGGACACTCTCTTTTTTTCTTTTTTCTTTCTTTCTTTCTTTTTTTTTTTTAACTTAGATCCCCGGGGCGCCTGGGTGGCTCAGTCGGTTAAGCATCTGCCTTCAGCTCAGGTCATGATCCCAGGGTCCTGGGATCGAGCCCCGCGTTGGGCTCCCTGCTCCGCGGGAGGCCTGCTTCTCCCTGTCCCACTCCCACTGCTTGTGTTCCCTCTCTCGCTGCCTCTCTCTGTCAAATAAATAAATAAAATCTTTAAAATAAATAAATAAATAACTTAGATCCCCATCTAATAAAACTACCCAAATGAAAAAATTAAAAAAAGAAAACTACCTAGATGCACTACCTTAGCATATGTGGAACACAACAATATTTACCAACTTCGAGCAAAAAGTTTTTTTAAATTTATTTTGTTTTGTTTGTTTTGTATCTTAGTTTTAAACAGAAAAATAGTAAAAAGACCTTTGACCAGACAATCCTGGTTGTGATTTTCAGCTCTGACACTCAGTAGCTATGTGAATTTAAACAAATTTCTGAAGTTTGCTTTATCTTCGTATTCTAAGTTGGTGGTAGTTATAACTAACTTCCAAGTTTGTTAAGAGGGTTAAAAAAGACAATGCCTTGAAAGGCCTCATGGGGTGTGTCCTTAGCCCTTGTCTCAACCAGATTTGTTTGTTGCACAAAAAAAAAAAAAAAAAAAAAGTCTGATTTGAGCTAGTTCAAGTAAAAAGAATTATTGCGAAGGTATGTTTGGTGAAATGGAAATTTCCCTGAAGATCCATTAAAATGAAGGCGACTTGCAAAACAAGCTTCACCTGCTTCTCATATTCAGTGCATGGGCTGTGCCTACAATGTCGTGTCTGCTTCTCTCTGGATTCCTGTTCATTCTCGTCTCTCTACTAACCCTACTTCCTCTACTTATCATTCTGCTCCTATAACTGCTGCTTGCGTGTGGTTTGGACTTAACCACACTATCAACTATTTATGTTTCCCAGTGTACCCTTTTGCTTCTACTCATAATCAATTGGCAGATTATTTTACTTCTTTTTCATTTAAAAAATTTTTTTATTTTAAGATTTTATTTATTTGAGAGAGAGAGCAAGCATGAGGCGGGGGAGAGGGAGAGGGAGAAGCAGACTCCCCACTGAGCAGAGAGCATGATGTGAGGCTCAATCCCAGGACCCTGAGATCATGAGCTGAGCCAAAGGCAGCCAATTAACCGACTGAGCCACCCACACGCCCTTATTTTACTTCTTTTTTAGTTCAGATTCTCTAAAGCAGTTATCTGATTGGCCCTGTTTATCTTTGCAGGTAGTGGCCTAGATTATAGTGGGTAACTAGACATGTAGGTAACTGGACAAAGGCCAGAGGGTTAGATGGTCCTTTCATGAAATGCCACTCACCCTTTTACAAGAACTAAATGTGGTGGTTTCCTCAGAAGTCATATGAGTTGAGCAGGAACTCTGAAAATTCTAGAACAGAAATCCGTACTCTGTAAGTTTTAGTTTTTCTTTCCCTTTGATTTCATATATCCTGAATGACAAAAACATTATGCAGATTAATTTTTCTCATCATTAATCTCATTCTATTTTTCTTTCTTTTTAGAGGATTGAGTGACATTGTCAGAAACAGGAAGCAATAATTTACTAATATCGCCTGCAGTTGGTTTACCATTTATTTTGGGTCTATCAGAGGACAGATAGCTGGCAGAATTGAAAATCAACTCACTGAACTTTTGCTGAGATGATTTATGAGCTCAGCACAGTGCTAGGCATTATGGTTCATTTAAACAGCTATAAGGATTAGGCCTTATCTTAAAGAATTCAGTCTTGTTCATTTTTGAGAGAATAATTCACAAGAAATTGTCTAGAAAAATTAATAGGAAGGTAGTGAGTGTGGTAGAAAGATAACGGGATTTGAGACTAGATTTTGCTCTAGTTCGGACCCTACCATTAGCTAGTCAACTTGCTTTCTGGGCCTCAGCTAATTTAAGATGAGGGAATTATGCCAGGTTATCGCTACAATCTATTTAAAAGCAATAATCTGTGTTTCCATATTTCTCTCTCTCTCTTTTATTTTCATTTATTTATTATTTATTTATTTATTTATTTATGAAAGATTTTATTTATTTATTTGACAGAGAGAGACACAGCAAGAGAGGGAACACAAGCAGGGGGAGTGGGAGAGGCAGAAGCAGGCTCCCCGCTGAGCAGGGAGCCCGATGCGGGGCTCGATCCCAGGACCCTGGGACCATGACCTGAGCTGAAGGCAGACGCTTAACGACTGAGCCACCCAGGCGCCCCTCTCTCTTTTTTCTTTTTTTAAAGATTTTATTTATTTATTTCAGAGAGAGAGAATGAGAGAGAGCACATGAGAGAGGGGAGGGTCAGAGGGAGAAGCAGACTCCCTGCCGAGCAGGGAGCCCGATGCGGGACTCGATCCCGGGACTCCAGGATCATGACCTGAGCCGAAGGCAGTCGCTTAACCAACTGAGCCACCCAGGCGCCCGCCCCTCTCTCTCTTTTTTTTTAAAGATTTATTTATTTGACAGCGAGAGAGAGCACAAGCAGGGGAAGCAGCAGAAGGAGAGGGAGAAGTAGGCTCTCCGCTGAGCAGGGAGCCTGACGCAGGGCTCGATCCTAGGACCCTGGGATTTTGACCTGAGCCCAAGGCAGACGCTTAACCAACTGAGCCACTCTGGCGCCCCTCCATATTTTTCTCTTAAAACAAAAAAGTTTTTTTTTTCTTATAACTCTCCCCCCTTGCCTAATTGAATTTAGATTTCGTGCAGTAGGATTTCTATCGTGTAACTAACTTTTCTCACTGATGGAAATACATTGGAATGGCCTTTGATGTCACTCTCCCCTCCCACTAACTCCTGCTGACCCCTGAGATGTGTATAAAGATCACTTTCATTGGGGGCCTTGCCAGGTCTTGCCTTGTGCTCTCCAGATATTAGCTGGGTTCAACCTAGTTTTAGATAAGATTTATCCATCCTTTATTTTACAACTTGTGGAAAGTCCAGTGTTCTCCACAAGAGCTCAGTGATATCTTGGTAGGCTTTTTGTGGTGTCATAGAAGAAATTCTTCTGACACTTACTAAAATTGTACAGAAGACTTCAGTTAAGACTACTGAAATTAAAGAGAGATATTAAGCTAAACTCCAAATAGAGCAAAGACAGCTGGGGATTTGCAGCCAACTGTCAGAGTGAGGGGGTCAGTGGATGGAAAATTACCAAGAGGAGACATCAAAGGTAGAGGGATTCCTGACAAATTAATAGGATTCTTGCTAAAGGCAGGTCAAGAACTTAGACAACAAATGTGGGGGATGAGAAACTTGATCAGATATCAAGGGTGGAGGGGATTCTCACTAAACTGACTTGGCAGGAGTCTTTGCTGAAGAGGCTCAGAAGAGCCTGGTTGAAGTTTGGTAAAGGAGAGAGTCTTTGTCAGTGGTCACTCTACTTCCAAGCTCCCGCTTCTGTTAAATTAGTTTAATTTAGAATTATTTTACTGCCCCACACATCTCCCTGCTCCACACCGAGTTGCCTCAGGTCACAGAAACCACTTAGAGACGGCATTACTAGGCTTTTATGAGGCTCTCTGGAGAAGAGATTATAAGGCAGCAAAGTGAAAACCAAAAATCAAAAAACAAGGACATAAAACAAATAGTAGGATACTGGCACCCGAAATATCACCATCATAGCCAGTTAATAAGAGTAAGCTGAGTTTATTGTTTATGGTGATAAAGGAGAACAGGACCTCGACAGAGCTTTGGCAGTAGCTCAGAGCCGGAAGGCAAGATTGGACGTTATTGAGATTTGGAAGTTTGACTTAAGGTGGTTCTTTCAGTTCTGGGGTTGAGCTGATTCTTATTGAGTGAAGATCATGATTTAGCAATTTAAGAGTGGTGGGAAGAGCAAGGCAAGGATTTTTGAGGTAATGATTTCAAAGAATCTCAGGGTGCAACCTGTTAATGTTTTCTATTGAAGAGCTGATGATTCTTACCAGGGACATATCTGTAACAATTAATCTATTTACTTAGGCAAGAGACTCCAGGGACAATAAAGTATGCCAATCAAAACAATGAATAGTACAGTAATGTTAATCTGGAGTCTATGTCATAGACAGTAACCTGTGCGGGAGGCAGGTAGTTTTAATGTTCACTGTCCAAGCTGTGTGTGTGTATAATGGTTCTGGTCCTCAAAAATTAAAATTACATTTCAAATATCTGGTTCTTAGAAGGTTCCAGAGTTATTTCTGAGACTCACACCTTGTTGCTCAATCCTGTCTTCACTCTCTTTTCTTCCTTCTTCAATTCTTCTTTCTCTTTTGGCCTTTGGTCAGAAGTTACAAAACAAACTCCTCCTCCTTTGTTTTTTGTAATTATTATTCAATATTATCAAAGCAATACATGTACAAACTTTTTAAATCATCAGAGGCAATTAGAGTTAGTTCATTTAGAGTACCTAAATAATGCTTATGTTTCTATGTTGTGATAGTCCACATTTAGACATAATTTAATGGCGTCCAACTGTAGAAGATAAGAATTTAGCTATCCTATATCACTTCATTCTCCACTCTCAAATATTTTCCCCCTTTCCTCACCTCTCAATTTACTTAAAAATTTTTGTTTGATTGGTATTCAAGGTTTACACTAATTCAAAAGGATACATGCACCCCTATGTTTATCACAGCATTATTTTTAATGGCCAAATTACGAAAACAGCCCAAGTGCCCATCGACTGATGAATGGATAAAGATGAATGGATACATAACAGAATATTACTCAGCCATAAAAAAAGAATGAAATCTTGCCATTTGCAATGACATGGATGGAGTAGAGAGTATTATACTAAGTGAAATAAATCAATCAGAGAAAGACAAATACCATATGATTTCACTCATATGTGGAATTTAAGAAACAAAACAAACAAGCAAAAGGAAAAAGAAAGAGAGAGAAATCAAGAAACAGCTTCTTAACTATAGAGAACAGAGGTTACCGGAGGGGAGGTGGGTGGGGGCATGGGGGAAATAGGTGATGGGGATTAAGGAGGGCATTTGTCATCTTAAGCACTGGGTGTTGTATGGAATTGTTGAATCACTATATTGTACACTTGAAACTAATACAACACTGTATATTAACTAATTGGAATTAAAATAAAAACTTAAAAATTTTTTTCATTTGATTTATATTCAGAGTTTATATTACTATAACTAGGTAAATGCCATTCATGTAATAATGTTTACATCTTCTTTCTTACACCATTTTCATTTTTTCCTGAAGGGAATTGATACAATTTTTGTTTTCTTACAATTTTATGCACCTATCACTAATTTGGCTCCACACTTTCCAACAGAGAGACAAAAATTCCTCAATTTATTTTTATTTTTTTAAAAAAATTCCTCAGTTTAATTACACAAATCAAACAGGTCACACAATCTCTTGCTTCCATTTCTGCTGGAAACTTATGGCCCCTTCATGCTGGCTTTGCTAGGGTTGGAGGCAGGGTGGTTGCCTAGCTGGCCCACTAGGAAGAAGGATTTGAGAGTTTAATTGTTCCTTACACAGATTTTCAGTCTTTCTTTGTTCAGCCCCATATGTACCCTGAACTACAAGGATACATGTGTGGGGTTCTCATGCAGAATTTCCGGTTTCCTCTCAGCCCCCCTTCATTCTCACCAGCTACTCCCCCACCCCATGCTGTTAGGTGTTCTACTCTGACAGTTCCCTGGTAACCAACTTCTTTCCATTTCCCCAAAACATCTGGTTATCCTTTGTCTTCTATTACTTTCAGCTCATGTTCTTCTGGCCTCTGTGGGTTTACACCAATTTTAAAATATTTTATTCTTACATTAGCAGGATTTCTAGAGGGAGCAAGGAAAAATGTGTACCTTTAATCTACCACGTTTAACTTAAAAATTCCCACTTTCTAATGTGGAATGACTCAGTTCTTCATAGCCCTGTCCCAAGTGTAGATAATTGCCTTTCTTTGTGTCCTCAAGGACCCAACAGAAACTTTAGAATAGGGAAGTACTTAGCTTTTTTTTTTTTTTTTTTTTTTTCAGTCTTTGGACATTCACCTGGAATAGAAACAGAAGAGTCTTCATCTAACAACCTGTTATAGAGATAGCTAGTAAAGAGGAGACATAGCCCTTCCCTTTAAGGCATTTATGTTCTGAGAATGATAAAATATGCTGATCTGAGGTGATATGATAATATAGTCACATGAAGGTTTTCCATTCAGCTTAAATCCAGAATGGAAGTCGAACACTTTGGAAGGTACATCTCAGATCACTAAGGGATCATTTAATGTATTATTTGTGTGGAGTTACTGAAAACTACTTCCTTGAGTGTCTGATTTACCATTTCTAAGCCTTTAAACTCTAGTTCAAATATACATATGTGCCACCATGGGCTGAGCCAAAAACAATGAAAGGGTTGGTATGTAAGTGCTTTTGCAATAGTGTGTAAAGGACATTTTGTTTTAGTTTTCCTGCAAGTGAGACACACACACACACACACACACACGGAGGGAGGGAAAGGGGGGAGGATATGAAACTTTGCTAAGTAATAAACAACTAGAATTACTGTGATAGTGGTTACACTGTAACTTGGTTCTAACTGATACATATTTCTAAGTCCTTTCTTTCCTGGTTTTTGTTTGAGCTGGAGCTTAGATTTGATCTCCTCGTCTTCTCATTCTCATTTTCCCATCTATTCTCTTCAAATGAACTCATTTTCTTGTCCTAATAAAAATGCAAGCCCTACTTTATCCTTTATCTCTTTTATGGTGATTAAGGGCATTAACCTAGATTGCTGGCAATCATTCATCCATCCCTTCCCTCCTCTTTCTCTCCAATTCCAAATTGCTACCAAATCCTTTTATTTCTACCATCCGATTGTATATGGAAGCCATAGGCTGCTCCCCACAACTGTTTGAATTCAGACCTTCATCCCACCTGGCCAACCACTGGAAACTCCTCAGTGGTCGCCCTGATCCTAGACTCTGCTTCATCCTCCACACTGCCATACTTTTCTTCCTGAAACACAGATATGATTGTGACTTTCTTTGGTTTCAGATATTTTAAAAGGTTCCCATGACCTATGAAATCAATTCCAAATTCCATAGACGAGAATTCTAAGAGCTTTCCGATTTGACTGTACTTTTCCAGCTTTATATCAGGTTGTTTCCTCCATTTATCCTCTGATCCCAGTCACACTACTCAACCTTTAATGTGTCCGTGCCCAGCACTTGCTGTCCTCTCTGCCTAGGACATGGTTTCCTGTCTTGTCTGCCATATAAGATCATGTAATCCCATCTCAAATACTACCTTTCAAGACAACCCTTTCGTTACTAATAAATTGAGTTCCTATGGTCTCGTGGTTCTTTGCATACCCTTTTATCTTAGCACATCTCACGTTGTATAGTAATCTTCTGCTTATAAGCCTTTTCCTCCAACTACAGTAAGGGAAAAAATATTTTACTCATCTTTGCATCCCTAACATCTAGTACAGTGCCTGAGAGAGAGTATGCACTCGCTTAATGATGGCTGAATGAATAAGTGACTTTTTGCTACAGGAGTTTAGGGGAGAAACCTAATTACTTTCCATGAGATATGAAGTATCTTCAATGAGAAGGATTTACTGCTGCAATCCAAACATAGTGATTTCAGGACATATATCTGTAGTCAGAGATCTAGGAACATAGCCCTCATTCTTTGATACCTTCTAATACATTTCCTCTGAAGGAAATGATTAAGGATATCATACTCAAGCATTCTTATAAAGTATATGACTGCACTTTGCCCCCGAGAGGATTACGAAATCTTAGTATCCACAAGGATGTCAGTAGCAATATAAGTTGAACTGTGTTCCTCAAAAGACATGGAGAGGTCCTTACCCCCAGTACCTCCGGAATGTGACCTTATTTGGAAACAGGGTCTTTGCAGATGCAATCAAGTTAAGATGAGCTCATAATAAATTAGGGTGGACCCTCATCCAATATGCCTGGTATCCTTAGAGAGATGAGGCAGAAACACAGACACGCAGGGAGAATGTAGTGAGATGACAAGAGGCAGACGCTGGAGTTGTGCAGCCACAAGCCAAGGAATGCCAAGGATTAGCAACCACCACCAGAACCTAGGAAGAAGCAAGGAAAGATTCTACCCAGAGTCTCAATAGGAGTGTGGCCCTGCTGACCCCTTTGACTGTGTACTTTGGCCTTCAGAACTGTGAGAGAATACATTTCTGTTGTTGTAAACCACCAAGTTGGTGGTTGTACCCTAGGAAACTAATACAATGCGGGCCTTACTTGATGTCTTCAGCATCCCAGACTATGCTTGAATAACTCCTGAAATGGGAGACGTACTACCTCCAAAAGGGGTGTCTTCCATAATAGTAAAGCCCGATGTGCTGGAATGTTTCAGGAGGATCTTTAATTTACTCCCTGGGCCTTTTGCTTATTCTCAAACTGAAGATCATGACATATTTAAGTCCCATAGTTTCAACAGCGTTTAATGACAGTTGACATAGGGGTATTTCTACATGAAATGACTGAGAATTAAAAAAACAAGGTCTTCACTTTACAAGCACGTGGGGCTTGGCAGATATTTTGCCTGGATTGACCAGAGACGCTGGTATTTTTTTAGTACAGCCTTACTCTGATTGATTGATGGTTTCCATCCTTTTAGGAAAGGGAAAATTATGTGGCTTCCTTCCTCCTACGTAGGCCTGATTAACTACATGGGAGGGAGGATTCGCCAGTTTTCTGTTTCACTGAGTGGAAGACAGGTATAGGTATCAAGAAGCACTAACATCAGATTAAAGGAATTAAAAGTCAAAGCAGCTAAAATTCCAGTAAATATTATAGGATTAAGGGAAAGAGCAGGCTGCCTATAAAGTGAGTAAGCATCCCCTGGCTATAAAATAAGAGAGGAAAGCATCACTCAAGTTTAGGATTACCGTTCCTCAAGAAAGCGCCATAAAAGATTTGTGTGCGTGTTTACTCTCAAGTGGCCCATGACGTTGATGTAAGTTGTAATTTGAAGATCATTTTAACCTTTTCAGTTATCAGAGCTTCAGGGAAAACCAAAAACCAGGACCAGGAAGGTAAATAAAGACTTCAGCCGGCTGCCAACCGAGGAAAATAAATGTTATCTGGACAAGAGGTGAGTGTTAACAAAGGTAGGAGTAGATCTAGGATGCTCAGATAACCACTTCAGATGGTAATGCCCAGGAACTCTGGGCAAGGGCTGCATGCTATTATTCTCTTCCTTCTTTTGCTTCCCTCCCTCCCCCACCATTCTCCTCACCCCCACCACAACACAAGTGATGGCTTTGTAAGACAGTCCAGGGAACTAAAGGAAGCAAAAACAATTTGTCAGCATTACCCTTTAAACAGAATAACTAATAGAGAAGAAAATAGCTCATTGGTCGGTTTTCAGAAGTTGTGACCTAGAACACTATTTTGTACTGTTCAGAATCAGGCCCTTGGCTTTCCTAGCCCAGATCCATGGCGTGGTCAGCCCCTGCACCACGGTGGCCCCTGGGGATCTTTCTGTGGGAAGGCAGCAGGGCTCTTCTCCTTAAAGAAGTTTCCCACTGCTGCACTGAGGTCTCTCCTGTCATCTCGTCTGCCGGATCTTCTGTATTAAACTCACTTTGGGTTCCCTAAGTCACATTTTTTTCGGTGTAATCTTCAAGAAGCTTATCGGGCTAAAGTGGAAAACAAAATTCATCATTTCTGAATTTAAAGAAAGCCTCTCTCTCCTGGGGTCCACCCAGGCCCACACAGAATGGGAGACAGGGACGGGCTGGGGCAGGGCCCCCCTCTCACAGGGTCCCTGATTCTTCACCTACAAGGAAGGATGCTGCAGCCTCTGTTTCTGGCTTCCAGAATGAAGAGTTGAAAGGTGCCCCTCAAATCTAAATCCAGAGAACTGGGAGAGGCTTACCCATATTCTGTTACTTCCTTCTGTATCTTCCTTGAATTGGTCATATTCCTCTTTCACTGTGCCCACTAATTTATCATTCTGGTTCTTCTCTCTTCGTCTTCCTGATCTGCTATTGCCTGGTAATCCCCCCGGTCCTCCTGCTAGAAACCAGGCCTTCTAGTTAACCTGGATTGAGTGGCAACACCAGCTATCAGATTGCACCTCCACATAGATCTCTTCCAAAGAGATACTTGCTTTTTAATGGGCCTTCTAGACATGAGGCCAAACCTCCCCAGACCTAGAGATGTCTTATCCTGCTATTCCATGGTCATGCTAAATACTCTGCAGGTGCATAAGCAAACAAGGTGGTGACAGCCCGCCATCCACGGAGACCACATGTATGGACGATTTAAAAGCAATACTAAAGCAACTAAAAACTGGGTCTTCTTTATCTTTTCATCATATAGCAGAAATTCTATACAATAGTGCAGGGGGTAGAGAACTGCCACCTACAGGCCCCACCCTTGGTAAGCCATTCCTCTTGGGTCCTGACATCGTCTACAGATCCCTGGAATAAAAAGGTATTTAATTTGATGATTTTAAAAAACTCCTTTTTGGTGTCCATCCACAGGACTGACCCTTCAGGCCTCCCACTGACCTATTTGTAGGTCTCCATGCCTAGCTCTGAGAGTCTTTGCCTCTGTCCAGATACATTTTTCTCTGTCCTATTCATCTTACTGAAAGGTTTGGTTTCTCCTTCCTCCATAGGAATCACCTTTTCTTATTTAAAAAAACCTAAACCAGAGTTTCTCAAACCTCAGTCATTCACATCCCACCTTCACAAACTTCTCTGTATCTAATCACCACTTAAATAATTATCCACATATAAACTAATTGAATAAATACTTAAATAATTATTCACTTAGCATCAAAATCCCGGTGCTTTCTATCGGTTGCACAATATACCATACTTTGGGAAACCTGGTTTTCAATAATAGACATTTTTCCACCAAGGAAGAGGAAATCTATTCCTTCACAGTACAAAATCATTGTGTAGATAAATTATTTTTCTAGAAAAGGAATCATAAATGTGTTAATTTTTGGTATTAATAGACACTTGCTATTGGTATTCATTCATGTGTTTGTGACCATTGGTAGTGAAGTCAGTGAATTAAGGAATATATTGTAAAAAGTAGGAGACTAAATTAGTGAGTTGTCATGTCATGGAGACCTTCTGATTTCTCTCCCTTACTCAATACAAATTTCTTTCTTTTTTTTTTTAAGATATTATTTATTTATTTATTTGACAGCAAGATAGAGAGCACAAGTAGGCAGAGCGGCAGGCAGAGGGAAAGGGAGAAGCAGGTTTTCTGCTGACCAGGGAGCCCGATGCGGGGCTCGATCCCAGGACTCTGGGATCATGACCTGAGCCTAAGGCAGCCGCTTAACCAACTGAGCCACCCAGGCGCCCCTCAATACAAATTTCTAAGAAACTCAGACTTCTGAGGCACCTTATCATCTGATTAAATTATTAACCAAGCTCTTGTAGGACTTCAGTGCTTTTTTTGTGTTTTGTTGCTCTGGTTTTGAGTAAACTCTCAATGAACCAAGATAAAGTTGAATAATCTGTAAGAGGATCATTGAGTATTTTATAGAGAATAATGATACAAGAATCTTCTATTTCATTGAGTATCATTTACTAAAATGCTTATTTGTGTTTCAGGCTTTCAAAGTGGCTCTCTTCATGAGCCCTAAAGTTAGAAATAAACTTCTGTCATCTGTTTTTGTCTTCTTTACATATATAACCGTTGAATCACAGAATGATTGTAGGATGTTATCAGAAAGGAGTACCTTTCAAAAACTATCGCAAACAGTAGGAAATTGAGTTTTTCAGGTGTTCTGTAACCTGAGCAATGATCAAACACTGAAGTATCCCATTCTAGTTAGTTTCCTCTTCAGAATCCAAGTAATGTCTTTCAAAGACCTTGGTGAATTGAGCAGTTTTTGAGGCAAAATGACTCAATTCCCCAAATTGTATTAGGTTTCCCATCACTCTCATGAGAAAGAATAATGTAGACTCTTGGCACCAAAGCCAAAGAGAGAACAATGTTCTGAATGTCTTTGCATCTAATATACAGGAAGTTCTGGGTTAACACAAGTTTCTCAGGCTACAGCCTCTCAACTTTGAGAAAGAAACTTTACTATACTATTCATGGGATTTAATTGTGTCCTTATTACCTGAACACTGTCATGGTTAAATTCAAAATCTGTTACACTTTATGGGAAGCAGTATAATCCTATTACTTGGAATGTAATTCTAATCTGGATATAAAAAAGTGAGAGATTTTTGTGTGTAATGAGTAGAACAGCCATTTGCCATTACTAAGTCATAATGGTTGAAAACTAAGGGATTTTTTAAGAAGACAGAACTGAATATTAAAGAATTAAATTAAATTTGAATAACTTTGACACCATCAAATATTTATAATATATAAGCATGAAACATTCAAAGAAATAGTGTAGTTTTTTGAATTGAATTGGAAAAGGCTTAATCAACTGATGTGATGAATTCCAATTTTTAACTGATGAAAATTTTAGATTTGTAAGGTGAACTGAACAATGACTCTAGTAGAAAAACCTGGCCTAGAAAGTGCCATATTACTCCGAAGATCCAGATTTCTGAGGAAATCAAAGCTGTGTATGAAAGGGGTAGGTACACTAGCAGGTGGGCTCCAGGTAAAGAAGAGGCATTCTCTGATACAGTGTTGCATCCATATATCATGGTTGGAGGTAAAAATTTACCCTTCATTTACCATATACTATTGTAAAGTATTTCTTTTTTATGTTGGAAATACATGTAGTATAAGAAATAAGAAATTCTGACAACAAAAACAGGCATAAATGAAATGAGAACTGAATAGCTATAAAAATAAGTTAAAATCCTGGAAATGAACCAACAGACACATGAAAAGATGCTCACTATCACTGATCATCAGGGAAATACAAATCAAAACTGCAATGAGATATCACCTCACACCTGTCAGAATGGCTGACATCAACAGCACAAGAAAGACCAGGTGATGTGGAGAAAGGAGAACCCTCCCGCACTGTTGGAGGGAATGCAAGCTGGTACAGCCATTCTGAAAAACAGTATGGAAAGTCCTCAAGAAGTTAAAAATAGAACTCCCCTATGATCCAGCATTTGCACTACTAAGTATTTATCCAAAGAAGACAAAAATATTAATTCAAAGGGATAAATACACCCTGATGTTTACAGCAGCATTATCTACAGTAGCCAAATTATGGAAACAGCCCAAATGTCCATCAACTTGGATAAGGAAGATGTAAGATACACACACACACACACACACACACAGAGGAATGTTACTCAACCATAAAAAAGAATGAAATCTTGCCATTTTCAATGACATAAATTGGGCTAGAGAGTATTATGCTAAGCAAAATAAGTCAGTCAGACAAAGACAAATACCATATGATTTCACTCATATGTGGAATTTAAGAAACAAAACAAATGATCAAAGGGGAAAAAAAAGAGAGAGGGAGGCAAACCAAGAAATAGACTCTTAACTACAGAGAGCCAACTGATGGTTACCAGAAGGGAGGTAGGTGGGGGCGGGGGGGTTAAATAGGTGATGGGGATTATGGAGTGCACTTGTCCTGATGAGCCCTGGGTGTTGTATGGTTGTATGGAAGTGTTGAATCACCATGTTGTACACCTGAAACTAATATTACACTCTATGTTAACTAACTGGAATTTAAATAAAAACTTTAAAAAAAGAAAACAATAGAATTATGGAAATAGAAACTTGAGAGCTGGGGAAAACTCTAGAATGGAGATATTAATGAATTAGAAGATTGCATTGAGGACAAAGACATAGCATAGAACACAGAGACAAATTAAAAAACATAAGAGAGATGGATTAGAAATTAAGAAGCTCCAAAATTTGTCTGATAAGCATTATGGGAAAAGAGGAGGAAGTAGCAGAGAAGTGATATGTGAAGAAATGGCTAAGAATTTTCCTACACTGAGAAAAAGCATGAGTCAGATTAAAAGTACTCTCTAAGTATCAAAGAAATACAAATAAAACTGAATCTATGCCTAGACATTTTCTTTTCTTTTCTTTTCTTTTTTAAGATTTTATTTATTTATTTGGCAGAGAGAGACACAGCGAGAGAGGGAACACAAGCAGGGGGAGTGGGAGAGGGAGAAGCAGGCTTCCCGCGGAGCAGGGAGCCCGACGCGGGGCTCGATCCCAGGACCCTGGGATCATGACCTGAGCCGAAGGCAGACGCTTAACGACTGAGCCACCCAGGTGCCCCTGCCTAGACATTTTCTAACGTAACTGCACATCCATCAAGGATAAAAAGAAAATCTTAGAAGCTATTAGAGAGAAAGATCATTTACAAAGGAATATGAATTAGGCTGACAGAAGCCTTTTGAAGACTGTAATAGATGCCAGCAGAGAATTACATAAAAATGAAAAGGAAACCCCACCTGAAAATTTATGACAGTATTACACATTATATTCCTAAAGCATAGCTTCCAAATATATAAAACAAAAACTGAAATTAAACTCAGGCAGTGAGAGATTCACTATCATAGCGGGATATTCATTGTAGCACTCTTTGTGGTTTTACAAACTTGGAAACAAAGAGAATGTATATCATCAGAGTAATGATCTAAAAACACTGTTATACCCATACCATAGACTATTATTCAATCATTAAAAACACAGAGTTAGAAGAATGTCAGTTTATGTTATATTTCCACCTAAGTGAGAATGTCACAATAGAGAGAGGTAGAAATGAAATGATGCCAGTGTTTAAAACTAAAACGATCCCAGTGTAAAAATAAACCCCATTCTACCCAGTGTGTACATATTTGTATATGATTAAATGAGTGCCAAGAAAGTCATGGAAAACTACATATAAGGTTACTTTCATTACTAATGGTTGAGGGGGAAGGATGGACACAGAAACAGACAGTGGAAGGAATGGAGAACTCATTAAATTTCAATTATTATAGAAAAAATAACTTTGATCCAGAGTATGCATCTAAAATTCCTCAGTAAAGGCTCTGAAGCAAGAACACAAAGTAGCAGGAGGAGCCCAGCATGGGGCACAGAGGTGATCTTTTGTTGTATCAGCATTAAGGGCACAGAAGGGTCTATCTGGTGCCTACATAGAGAGACAGACAGACATAATTTAACTTTGCCACGCCTTCCTGTATAGAGTGCTCATGTCTTCATTTCTTCCTGTTATGATACCGTTGGATTTAATACACATTTCTGATTAGAAAACATTACTTTCTGTTGTAAGTTGATCAAGGACAGAGTCATTAAATGATTCCTGTTCATTTGGGACTGTTTTGTTTTTGGAAAAACATGCAAAAAATAAAAACCACGCATTTTTCCAAGTCAAAATTTCATTCTCACGTATATGAGAAGAGAGGTTAAAAGTAGGGTCATTGAGTGTGGAGAACTCTTTTGTGATATTTGCTGTTGAATGAAGCAGAGATATGTGTCAGTAGCTGGAAATGTTGGAATTAAGAAGGTCTGAATAAGGGGCGCCTGGGTGGCTCAGTCGTTAAGCGTCTGCCTTCGGCTCAGGTCTTGATCCCAGGGTCCTGGGATGCAGCCCCGCATCGGGCTCCCTGCTCTGCAGGAAGCCTGCTTCTCCCTCTCTCACTCCCCCTGCTTGTGTTCCTTCTCTCCTCGTCTCTCTCTCTGTCAAATAAATAAATAAATAAAAGAAGGTCTGAATAAGAGCTGTTGCTGTTTGGGTACGAGTGATATCAAAGCAAGCCTAAAATGGGGATGGGAAGAATCTAATAAGGAAGGAAAGGGTCATGGGAAACAGCTAATCATTTCAGAAGCAACAGCCCTAGGCAGCCAAGCAGAGATGGGCTCGGATGTGTCTGTGAGGGCCGGGCCAGGATCACAGCACAGGCGATTTATCCATTATAAAGGCACAGTAAGGGAGGGAAAGCAGAGTGTACTGGGTAGAAAATGCAAGTAGTTCAGTGTCGATGTGATGTTGGAAGAGAAAGACTTTTCTAATAGCTGACATATTCTCAGTGAAATCAGAAGCAAGGTCATCAGCTAAAATTGAAGAGGGGAAGGAATGTTGGAAATTTAAGGTTACTTCAAGGAAAAAAGCAAACTGCAAGAAAGAAAAGATCCTAAGAAGAAAGCAATAATGCGGTCAATAAATATATATTTATAAATGAAGCGACTTGACTTTTAAAGGGAAATAAAGCCTTATTTATTTATGATTATCAAAGGCCTCTAAGAGGGAGGGGAACATAAGGCCAAAGCTCCCCACAAATTTACAACGTGGGGAGTTTATATCGGCAAGAATAGAAGAGTGACTCCTCACTCACTTCCTTGCTGACCTGTTAACTGCTTCTGGATTTTCTGATGCTTTAAACGCTAAACTCAGCAAAAACCGTAGCCCAAAGATGGATCAGAAGTTGAACTGAACTGGTCAAGTTTCGTATTGTGTATATCCTTTAATGTAACGTTTTCATGTCAATACACGTGTCATGCCTAAATGAAATGTTACACTGTCATGGGTCAGCAGTATTGGTCTGGGTCTCAGCTGGGTAGTTAGAACTCAGCCTCTTTGAAGACCTACCTTTGCAAAAATGTGCTTATTCACCATCTAGGTACCCCATGGTTTTGTTGCCGTGCCCATGTAAATGCACTTGAGCGCAGAGCTAAGTATCTATTAACCTATTTCTGAAGAAAACCATAAATTAGTCACACAGTGCTAGCATTCCTGAGGAAGAAGATGTATTTAATCAAGGAACACTGAGATGCGTAAAAATGAGTATGATGGGAAAACACTGAGATTCCACTAAGATGCTTCTCACGCATCCAATTCTTTCTAAAATATGAAGATCTACCAAACTGCCTTGCACCTCTGTCTCAGAAACCAGTTCAACTTGGACCCAAATTTAAGGATGGTCCACAGCTTGTGCCACTAGTCACATGTAACGATTCACATTCGAATTTAAATAAAGGTAGAGAAAGGAAAATTTCTGTTCCTTCTGTTCCTCACACATTCCCACATGTGACTAGGAGCTACCATATTGGACAGCAGAGACAGAGACCACTTCATCATCCCAGAAGGTTATATTGGACCATGCTGGTCCGGACCATGGAAAGCCCTCATGAGTTATCCCATCCTCAAGATTGCTTCTGGTCCAAGGAAAGGATAAAGAAACATGAACTTCTGATGCAGCCTCGGAGCCACCTTGGAACTGACCCCAAACTGGACCTCCGAGCTTTCCCAGTCTGGACCTGACTCAACAGAGACCCACATCAACCATCAGGGTTTAGAAGGAGGATAAGGCAACACTTATACCTCAAATGACATAATAATGCCTGGGAAGGTCTTTTTAAAACTATGAAGTGCTATGCAAAAATAAAATATTCTGTCTATTTCCCTATGCAACTGCCCTTACTTTGTTGTGGGAATCTCCCCCAGATTATCATATTCGGTATTGGACTCCACAGCTTGACACAAATGCAGAAAATCTGGAGGCAGTTCAGAGGAGACCCACAATGATGATGAAAGGCTTGGAAAACGAAATATGGTGGTTAAAGACAAAAGTCATTCATTTGGGGAGAAAATTTTAGAATTATCTTCAAGCATAAGCATGTATAACACAGAGAATTATGTCCAGCTACATTAAGAGATAGTGTGCACAGAATAGAAGGATTAGATCAAATTAAGAGCGCAAAGGGAATTTTCTGACAATGGGAGCTGTGCTGGAGCAGACCCACTAAGGAAATTTAAGAAGTCTTCTCTGAAAATATTTGAAAGCAGAAAAAGTTCCATGTTTTTGGAAAAGGCCTTAGAAAAATGTTCTCTGGCCACTGACTCCTTCTGAGGAAAGCAGTCGGATATAATTCATTATACATATGTTCCCATGTTTGCATCCTGAGCAAATCCTGATCCCAGCTGGTTGGCCCAGAGATTCGTTCTGGCTCACATCAAGCTACCTATAGTCAGCCTGTGCGCTTTATACTGGGAGCAACACAGAGGATAAGGTTGTTGCTGCCCCAGAATCCACTTCTTTTCTAATAACATAGCCCATTATTCTTCCTATGGACTCATCCGTGACCTACTCCATGTATCCCGGGTCCAGTTAATCAGTGCATCAATCCTCCCTGGACATATTGATTGGTGCAGAAATAACAAATAACCCACGTCAATCCAATGAGACTCGATTCCAGGATTTTTTTTTAAACTATTGGGAGCAGAGCATCTCTCTTGTGATGTTTGGAGGTGTGAGATGGTAAGCCTCATTGTATGACCTGGGGTGGGCTGCCACTGCATGAAGAGGGGAGCAGTAGTGTTCCTGGTATATACTTGCATTTCTCCAGAGCGGACACATTTGACTTCCTGTGAGGGAGCAAGCAGCTAGAGATGTTTAGCTGCAGAGCCTCAGTCCATCCCCCACTTTCCAGCAACACACTCCCACCTCTAGGGGTCCTTCTCTTTGCAGTTCTTCGGCTTCTCCTGAGGTTCTCCTAAACTTCCCTCTGTCCCTGAACTCAGTTACCACTGCACTATGCTTTCCCGTTGTTAAACATTTACTGAAATTTCCCGGCCGCAGATGTCCTGTCTCGTCTTTTTGTCCTTTGAGTATTTTTTTTTCCTTTGGCATCATTTTAATGTGCTCTGAGGAGGGAGATAATTGTACTTGGCCAATCCATCATCCTTAAACGACTTTTATGGTGAGAACAAGCCACAGTCCCTAAGGAGAAGGAATAAGCATGAGGAGAAAGAAAGAAAATTAAAGCAAGACGTAATGTGTGCTAGCTTTTGTCATGAACAAAATGGCAAAGGCTAGGATGCTCTTACTCAAGTGGCTCTGGAAGCCCATTGTGTATTTGCGTAGCAGAGGAACGGCTAACACTTCAGGGAGGTTGGAGATCAAATCCTGCTGGGATCTGGAAGAGACCCATTCTGCAGATGTTTGCAACTACAATTCACCCCTAGCTCAGTGAGAATGATATATAAGTCAGTTTGGTTGTTTGTTTCCTTGTTTGGTTGGTTTTCATTTTGTTTTTTACTTTTGTATTGACTTCAGGTCTTTTCTGTTAGACATTTTTTGGTTGTTTATTTAACAAATATTTAATAACCAACTAAGAGGTTCAAAGTATTATGTTATGTCCAAAAATACAATGATAAAGACCCAAATCTCACTTCAAAAGATGTTTCAGGTTTTTCAAGAAAAGCAATCTGTATACTAAAAAATACAAGGGGAGAAACATTTTTGAAAGAGGAGGGCAGGCAGGAAAGAATATGCAGATGAGGTAGGTGGGGCAGCAGTTACTTCAATCAAGAGGAAATATTTGGAGTTAGTCAGCCTTTTGGTGCCAAAGATATGTCTCTTTAAAATCCCAGGATTTTAGTAGGATTAATACTGCAGAGACTTACCCAGATCTGAGGGCGGGAGAATTTGTCTGGTGAAGGTACTATTGCTAAAACACACAATTGCACTCTACTCTTGAGCTATAATCTACAATTTTTTATGGCCCTTAGTTTTCTCATTTAAAATGTCTAAGGTTGTTTCAAGTTCTGAAATTTTAGTATTCGAACCCAAATTCTGGCTTCTGGACAATCTTCCCATAGTCTTCCTATTTATACCACATCCTGTCCCCAAACCAGTGAATTATTTTACTTTAACTCTGACTTGGAATTCTACATTACTTATTTCAGTCTCCACCCTAAACATATTTCTTCTTCCCAATTTATTTTCAAGGTTGAAGGAAAGTTCAAGTGAAACCTAGCAACACATAAACCTAGAAAAGAGAAAGAAGGTTATAATTTCTTTTTTGATGTAGAAGACATTATTTGCAGCTAAAAGCATACCAAGGGCTCCCAAATCCATGAGTAGAGTTATATTAATTATATTTTCAAGGATGTCCTGAAATGGGATTTTTCTGACCTAAATGAATCATTCCTAATAATAGCCCTTCCAAGCTGAGAAAGCCCAGGTTTTTGATACTATAATGTATTGCAGAGTCATCTCTCTATCATATAATTTGGACAACAAACTCTAATTTTGTTTTCCTCCATAATTAAAAAGGATGTTTTAAAATTGGATGACTTTTGGAAATGTTTGGGAATTCTTCATTTTTTGTTCTCTAATAGAAGAATCCAAGTTTATACCCAAAGAAACTCTAATGATAATAATATAAAACTCTGAAAAAACAGTGCTATCTAAGCAGTGCTTCACACCTTTTTCTCATTTTGACACCCAAGAAAAATGATAATATTTGCATACATACAGAAGTAAACAAGCTGCAGAGGCTGCTGTCAGCCCGAGGCGACAAATCCAGCTCTGGTAGGAGCCCCGTAGGCGGATGCGACCAGCATTACAGCACTGAGGTTCAGTACCAAGACACCCCAGTAGGGAAGCTTTGGGGTGCAGCATAGGCTTTTGTAGAAGACTTGCCTAAAATTCCGTCCGTTCCTCTTCCAAATCAGCACACCTATCCCTCTACCCCCACCTCACACTTCAAAAAACGGTTTTGCTCAAGATGGGCTAAGCATATGTGATTTCACATTTACAAAGATTTTAATAATTTTTAAAAATCAAAAGAAAATATCAGATGAAAATAGAATTTTACCATTTCACATTAAGGTAAGATTATTGCACTATACATTATGATTTTAGAGGTGGACTTACTATGAGGGATAGTCAATAAAGTTATTGACCTTCATAATCTGTATTTAATAGTGAGCACATCAGCCATCAGAAGTACCTATTAGTTTTCATTGTGTTCTCCTTCACGTGACTTGAGTTGCATCTCTAATCAAAAAACCCAGCAAGGCATTAAGAATTAAAAAAAAAAAAAAGTTTCTGCTGTTACCTAGGAGATTAATACAATTCCTTAAATTTTCTGTTCATTACCTTTACTGACTTAGGTTTGTACAAGATGCTATAAAGATAATTAAATTAGATACCAATTTGTGATTGCTGTTGTATAACACTATCACAAAATCACTCCCATTTTATAGAACAAAAGAAGAGAAGGAGCAATAAAGGGAGACTGAAGGAGAGAAGGAGAGTCTCAGTGGTGATCTTTTTTCCTTTTTCAGAAATTAATGAAATATATATTCATTATTAAATCTTTAGATAATAAGTAAGGAAATGCCTATGGTAACTTTCTCAGGTGACTTATTAAAAGACTTCTTTCTTATAAATAAGGAACATAGATTCAAAATTCTAACAGAATATAATGATGGCTAGAATATATCAAGTTCTGGATACCAGACTCTGTGCTTACCAAACTCATCTCCTCCTCAGAACAAACCTATGGAGTAGGCATGTTATCTTCACTATATAAATGAGAAGACAAGCTAAGCCAAATTAATTGGCCAGTCCATGCATAGAGCCAGAAACGATGAGCAAGATCCAGAAGCTTTGCTCTTCACCACATTGCCACAGACCCAAGCAGTGCAAGAAATGGACTGTACAGAAGCTAAACCATCTCGCTATATTAATTTACATCGTGGTTCCCAAACATTGCTCTGCATTGGAATCACCTGGGGAACTTTTATGATTCCTAACTCCAAGGCCTTTTTCAATCGCAACGTTTGGTGGAGGTGGGAGGAACCAAGTATCCATATTTTTAAAGATCTCTGGGTAATTTCAAAAGCAGTAAAAGTTGGGAACTACTGACTGATGCTCAGTTTGGAAGTCTCAGGCTAAAGCTCATCCTATGGTCCCAAATGTTGCTTGGGAGGAACCATTGTGCAGCAAGTATGGGAGCCAGACATTTAGCTACAGGCTCTTACCACTCCGTATTTGCGGAAATCCCCCCTCCACACCGAACAAGTACTACATATGCATTATTTTAAACAGTGGGGTAGGGGTGCCTGGGTGGCTTGGTCATTAAGCGTCTGCCTTCGGCTCAGGTCATAATCCCAGGGTCCTGGGATCGAGCCCCGCATCGGGCTCCCTGCTCAGCGGAGAGCCTGCTTCTCCCTCTCCCACTCCCCCTGCTTGTGTTCCCTCTCTCGCTGTGTCTCTCTCTGTCAAATAAATAAATAAAATCTTAAAAAAAACAAACAGTGGGATCCACACGGGTGATCTGAGCAGTGGTAGCATGTGCTTTTATGCACTGGAGAGTTTTGGCTAAGTGTACAGAAAAGCAAGAGAAAAATTTGGCAATTAGCAGTTATTTTGACCCTGCCAGACAGCCAAACTGGAAAATTAGGCCAAAAAAATCTACTTTGGGATTGACTTATCCCATTTGGCTGTCTCCCATGAACAAACTAGTCACCAAATTGTCTCTTCACTTGTTCCATGTCTTCCAGCATATTATAAACAAAAACACTCATTTTAGAAACTTTGACTTTTGCTACCTTTTATAGAAGGTAAGCAATGAAGAGGATCTTACAAATAATCCAGGCTAATGCCTGCATTTTATAGTTGAGGAAAACGAGACCCCCGATTGTTGCCTTATCCTCCCAGGATGTCCTGCTCCGCCCTGTTGTCCCAGGGAAATAACCTGGGGTTGACACTGTCAATCAACGTGGCTCTCCCAAAATGTATCTGGTATAATTGGTTTGTGTATGTTTTATATTGGCTCCCCCTAAATATGTTATTTAGGATCTGGAATCAGGTAGTTTCTCTTTTCTGGGTCTGTATTTAAGCATCTCTAAAACCATATATGTGTAAACTGTCCTTTTCTTTTTATTCTTATATATCCCCCTCCAACTGCAAGAGAAATCTTATCTACCTCCAGCTGAAAAACTCCCATAATCTCTTATTCTTCATTCCTACAGCTCTAGGCAAAAGCCCATCACCCGCGTATCTCCTAAAATTTTATATTTGTCCATCCCAAACCCATCTTTCCCCATGCCAAAACCTTCCCTTGGTTACTCCCTTTGGCTGCAGTGCATTTGTAACAGGAAAGAAAAATTGCAGTTAAGAAAGATGACTCAAACTGGCTTCTGTAACATGGGGCAGCTGTGTAAATTATGGCTCTTTTGTTCCAGCTTATTTATTTATATGAAGGTAGACCTTAGAGCTCAGTCAGAATTGGAATAGTTGGATGCTGAAGACATAAAATTCTCTGCATAATTAAGGAATTTTTTTTTTTTAATTTTCCCTTGGAAATCAGGGGAGAAGAAGGATTAGGAGTCCTGGAACTTCAAGAGAAGCTGTAGGAAAAAGATTTAAATGGAAAGTGAGAAAGGGCTTAGGGGAAAAAAGCACAAGTGAGACTATCCTTCTGGTGAGGATATCTATGGATCTTGAATTAAAGTGACCTGTGATTGAGAGGGGCTTGGGAACCATCTTCATCCAGTCAGAGACCAGAGAGCACACCCCACCACCACCACCAGAGAACCTCCCTTTTCTGCACCATTTTATAACAAAACATACCAAATTCAAAACTATCTGTATTATTTACAACACAGAGAGAAAAGTTCATCCCTGCTAATTACAAAGATAATGAAAAGCAAGTATATTCACTAAAAATATTAATCATGAGTTAGGAACTGAGAGCATTCCAGAAAAAAAAGAGTTAAGTACTAAGTAAAAATCATCTACCAGTGCAAACATGTAGGGGAGGCTCTTCATATAGATAAGGAGGAAAGGAACCCCATCCTGGAGGAAGGTTCCAGCTGGTACCGATAGAGGGTAACTTCATATGTCAGACTACGCCCCTTTGAGGAGATAAACACCTGAAACAAACTGCCCCAAGACAGAGTACATCCACAGACTCTTTCCTCTTCAGAATCCTGTGAGGGGAGCTTTTCTTTACTCATGGATGTAGGAGTGCAAGGGGGCGTCCTATAGCATTAGGAATCTCTACCATATGCCCTTTCTCTCCTCCTTTTGTTCTTCCTTCTTTTTCTTCAGAGAAACAGGGCTGTGGGAAAGAATAAGCAACTCTTTAAAGAAACCAAGCCCAGTTCCCACCCCTAGATTCTTAACTAGTAGTAGAACTACTTGTTTAACAAAGAAAGTGAATGGCAACCTTAATGTAGTTTTAAACATTACTTATTGTCTTGGTCTCAAACAAAATATAAGCAATATGAAGACAGAAATTTTTATCTTTATTGTTCAATGCTTTATGCCCAGCACCTAGAAAAATGTATAGATGATAGATGGTGCTAAAATCTATTTACTAAATGGAATAAATGAATGTTGGTATGGCCCTATTATCCTCAAAACCTATGTGGATATCTGTTACATAGAACAGCCTGGTGTTGGTGGTGCTTTGGTGAATGCAGGAGGAAAAGCAGGGGCCTTATGTGGCATGATGTGGGGCAAAGGCGACAGCTGCAGGAGTCAAGAGAGTTAAGTAGGAATTAAGAATTAAGAAAGAATAGAAACTATGAGTAATAGGAGATCAGAAAGACCAGGAAATATAGGGGAGGAGGAAAGGCACTTTCTTCCCCAAAGCACATAAGATGGCAGTGACCCATACCAATTATTTGGATGAAGGGAAAGGTGACCTGGAAAAGCAGGAGAATTTAGGAACAATTGAATGTATAAATTGTAAAACCATTTTTTTTATTGTGGACAAATTTTCCTTCAGTTTAGACCTTTATCTCAACCTGAGATTTGGAACAAGAGACCAAACATCAATCGCTACTTATCAGATGAAAGCCCAAGAGTAAATTTCACTCTGTCCCATAGTTAGTTTTAAAACTAGACCAACCCCTACACATCATGAATTGACGAAAATGAGCTGAGGTCTTACCAAGGCTCTGTCTCCATGAGACCTCTCACTTTTTTTCTGAATTTCTCTCTATCTCTGGTCCAGACTCTATCCAGCTCTTGACTGAGCAGCGGTAATTTCAATCTTGTCTTCAGCCTTTTGGATTTGAAACCAAAAGCAAAGGCAACCAAAGTAAAAATAACAAGTAAAATAAGAATATACATAAGACTCAAAAGCTTCTGTACCTCAAAGGGAATCATTAACAAAATGATTTTTGCACACCGAATTAATGATAAGTAGTTAATATCAAAAATATGCAAGGAATTCATACAACTCAATAGCAAAAAACCCAAATAACCCAATTAAAAATGGGCAAAGGACTTGGATAGACATTTTCCCAACGAACACATACAAATGGCAAACAGATGCATGAAAAGGTGCTCAACATCGCTAATTATTTGGGAAATGCAAATCAAATCCACAATAAGGTATCATCTCACAACTATTAGGATGGCTATTACCAAAAAGACAAGAGATAACTGATGCTGGCAAGGATGTAGAAAAAGAGGAACCCTGTTGACAGAAATGTTAACTGGTATGGCCACTATGGAAAACAGTTTGGAGGTTCCTCAAGAAATTAAAAATAGAACTAATAATTGATGATGTATATCCAAAGGACATAAAACCATTATCTCGAAGAAATCGCTGTATTCTCATGTTTATAGCAGCATTCACAACAGCCAAGGTATGGAAACAATCCAAGTGTCCACCAACAGATAAATGGATAAAAATATTTATATGTGTATCAGTGATGGAATATTATTCAGCCTTAAAAAAGAATGAAAAAATATCATTTGCAACAACATGGATGAACCTGGAGGGCATTATGCTAAGTGAGCCAGAGAGAGAAAAACAAATGCTTACTCTTTCACTTACATGTAGAATCTTTAAAAAGAAGAAAAAAGTCAAACTCATAGGAAAAAAAGAGTAGAAAAATGGTTGCCAGGGGCTGGAGTGGGGGAAATAGGGAGAGGTTGGTAAAAGGGTATACACTTTCAGTTATAAGATGAATAATGTTGAGAATCTAATGTATAACATGGTGACATAATTGATAACACTGTATTGTGTGATTAAAATTCCTGAGAGAATAGAACTTAAATGTTCTCACTGAAAAAAAAAAGATAAATATATGAGGTGAAGGATGTATTAACTAACTTTAATGGGAAAAATCTTTTCACAGTACGTGTATATATCAAATCATCACATTGTACACTTTTTTAAAAAATTTATTTATTTTAAAGACAGAGGGAGAGAGAGCATGAGAGGGAGGGGCAGGGAAAGAGGGAGAGAATCTCAAGCAGATGCCATGCTGAGTGTGGAGCCTGATGCAGGGCTCGATCTCACGACCCTGAGGTGGCCAGCTGAGCCAAAACCGAGTGGGACACTTAACCGATTCTACCACGCAGGTGCTCCACATTGCACACTTTTTGTCAATTATATTTCAATAAAGCTTGGTTGGGGGAAGATCTGAGCAAGATTCCAATACATACATTTAGTGAATAAATATATATTCCTATGGGAAACAGGGCCATTGTCCTAATTGCCATTAACATGTCCTAATTGCCATTAATAGGACTCAGTACCTTGGGGAGGGGACTGTCATTGTCAGGTGGTAGTTGTAAGAGCTAGTTCCAACTTTCTGTTCTCCAGTCACATGCTAGAACTGCACTTCTCCAGTCTCCCTTTTTTGCATCTTTTGAATTGTGACACAATACACACAACATAAAATTTAACATCTCAACCATTTTTAAGTGTATGGTTGAGTGGTGTTAAGTACGTTCATGTTCTTGTGCAACCATCACCTCCATTTATCTCCAGAACTCTTTTTATCTTGCAAGACTAAATTACACCTGTTAAACAATATCTCCCTAGTGCTTTTTCCCACTGCCCCTTGACAACCACCATTCTGCTTTCTATCTCTATGATTTTGACTACTTTAAGTACCTCATATAAGTGGAATCATATAGTATTTTTCTTTTGGTGATTGGCTTATTTCACTTAGCATAATGTCTCCAAGGTTCATCTGTGTTGTAGCATGTGTTAGAATTCCCTTCCTTTCTAAGACTGAATAACATTTCCTTGTATGCACATACTACATTCTGCTTATCTATCCGTCTGTTGATGAAACTTAGGTTGCTTCCACATTTTAGTCGTTGTGAATGCTGCTAGGAACATGGATATACAAATATCTCTTTGAGATCCTGCTTTCAGTTCTTTTGGGTATACATGCAGAAATGGATGGCTAGATCATATGGTAAATCTACTTTTAAGTTTTTGACAACTGCCACACTGCTTTCCACAGTGACTGCAATTTCACATTCCCACCAACAGTGCGTATGGGTTTTAATTTCTCCACATGCTCATCAATACTTGTTATTTCTTTTTTTGATTTTGTTTTTGTTTTTTGATAGTAGCCAGCCATCCTAATGCATGGGAGGTGGTATCTATCGTAGTTTTGATTTGCATTTTCTTAATGACTAGTGATGTGGAGCATCTAGTGATTGTTGGCCATTTGATATCTTCTATGAAGAAATGTCTATTCAAGTTCTTTGACCATTTTGGATTGTACTGTTTGCTTTTTGTTGTTGAATTTTAGGAATTTTGTATATATTCTGGATATTAACTCCTTACCAGATATGTAATTTGCAAATATTCTCTCCCATTCTATGGGTTGCTTTTTTATTCTGTTGGTAATGCCTTTTGATGCACAAAATTTTTAAATTTTTTTTAAAAAGTTTATTTATTTATTTGACAGAGAGAGAGAGACAGCAAGAGAGGGAACACAAGCAGGGGGAGTGGGAGAGGGAGAAGCAGGCTTCCCACTGAGCAGGGAGCCCGATGCGGGGCTCCATCCCAGGAGCCTGGGATCATGACCCGAGCTGAAGGCAGATGCTTAATGACTAAGCCACCCAGGTGCCCCAAAATTTTTAAATTTTTATGAAATCCAATTTGTCTATTTTTTCTTTTGTTGCCTATGCCTTTCATGCCCTATCAAAGAAGTCATTGCTAAATCCAATGTCATGAAACTTTGCCTTGTGATTTCTTCTAATAGTTTTATAGTGTTAGGTCTTATGTTTAGGTTTTTTATCTATCTTGAGTTAATTTTTTGAAATTTTAAATTTTTTTAGAGAGGGAGTGGGAGGAGGAGCAGAGGCAGAGGGAGAGAGAATCTTAAGCAGGCTCCACACCCAGAACAGAGCCCAACCTGGGGCTCAATATCACAACCCTGAAATGATGACCTGAGCTGATATCAAGAGTTGGACACTTAACTGACTGAGCGACCCAGGGGCCCCTTGAGTTAATTTTTTAATATGATATTAAATAAGGATCCAACTTAATTCTCTTGTAGGTGGCTATCCAGTTTTTCCAGTACTGTTTGTTGAAAAGACTATTCTTTCCTCCCATTGAATGGTCTTGGCATTCTTGTCAAAATCATTTGACCATATATGCAAGGGTTTACTTCTGGGCTCTCTATTCTGTTACATTGGTCTCTATGTCTGTCTTTATGCCAGTACCACACTGTTTCAATCCTGTAGCTTTGTAGTCAGTTTTGAAATCAAGGAATGTGAGTTGTGGAACTTTGTTCTTTTTCAAGACTGTTTTGGCCATTTAGAGTCCCTTGCAATTCCATATGAATTTTTACATCAGCTTATCAATTTCTACAAAAGAATGTGCTTAATACTAAAGTTAAATGTGCAAAAAACTCAATTTAGAATTACCTTAGATCATTCAGTCCAACACACTCAGTGCTATAGATAAAGACCTAGTGAAGCTGTATAACTTTCCAAAGTTATGAAATGAGGGGTGCCTGGCTCAGTCTGTGGAGCATGCGACTCTTGATCTCGGGGTTGTGAGTTCCAGCCCCACTTTGGGTGTAGAGATTACTTAAAAATAAAATCTTTAAAAAACAACAAAACAAAAGAAAACAAAGTCATGAAACGAGTTGGTTGAAGACCCGAGACCAGAACCCAGTCATCCAATCTCCCAACACCCCTACCCCCACCAATCCAACATTCTTTCTACTATACCATGCTAATTTTCTGAGAGAAGATGTAGCATCCCACACTAGAAAAAAGAAAAAAAAAAAAAAAGCAAACCAAAACAAAAAAGCCTTGTTGACAGCATTTTGCGATTAGAACTACTTAGCTGACTTTTTCCCACCCTGAACTCCCCAAATTTTGCTGTAATAATAAAAATTATTTTTAAGCATTTACTAGGCAAAAGTGTTAAGCAATTTATATTCTGTATTAATATGGATTCTTTGGGTACAAGGAATAGACAATGACATGGCCAGCTTAAGCAAGCATGTTGTGCTCCCGGCAGAACCAAAGGAAAAATTGAACAATCAAATTTTAGAAAAAACAGGCAACAGAATGGCTCCCAAGATCTCAGTAGCAACAACTCTCATCGAATGCACCCATCTCAATTTGTCTCCATTAAGATTCAGATTTCTGGAAAGAGATTCTGATTACCCTAGCCTTGAGCATATGCCCATACTTGACATCACGGGGTGGGGTCCTATGACCAAGAGCCCTCTAGAATCACAGATCACAGTGGAGATGCAGGGCCTCAAAAGATGAGCTGCATGACCACAAACACAAGTTCCCCATTACAAATACATTATCTCATTTAATCCTGACAACACTATGTGGCAGGTAGTAGTATTCTTATTTTATTAAGGAGGCAATGGAGGGTCAAGGAAGTTAATAACTTGCCCAAGTTCACACAGAGAAAGGGGCACTTGCATGCCTAGTAGTTCTCTTGGCTCAGCCCTGAGGCTCTGCCTCTTTTCTGAGTACTGTCTCTCCTACCTCTGTGTTTCCCTCTCTGGGTAGAATGTTCATTCCCTGTTGCTGAGTTAGGGTAAGTTGTAATTGGCTCCTTTTGGTAGGAAAAGTCACTTCCTGATTGGGATCAAAATGGAATGCACAACTATGATGCTCTATTTCTAAAACAACTAAGCCTCCCTTGCAGCAGGATTATTATTTAGCTCCTTCACCTCCACTGCAGTGAGGGCACAGTAATATGCAATGTACCTGTTGTGCAAAGTTCATTTCTGTTACTGGTTGTGTTCTTATCTATTGTTTCCACAGAAGGTGGTAAAATTTGATAGAGATAAATTTCTGTACTTTTATAAATGCAGAGTGATTGAACTCCATGGGACAAAAATAAACAGTGTAGGCTGGGGGAAAATATAGATCTACCCACAGTTTTGTAAGAATTTTTCTTACTGCTTCTTCACAAGTGGTGATAATAATCAGCTTATAATTGATCAGACTTAATAGATAAAAAAAATTATCTGGCAAAACCCAAAAACCAAAATCCCTTTCCTATAAGAAGTTTCTTGCCTCATATTTTAATAGCATAGCCTTTTAATTATTTACTTTGATTCATATAAAAATTGAGAAGTAGACAAGCTCCTTAAATGAATGCTAAGGTTTTTTTTTTAACTCCTAATTATTTGGCATAATGCAGACTATTTTACAGCATAAATGAAAATCAAAGTGTTCATAAATCACCTTTTTAAGATTTTATTTATTTATTAGAGAGAGAGAGTACACGCTATTGAGCGTTGAGAGCTCACAACGGGAGGAAGATATGGAAGAGGGTGGGGAGAGGGGGAAGGGGTAGAGGGAGAGGGAGCCTACTGCTCAATCCCAGGACCCTGGAATCATGACCTGAACTGAAGGCAGATGCTTAACCGACTGAGCCACCCAGGTGCCCCTCATAAATCACTTTTATCCAGTATCAAGAATGCAACTAGCAGTAATATCAGGATAAAATTACTCATTATCATCATTATCATTATCATTATTATCTGTGATGGTTAATATTAATGTCAACTTGGCTAGGCCACAGTACCAGATAGTTGGTCAAATATTATTCTAGATATTTCTGTGGAAATATTTTTAGATTAGATTAATGTTTAAATCAGTTAATTCTGAGTAAAACAGATCACCCTCCGTAATCTGGGTGGACCTCATCTAATCAGTTGAAGGCATAAATAGGGGAAAGATTGACTTCCTCCAAGGAAGAGGAAATTCTGCCAGTCAACTCTATTCAGACTCAGACTGCAACGTTAACTCTTCCCTGGGTCTCCAGCCTGCCCACACACCCTGCAGATATTAATCTTGCCATCCTCTATAATTTTGTAAGCCAATTCCCAATTCTTAAAACTTTCTCTTTTTCTCTCTCTCCCTCCTCCTCTCTCTCTCACATTCTTATACACACACACATACATAGTATTGATTCTGTGTCACTGGATAACCGTGCCCAATGTGCTATCACTGGTATTGATAATCTAGCAACATATTTTTTGATTACTTAAATACCTAACTTATTTATTTATGAAATATTTTCAAGATTACTTAAGTCCTGACTTATCTATCATGAGATTGGTTTAGTTACTTGTTTCATGCATAAGCTGATGTTTTATAATCTTGGTAAACTGAGCTGCAAACACAATGCCTGGTATATAGAGGTTGCTCACATATTTTTTATTGAACTGAGTTATTAACTGGACAATATTTCTATCATTAAAAATTTTTTTCTAGGGCGCCTGGGTGGCTCAGTTGGTTAAGCAACTGCCTTCGGCTCAGGTCATGATCCTGGAGTCCTGGGATCAAGTCCCACATTGGGCTCCCTGCTCAGCGGGGAGTCTGCTTCTCCCTCTGACCCTCCCCACTCTCATGCTCTCTCTATCTCATTCTCTCCCTCAAATAAATAAATAAAATCTTTAAAAAAAATTTTTTTTCTACACATACATGTTGATGAAATTAGTTTTCTACACATACTGTACATGTTGATGAAGTTGGTTTCTCATGGGAGAAGAGCACTTTAAAGGCTATTTAACTTGGAAATTTAGAATAAAGTGTTTGAAAAGCAATTTTGTTGTCATCTCCAATTGTACTTTCTTTGTTGAAATACTTATTCTCCAGGGAAGATGTTATGTCAGTCATGTTCCCTTTGAACAAAAATGTATTGAATGCTACTGGGTGTTAGGCACTATTCTATGTCCTAGGGAAAGAGTGCTTGAACAAGACAAAGTAGAGCTTCAATTCTCATGGCAGAGATAAACAATAAACAAGTAAACAAATAAATAATATAAGCCTACTATTAATACTATGAAGAAAATGGGGGAAAGTAAGGGGCTATTGAGCATTGAGAGGGGGAGGTCAGGCAAAGCCTCCCTACTGAGAACTGATTGGAGAACAGAATGGTGAGATAAAGCAGTTGTGCAAAGATCTGGGGGAAAATAAGTGCAAGTAGGGATAGCAGCAAGTGCAAAGGCCATGAGGCAGGAGCCAGCCTGGCAGGTGGAGGAACAGCAGGAAGGCCAATATGCACAGAGCAGAGTGAACAGGGGAGAGGAAGGAATGAGGACATGGAGATAAGAAAGTGCCTGATTACATTGGGTTGTGTAAATTTTGGATGGGAGTCTGGATAAAGGGGAAGTGAGTTATGCAAAGATTATGGAAAATAAATATTTTTGTGGTTACTATCAGAGTCTACAAGTCTAAGGTTCTAAACCTGGGAGTTCCAACTGTACTTAAGACTTACAAGCTTTATAGTGGCCCACTCTTAAATAGAAGCTGACAGCCAAGAGTCTCCAACACCTGAGGTAACCCCTAGTAGTACCCTTACTAGAAAGGCAGAGATCACAGCAAATATAGACTAGAAAGAAGACAGGGCAAAAGCAGGAGAAATGCTATTTTTAAAAACCTCATCCGAGTCTTTAGGGTGGTGGCAAAGTAAAGTCCCACAAGAGTGCAGCAGCGGGGCAGAAGGATAGAGCGGTGGAACAAATGAAGATGCCCATAAAAAAATGAAACTGATCCATTAGCTTATGTGTTGTACAATATTGATCAGAGATTCACATTTCCCTAGGAAACTTTGAAAGCAAATGAAAAAAACAAGACAATTATTATCTAGAAAAAACAAAAAAGAAAGAAATACAAAACTTGGCTGAGCATCAAACAAAATTTACATAGCCATAAACACTACATATTGATTCAGTTCTTTCATTGTTGAAGAGGTATCCTCTATTTCAGTAAGTTTTGTCTTAAACAATTAGGAAAATTGATACTATATGAAAAATACCAAACTGATATAACTATAAAAGAATGATATAGGGAAGTGAACTTGTGTGTGTGTGTTCAGGTTGGGAGTGGATTCATAATACCAGAATTACTAGCTAAAAGTGTTGAAATTTTAATAATTAGTGGTGACACTATTTTTAAGAAGAATTAGTTATTGTTTATTGTATTTGAACGCTAAGGTTGCAGCAAGCTTGTCAAAAATGTTTTCTGACAAAATGAAAACCCAGGATCACGGGCCAAACAGCCTAAAAAATAGCTGAGGTGATCACTGTATGCTCTTAACTGGGGGTACTAAGAGCAACAATACCCAGAGAGACTAAAGACTGCATTTTTTTAAAAAAAGGATTAGACTTTGGGCGCCTGGGTGGCTCAGTTGGTTAAGCGACTGCCTTCGACTCAGGTCATGATCCTGGAGTCCCTGGATCGAGTCCCGCATCGGGCTCCCTGCTCGGCAGGGAGTCTGCTTCTCCCTCTGACCCTCCCCCCTCTCATGTGCTCTCTCTCATTCTCTCTTTCACAAATAAATAAATAAAATCTTTAAAAAATAAATAAATAAATAAATAAATAAAGGATTAGACTTTAAAAGAAAGGTTTTTAAAAATGCAGTATCCAAAAAATGAGCAGTCATTGATAGCTGCCAAGATCCAAGGTGTGGGAAGGTCTAGCTACTGACAGACTCCGTAAGAAGTAGATCTTGACTGTAGATTGAAAGTTTTTTTAACCTTAAAAGTTTGACTCTGAGATAAATATCTGAGACTCTTTGATAAATATAAAAATTTATCTATGAAACAACAACTTGAATGGATATTAAGGTGTAATGGGTTGAATGATATGCCTGTGTTATAATCCCCAGAATCTGTGAATGTTGCCTTATTTGGAAAAGGGGTTTTTGCAGATGTAATTAAGGATCTTGAGATGAAGAGATCAACCCAGATTATGCAGGGCCTTAAATCCAATGACGAGTGTTCTTATAAAAGACATACAGAGGAGAAGGAAATGTGAAGACAGAAGCAGAGATTGGAGTGATGTGGTCACAAGCCAATAAAACCAAGGAGTGCCATCAGCCGGCAGGAGCTGGAAGGGGCAAGGAAGGATTCTGTCCTAGAGCCTCCAGATGAAGTGCAGTCCAGCCAACACCTTGATTTTGGACTTCTGGGGATTTTAGTTCCCAGAACTGTGAGAGAATAAATTTGTCATATTAAACTGTTATTTTAAACCATCACGTTTGTAGTGATTTGTTAAGGTAGCCACTGGAAACTAATAAGTATATTATTAATACTTAATATATACTTAATATATACTAATATATAGTACTATAACTAGTCAGGATATTACTAATACTAATATATAACTAAATCTTATTAGTTTCCACTGGCTATCCTAACAGATGTTATATATAAGATATATAAGAGATTATATATCAAATACTGGTAAAAAAAATGAATATTAAGGAGTAGGAAGTCAACACACACAGAGACACATACAACTGGGATGGGCAGTGAGGAAGCAGGCTTTAAGTGTGCGGGGATAATTAGTCAAACTCTTTGGTACATATGAAAATAACCCCCAATCTTCTTTTCAATTGACCAGCTTCTGTGACTTCGGGGGGAGAGAAATGTATACATAGATATTAATATACAGATAATTGATCTTAGCAGATTTACCTCAGTGTACAATATATTTACAAAGCTTGGTTCTCAATATTTTCAGAGATCTCTAATTCAGACACACCATCACAACCGCCACGGCTCTTCTCTCCACCTATCTCAATATGGATTTGCTCTTTTTATGAAGATAGAGCTAAAACAAATCTGATAAATTAACCTCACTAACAATTTAGTGGTGGTATTTCTCATGAGGGATTTGAATTTTATTAAAGGATGATTGAAAAAGAAAAAAAGAAACCTTTCCTACTTTTTGTACAGTTTTTGTTTTTTATTTCAACCTCGAAAGAGTGGAAATTCAGGTCATCAGGGACATACCATCTCAGATTATAGTAAAATGGAGGCTGTTGTTACAATTTCCCCACTGCTGGTGTTTTTTAAAAAAGACCTGAGGTTCATATATGTAAACACAACCTATAATTCTCCTCTTAGTATCAAGTCAAAACAACTGAAAAATACCTGGTTATCCTTTCTCCAGGATCCAAAACCCATATGCCCATTCAATCTATAATCCCTTCCTTGTTTTGCTCTCTCTTCCAGATGAAGGTAGCTTTTGGTGCTTATTCTTTCTTTACCATGGTTTACCTATATGCACATTGACACGAAGAAGCACACTTCTCTGAGAATGGTGTTGGTTCCACACTCTAGAGAGGATTTGTGCACCAGATTAGTCAAATAAGCTCTCCTAAGGAGCTTTCTGGTCATCACGCATACTCTCAGTTCTTTTGGGTTGCTGCAAGCTGTGGTGAGTAAATATAAGATCAGGGCAAGGAAACAAAAGTAAGATTTACTTTATTTCCAAAGTAAATGCCAAGTATTTCCCTAAGTAAATGCTTTCAGGAATAGATCCAACATTATATAATGATGAATCTAGTACATTGGAAAAAAAATACACAACCCTATGATAATTAATTTTTAAGACAGGATAAAATTTTACCCACATTCCTTTCTGTTGAACTTCTAAATAATTAAACTTCACATGAATAATTGACAGCCAAAGTTGTCCAAACATAAGAAACATTATCAAGAACATAAATATATCACTGCTTTGTTTAGTATCTTAGCAATATGGGTATGTTTGGTTAATTTTGTTAAGAGTTTATGAGAGGACAATTAGGCCAAATGTGTCTATTTTCTACATATTATTGACAAAGCTGTGAACTGACAAAGTGTGACCACTTTTGGGAGGGGAGCTGTCAGTCAGCATCTGGGAAGATAGATTGGATCCTTACTGGGTGTGGGTGCATTGACTGATTATAGCCAGTAGTGAAAAAGCCAAATCACAGAAAGATGAGATCACATTAATTCATGTTCAACTATAGCAGTTCTCCTAAATAGGGGCTCCTCCTCTCTCTAGGCTCTGAATTAGCTGGCATGTAGGAAAAGCATTTTGGTAGTGGGAGGGAGAAATCACTAAAAAGAGGTTTTAAAAAAAAATTAAAATGTAGTTCTAAGTAAGGAGAAAAGCCAAAAATAGGGCAGCCTAAAGTCATGTGATGTGAGTTCTCTTAACCAGATGGGGCACAGAGCTCTTAAGAGAGCAAGAGTCATACACAGTTGGAGACCAGCCCACGACCAGTGACAGATAAAAGCATAAACTCAAAAAGAAACCTAAAAAGCAAGGTCTGAGAGAGACAGAGATCCCCATTACCTCACCCACCTTACCCTGCTTTGGGAACAACACAAAGATACCAGACAGAGGTTAGGTGTCTCAGTGTCTTGTTTCCTTGTAGGTCTGGATGTTTGTCCTGAAAACTTTTTCCAGTCAAGACCATGTGTAGCTTGATTTCATTTACTTTAAAATATGCCATTTTGCTCTATGATGTTCTTTCTTCATATGTTCTTCTGTTACTTCTTTTTATTTCGATTTTTTTTTCTTAGCCTCTTCATGAATTCACTCTGTCAATTCACTTTGTTAGAGGTAACCAAGGCAAAAGGGTTGTTTTCTTCTCCTACCTAGATCAGTAAAAATAAAGGGTCAAAATCGCCTAAAGATTGGTTTACAGTAATGCCAGTAATGCATGGAGTCCAGAGAGGAAAGTGAAGAGTGGGACTTGTGGAGAAAATAGCAGTTAATTGTGGTAAAATGAGCCTCAGGAATTCGACTTTCAAGAGGGGACTCCTGTAACTGTCTTTCCTGTTTACCCTCTTCCCTTTTTATCAATAGGACATGTTAAAAGCATATGAAACAAAATTCAAATGACCGTTTAAGGTTACTGAAACTTTGTGGTGAAAAGTGACAATGCAGATAGTACGGAGGTGTTAAGGGATGACTTTTAAAAGTCTTCAAGTTTATCTAAATTAAGAAACTAAACGTGTCAGGTGTGCTTAGTAATATTTTTTTCTAGTACAGAAGGTCAAATATATGTAAATAACCAACCACTTTACAAAAGATCTCATAAATGCTAACCCTATAAAATGAAATTCCAAACACAATTATTTTCTTTGCATTATATGTTGTGGAGAAGTACTTGGACGGTGTTATAAAAGAAACAGTTTTTCTTCCAGCCCACTAAATTCATTTTACCTTAAGGAAGCTATTCTAGTGTTTGGAAAGGAAATAGTAGTATAGAGAAGGGGATCTGGCCAATGGGTGACTTGCTTAACAGCCTTCTGGTAGCCGAAAGGGTAGTTCAGGTGATTGTAATCTGATGTGCATGGATGGGCTTCAGAATACCCATATACCTTCTGAAATGATAAGCATATCAAAGAAGAAAAATGTTTTGAACTATAACTTCCTTCTAAGGAAGTTAAAACTGTTAAAGGAGACCACAAGTTCTCAGAAAATGCTTGATGTTGCTACAGAGTAGGTGGCCCCTTTATTCAGCTAGGCACCTGGATTCTTTCTTTCAATGATTTTTTTCTGGGAAGAGAATGCCATGGTTTCTATCAGATAATTATCTACACACATGGGCAAAGGAATTGAAAAGGAAAGAAACTAATAGAGAAGAAAACTTTTAAAAAAAAGTAATTTTATATTGCGTCTTTCCAGACTCCTTTTGTATTTTTTGAAATCTTCATGCGCCTCTTTTTTACAAAGACATGTCAGCATCTCCAGGAAATTAAGATTCATTTTGGCATTTCCTCTTTTTCTTCTTTCTAGATATGTATACTTTGATCCATTGCTTTCCTTGGGTTTCTCTTTCAAATGTCAAAGATAAATTTTCAGCCTTTTCTTTTTGAAACTCATCTCACAAATTTCCATTAGCTCTGGACTCGAAACACACCCAAATGAATAACATCTGCCCTTTGACTGTCTGGACATAGCCGATATGTGAGTTCAGGAACGATTTAAGCCTGTCCTAAGCCAATTTGCTCATTACAATGTCTAGATTATTTGTGATAGATGAATGGTCATTGCGAACACAGGTGGTTGAAAGTTAACTAATATCTACCAATTTTCCCACAGTTTAAAATGAAAGTGAGCCTTGGACCAAAATCTGCCACACAGACATTTATGAAGCAAATGTTCATTAGCAGTGGGCACAAAACAAAATAAAGCCATTCATATAAAGGCTTCTGTAAACTCTTTGAAATCCCGGTTCTCTGTACCCTGGAGACGTTTGAACATAACTTGCAAAAGAGGTTCCTTGGATGCTGACACGATCCTCTGGAGTCAGGGACATTCTAGAGGCAGTACCTCCAGAGATAGTCCTTTAGGGTACAAGCTCGCTAGGTTCTCAAGCCTTGTTCATATAGTGGGGAGGGGGTGTTCTAAATGTTATTTTAGTATTTTTTCTAATACGTATATCACAAAACCACTAATTTCACCAGTGAGGGAACTCGATTTCTAAGTTCTGTTAAACTAATTAGCAAAGCTTGTGGTGTTCACGGGAGATAAAAAGTTACCTGTAGTATTTGTAGTACAGCTGCTTCTGGAGTGCAGTCTTTCCTTTTTTTTTTTTTTTTTTTAAGATTTTATTTTTTAAAGTAATCTCTACACCCAGCACAGGGCTCGAACTCACAACCCCAAGATCAAGAGGCACATGCTCCACCGACTGAGCCAGCCAGGAGCCCTGCGTGCCACCTTTCTTAAAGGTGAGCAGATAATGCCCAAATAGTGAGTTTCTGGTTAGGGCCCTGACTACCTTAGAGTTGAGCTCAAACTAAAACAAATGTATTATCACACTGTCAAGGCTGAAGTGCTTCACAGAAACATACTGATGTCACACAGCCCCTTGAGTGTTTCCCTCATTCTTGAGACATCTACACATGACCCCAACTGAGCGAAATCAGCTTCTCTGCACCTCATGGAAGGAGCAGCTTTGGGGCTTTTGGGAGGGTAGAGTGCCCAGGGCTAAGGTGACAGCTTGACAGCCAAGAACGAGGAGCATGTTGGGATCCACTCAGCAGGCAAGGCCCTGAATGTTAGTCCTGGCAGCTCAGTGGACACACACATTGACGTTGTAACACACCTAACTAACACACCTCATGTCTAGTCACCTTCCTCAGAGATTAGCTCCCTTTCTGATTGGCAGTTTCCACCTTCTGTGTCAGCAAAAATGATAATGTTGATACATCCTAGCTCTGCAGTGTTGACATCCATTCAATAACAGAAGTTGCCTATTCTCCCTATATGGCATTTCATGTCTATCTACGTAATTTGTGGGGCCCAGTGCAAATGAAAATGCAGAACCCTTATTCAAAAAACAAAAACAAAAACATCTTTCCGTCTCAACCTGTCCTGTTTTGTGTGTGCTTGTGTGTGATTTCATGCAGCACTCCCTTGAGCACAGGGTCACTAGGCCCCTTCGCGTGACTATAGCAGCCGGGTTCCCTCTCCCACCAGCTGCTGGGTCACTTTCCAGGCCCTATTTAGGATCAGGGAAGTCCTCGGCCCAAATCTCCAGTGGATGGTGACCAATAAGATGGCAGCCTCCATGCTGGGACGTGCTTGGCCCCTGGACTGGGAAGGATAAGAGGCTCACTCCCTTGGAATTGCTCACTGAATGCACCTTGGCCCTGCCACCTGGGACTGGGCTTCCAGGTGTCCCTCCATGAGATACTGCGGGGCATGCATGCCTGTCTTCAGCCTCCCAGGCCTGAACCCGTCTACACCAGAGGAGAGGGCAGCCATAGCCATGAGGTTGGGGCAGGGGGGAGGAAGTCAGGAAGGGCCTAGGACACCAGAAGGCGGTAGGGTAGACTACTCCTCCTGGGGAGATGGGGAGCCTGCGGGGAGGGGTGTGGTGCAGGGAAGGGGTAGTGTTGCCGGATTTCTCTGCGTTTAGTGCCCAGGTTCTTGGTCACGCCTCTTCGAAGAACAAAGAGGTAAACCAGACGCAGAGGGGTGGGCAGCAAAGCAAAGTTTATTGAGCAAAAATATAAAGCTCCTAGAGAGGGAGGGGGGCCCGAATGGGTTGCCCCTGCAGTTTCTAAGTTTAGGGGTTTTTATGAGCTCTTTTGTGGAACTGTCTTCAACAGTCAGGGTGTGCCGAGTCATGTCAATCAGGGTTTTGGTCACGTATCTGTCTACATGTTAGGTTCATGTCCACGTGCTGATGGTCTTTTTTTTTTTTTTTGCTGATATCTGGGGGCTTAGGTCTTAACTGCCCCCTGCCCATGATATTGACAAATGCTTTATGGTTAATTGCCTTATTTTAGGACATTTGGCAAAAGTCATTTCTGCAAAGGCTGCAAAGCAGAATGTTAGTGCAGTCCTGTCTAAGCTGCAGAACAGGATGTCAGTGCCGTTTTCTTTCAGCTGTCCTGACTCCATATTTTCTTGTTGGGGACCCTGGCCCTGACTACCTAACTGTCCAGCTAGCTCCTAACATTAGGACTACGGGTGAACATTGGCTCCAAGCCTCCAAAGCATGTTTCATTGTCCCACCAGACTTCACTTACAAAACACAGATTCAAAGATAAAATTATTAAGAATTTTAAGACAGTAGCCACAGAGCATTAAGCCCCAGTCAGGGTCCTTCTAAGTGTGGGGCCCTGTGTGGTTAGTTTTATGTGTCAACTTGACTAGGCCTCCAGGTGCCCAGATATTTGGTCAAACATTATTCTGGGTGTTTCTGTGAAGGTATTTTTGGATGAAATTCACATGTAAATCAGCAGACTGAGTAAAGCAGATTGCCTTCTGTAATGTAAATAGGCTTCATCCAATTGGTCAAAGCCTGAATTGAACAAAAAGGCTTCAGTAAGAGAGGGTTCCTCCTGCCTGACTGCCTTCAAAATGGGACATCAGCCTTTTTCTGCCTTCAGACTCTTCCTGGGTTTTGCACCTATGGGCGTTTGGACTGGAAGTACATTATGAGCTCTCCTGGGTCTTCAGCTTGCCGGCTAACCCTGCAGATCTGGGGACATGGCAGCCTCCGTAATGGCATGGGCCAATTCCTAATATTATCCTATTGGTTCTGTTTCTCTGGAGAACCGTGACTAAAATAGGTCCTATATGACTGGCTGCCCTGCTAGGAAGCCTGCCTTGGGTGTGCCCCATACCCTTCAGTTTCTTTCAGTTCCCACTCTCGCCAGATGAACTCAGAACTTTATTCCTTTTCACCAGCTCTATGCCAGAGCTTCCGAGCCCATCTCTCCTCTTGGGCACTTCCCTGTCATGAGTCCTGCAAATACAATCAATTAGTGCCACCCTCCGTTAAGAAACATTCCATTCTCTTTTACCTTCAGCTTCCTTAATTATGTTAGGGCTCTAGTCTCAATGTAAATTTTCATGTCATTTATCTCAATATCAGCCATTTGTCCTAGACAGTTCTATCTCCTGCATACTTACATTTGGGTACAGTGGTCATTTCCACCACATCATTTTGCCCACATTATTCCTCAAGCCTGAAAAGCAATGCACAACCCTTTAATGCCCATCTCAAGCTCTTTTTCCTTCATAAGGTCCAAGACAAAGCTACCTAAAGCCAGTTTACAATGGACCTGGAATCTCCTGCACTTGACCCCTGCCCTCATTTGTATTGATGCTACGAAAACAGAAGGAAACCTCTTTTAGCATGAAGTCAGAAGGCTAGCACAGGGAGCTTTCCTGCCTTACCCTCCTTGACAATTGCAGACCTGATAGGAAGAGACACACCTTGAGCACGGATATTACTATGTCAATACGGGGAAGAAGAACTTTCCTCCATGCCCGAACAGCTTAGCCAATGAGTCACTGCCACATCTCAGCCAATGAAGAGCCACTGTACTTTGAACTCCTCGTTTACGCCAATGGACATTTTTGTTTGTTTTGTTTTTTAAAGATTTTATTTATTTATTTGAGAGAGGGATTTTATTTATTTATTTGAGCAGGGGCCAGGGGGCAGAGGAGAGGGACAAGAGAAGCAGACTCCCCACTGAGCAGGGAGCCCCAACAGGGGGGCCGGGATCAGGACCTGAGCCAAAGGCAGAGGCTTACCGGACTGAGCCACTTTTTGTTTGTAACAGCCCCCCCGAGTCCCCCCTTTCCTCTATAAAAGAGTGTTCCTCTCCTTTGTTCGAAGGAGGCGCCTATGTTATCACCAGAGCTTGCTTGTCCAGGATTTCAGTTCTCTGCTATTCCTGAATAAACTCAGTTTTGATGGTTAAATAACTAGCAGTTTTATTTATAAGGTTAATAAGGCACTCCTTGTGTCTACTGTCATTAAGCTTTGGCATGTGTTTTCTCCACAATGTGATTACAAGGTATTCATAGATGCCATGGTGCATGGATCCTCTTTCCTAGCATGTTATTATGTTCCCATTAGGAGCTCAAGGAATCTTTCTTGAAAGAATGAATGAATAAGTTGATCGTTGCTCATTGTAGTAGGTTGAATGGTACCCCAGAAAAGATGTGCCCATGCCCTAACCTCTGGAACTTATGAAGGTGAACTTTTTGGAAAAAGGTTCTTTGTAGACATAATTAAGGATCTTGAGATGCGATCATACTGGTTTATCCATTGGGGCCCAAATCCAATGACAAGGGTCCATCTAAGAGACAGAAGAGGAGAAGACACAGAGAGACGAGGAAATGGACCGGTAAAGACAGAGGCATTGATTGAAGTGATGCATCCACAAGCCAGGGAATGCCTAGATGTACCAGAAGCTGGAAGAGGAAAGGGAGAATTCTCCCCTAGAGCCTCCAAAAGGAGCACGACTCTGTCAACACCTTGCTTTCAGAAATCTGGTTCTGGAACTGTGAGAGAATAAATTTCTGTTGTTTCAGCAATCTGCACTGTGGTAATGTGTTACGGCCAGCACTAGGAAACTAATATAGCTATCATTTTCTTGGGCTACTTGTAGAAATTAGTCTCTCATCACATCTGTACATAATAGGTAGAAACATTTTTATCTTAGAAGCTAAAGAGACAGTTGCCCCAGGCTCCTTGCATAAAATGTACTATTTGAACTCTTTAAAACGGCAGGTGCAAAATTCCTCAAGCTCTTTCAAAAACTGACATTCAATTTACATGATTCTTGAAGAATCCTGTCTTACTCTAATAGTCAAAAATGCCTCGTGTATATTCTAAAACATTTATTTTGAGATCATTGTAGATTCACTTGCAGTAGTAAGAAATAACAGGGAGATCCGATGTACCTTTTACCCAGTTTCTTCAAACAGTAACATCTTACAAAACCACAGTGCCATGTCACAACAAGGATACAGACATAGATACAATTCAACCATCTTAGTCCAATTTCTCCAAGTTTAATTGTACTCACTTGCATGTGTGTATTTAGTTTACATAATTTGATCACCTGTGTTAGTTCCTGTATCACATGTATCATCACAGCCAAAATACAGAACTAGGGGCGCCTGGGTGGCTCAGTCGGTCAAGTGTCTGTCTTCAGCTCAGGTCATGATCGCAGGGTCCTGGGATCGAGTCCCACATCGGGCTCCCTGCTCAGTGGGGAGTCTGCTTGTCCCTCTCCTCCCCGCTCGTGCTCTCTCTTGCTCTCTCTGTCTCTCTCAAATAAATAAATAAGAATCTCTAAAAAAATAGAGAACTGGGGCACCTGGGTGGCTCAGTCATTAAGCGTCTGCCTTCAGCTCAGGTCATGATCCCAGGGTCCTGGGATCGAGCCCAGCATTGGGCTCCCTGCTCCGTGGGAAGCCTGCTTCTCCCTCTCCCACTCCCCCTGCTTGTGTTCCCTCTCTCGCTGTCTCTCTCTCTCTGTCAAAAAATAAATAAAAAATCTTTAAAAAAATACAGAACTATTCTGCTGCCACAATGATCCTTTGTGTTGCCTTTTTATAAACACATCCACCTCCTTTTGTGCCCCATCCCCAGCCTTGTCCTTGAGGGTAACAACTTGGTGAATCTCAAGGGAATTATGCTGTGTGCAAGAGCCAATCCCCAAAGGTTACATACCATATGATTTCATTTCTATAACATTCTTGAAATGACAAAATTACAGAGATGAATAACAGGTTATGGTTGCCAGGGGCTGTGCATTCTCCTCAAAGTGAAATTCATGTAAATATTGTCAGAGGACTCAGAGTCGCATCCTATAGAGCAAGTTAAATTTTTCATTCAATAAACATTTGGGGAAATCTTTTTTTGTGCCTGGCGCTATTCTGATGCTGGGACTCCTCAATCTCTGCCTCAGGAAATGCACTAAGATGCCAAGTGAGAAGCCTGTAAATGTAATTACATGTTAAGGTGGGCAAAATGACCCACCATGTATGAGAGGCTCCGAGAGAGATGGGATATAATTGAACAACAACAACAAACCAAAAACAAAGGAGGGTGGGATTGTTGAGGAGATACAATGGTGATCACATAAGAAGCATGTTAATGTTCTGTCTCCACTAAGGAACTGTGAGAAACTGTCAGAGGATTTGGAGTTAAGGCTTTGAGAGTAAGCAGCTTAGGTTAAGAAAATGATACAGATGGTTTTTGATAAACTGTCTGGGCTCTGGATTTCTGGAAGAGGGGAAATGGACTAGGGAGGAGCCTGAGCCCCTAGGGGGTATACCACTGGCAGGGAGAGGACTGTTCTCCTGGGCTGGGTGGTGGCAAGGAGCAGGGGAGGCATGAGGTGTCCACTCTGTGACAGCACAGGCTGAGTGTCATGGCCAGCACAGAAAATGACCGAACAAGTAGATATCTCACCCAAGTTTTGCGGGCAGAGCAAGGGGAAAGTGAGTGAGGGCACTGAAGAATTCTCTGGGACCATGTATGGCAAATGAGTTTCGTCTCCTATTCTAAAAATTATACTAAACGTTTGCCACTACTAAAGAAAAAAGCCCAAAACTCTGTGAGGGAATTGTTATTGTTCTGATTTACAGGGAGGAAACTGGCTTGGAAAGACTAAAAAACTTGCCTGAGGTCACTTAGCAGCTAGTAATAGATAGAGCCAGGATCTAAAAATTCATCTCTCTGACTCCAAATCCAGCCCCACTCTCCCATCTCAGGACTTAAACAATGATGGCATCGGGAGGGCTGTCCTGGTGGGAAAGAAGAGAGGGGGAATTTGGGAAGGTGACATTATTTTGGAATCTATAGAAACTGAGGTTAAATTTCCCACTCTTGGTTTTTTAAAGTGAAGTGAGCAATTTCCCTGGCTTTGGCTTCCTGAATAGAGATGGAAAATTTGACTATTGGATAGAACTCTACAAAATACCAGATGCTCTATTTGAACAGAACTTCTTTGGGTAAATAAATTACACTTAAAAATATGTACCAAACCTCAGTGAGGCCACAGCCATTCGACAAGAAACATTTCAAAATAAAAGTGCAAAAAAATGAACAGCTTAGGGCCACATAAATAACCTTTCAAATTGAATCAGGGCACAAACTCAGAATAGCTCAGATGTGGTATCTTTTGGAGGGCTTGGGGTAGGAGTGAAGAAACTGCAATAGAAATTGGCCTAAAATTGAAAATACGGTTAAGGAAACAAATTTGGATAGGTAGGCTAATTGCAGTTCCCTGTTCAGGCTGCAGATATATCAGGGAAAGGCATTTTGCACATACAACCTCGGAGAAATCATAGAGCCTGTAAGACCTAACAGTCTGTGGCATTGGTCTGGAATTTTTATGCAGATGGCAATACTGCATGGAATAGGTTTTGTTTTGCTTTCCTTTGTCTGTTTGGCTACTTCTGTATTTCTCAGACCAGCTGCAACCATTGGGCCTCTTGGTGTGTTGCTGAATTATCTCTAGTGACCATGAAATCCACTAGAGAACAGATCTTAATGCAATACTAAGAATATTTTGTTACTCATACTCCAATGGCTTTGCTTTTCAAAGCAAACAATGCATTTCAGTTTGATATAACTAGAGATCTTAAAGTTTAATAAAAACACCAGTCACAGTGAATCCTTTTGTGCTTAGACTGAAGGGTCCCATAGTCAGTTCTTAATCAAGAGTTGAGGTGACAGACTGAAGCGATTATATTTTAGGGAAACACAAACTTTGCTCCATATTTCCTCAGTTGCTTCTTCTCAGAGGGTCTTCTGGTGGACTTTTTTTTTTTCTTTTTTCTTTTTTTAATGGGATGTGGAAAGAAGTGTTTTTGGATGACTTAATGTGAGGCTTATTCATTCATTTACTCAGAATTCTATGACTGTCAGGGGTGTAGTCACATTTTCCCGTTTGCTCTGTGACAGTAAAAAAAAGAAAGTATTTGCTCCCAAGTTCTGATAAATATATATATTTAAGTACCTTATGGACTATGTGTATATTTTGCATCTGCAAGGTGTGTGTGTGTGTATTTAGGCTGATCCATGGTTTCTTCATCTTTGCTTGACATTACAAACGGGTAACACTGCCATATGAGACTTCAAAAAGTAGTTTTTAGATTCTGGTGCTGAGTCAGAATTTTTCTAGGAGGTAATATTTTATAAGACAGAATAATAAACTATTCTTCTGAAGAAACCACCAGTAATCTTAATAATTGTTTATAATACACACTTGTACATAGTTTCAGGAAAAGGGACGTTACTTTGTAGTCATGATTCTAATACATATTTTAGATGTGGGTTACCCTATTCAGTATATTTTATCACCAAGACAAAATGCCAAATTTTGCCACACTGAAAGATCTAAGAGGGTTGCTGGAGTGCTGGGGGGTGGGAGGGATGGGGTGGCTGGGTGATAGACGTTGGGGAGGGTATGTGCTATGGTGAGTGCTGTGAATTGTGTAAGACTGTTGAATCATAGATCTGTACCTCTGAAACAAATAATACATTATATGTTAAAAAAAAAAAAGAAGAAGATAGTAGGAAGGGAAAAATGAAGGGGGTGAATATCGGAGGGGGAGACGAACCATGACAGACTAACCATGACAGACTATGGACTCTGAGAAACAAACAGGGTTCTAGAGGGGAGGGGGGTGGGAAGATGGGTTAGCCTGGTGATAGGTATTAAGGAGGGCACGTACTGGGTGTTATATGCAAACAATGAATCATGGAACACTACATCAAAAACTAATGATGTAATGTATGGTGGTTAACCTAACATAATAAAATAAAATAAAATAAAAGATTTACTCCAAACCAGAATCTCCCAGAGAGTAGAATCAAAAAGATATTTTAAAAATCCAAATTTTTATGGTATCTAGAATTTTCTTGTATGTTGGTAGAAAAGTAGTAATAGATGGAAAACTAGAGTCTTTCTTTATGCAGATACATGTGTGATAATAGGATTTCATTGTATCTTACATATGTTTTATAATTTAAAAACCCCCTTATTTTGTATAGACGGTATTGCTTATGTATCAAATATGGTGTCATGAAATCTATGAGTGTTCCAGCTTTTAAACTATACTATTTTGCTCATATGAGGTATCTAAAGTCAAACTCATAGAAAGAGAAAGTAGAATGGTAGATGTCATGGACTGGAGGGACTGTGGAATTGGGAATTATTGTTTAATAAGCACAGAGCTTAAATTTTTCAAGATGAAAAGAGTTCTGGAGATGGATGGTAGTGTTGGTCACACAAAAATGTGAATGTACTTAATACCACTGGACTGTGTACTCAAAAAATGATTAAAATGGTAAAAACGTGTGTTCAAATGGTAAATGTATCAAATGTGCTGTGAAATCTGTGGGTATTCCAGCTTTTTTAAACTTTACTATTTTGCCCTTCTAGGTTTCTAGAAAATTGAGAAATAAAACTATTAGCAAATAAAAAAGGTTATGTTTTAGCTGAACCAAAAAAGAGCATGTTAAAGTGGGTCATGGTGACCCCCAAGCTTTGAACCCCTAACTGGTTCCAAAGCTGATTTGGGGCTGCTAGCACTGAAGGGAATGTGGAGGATTCACCATAACTCTTAGACTTCTCTTTCACTGATGCACCCCTGCACACAATATCCTTGTACAGTCTACTATTTAAGATACAAAAACAATTATATGATAGTCTCAGGGATACTGAGAAGAAAACCTTTATTGCATAATTGAGTTTGAGTTCAGGTACTCAACTGCGTCATCACCAGGTCTTTCTTTGGTGATCCATTACACTTCTTGTAACAACTTCGGTGAAGTAAGAGAAATGTTAGGGCCCCAACATGAAAGACAGTAAGAGTGGGGATAGGCCTGGGAACATGGACCTGGGATGGAGCCTATCCTTGGCAAAAACACAGGGTGAGAGGAAAGGAGGGAAATTTAGGGTGAGGCATTTAGCAAAGGTCTAGCTAGCTCACGTGGCCAACAAAGGCTGTGAAAAAAGAGAATTTGGGAAATTTGAAGTCTACGTAGACACCTAGGACTCAACTTGGTTCAACTGATGACTGGTCTGGCTTGTCAGGAAAGGAGTTGGTGGGATGAGAGGAGTCACATTAGTGTCCTGAGACCTATACCAACAGGCTGGATGACGTTTGAGAGTTCCGAATGCACACTGCTGAGAACATTCTGAGCAACAGTTTTTAAATCACACCTGGGGGTGGTGTTTTACCCAGTATAGGTATCCGATTTGACACTTCTACTTTTGTTTTTATTATTCTACCTCTGCTTCTTTTTTCCCTGATATTTTCAGAAAGCTAGGCAAGTTTCTGGCCGTATCTCTATGGGATTGACTTTATGATCCAATAAACATGCTTTAATATTTTAAAGTAACCTTACTCCCAGAGCTGATCAGCTTTTTCTTTTTTTTATAAACAAACTTTTCTTTCCGTGTTTCAGTTATCTATTGCTATGTAAAAAATTACCACAAAATTTAGCAACTTAAAACAGTAACAATTATTTCTCAGGATTCTGTGGGGCTGGCTGGTTTTAACTAGGAGGTTCCCAGGTGGTACTGTCTGGGGTCACTCATGTGATACATTCGGCTAGGAGCTTAGCTGGGGCTGGAACGTGTAAAGGGACTTCACTCAAACACCTGGGAACTCAGGTAGGGTGTCTGGGATGGTTTGAACCTAACTAGGTCTCAGTTCCTCTCTGTGTAGTTTCTCCTCATCTAGCAGCATCATCCAAGTTTCTTTATATGTTGATTGGATCCCAAGTCAGTGAAAATGGAAACTTCAAGGCTCAGAAGTCACACAGCATCACTTCCAGGGCATTCTGTGGATCAAAAAATGTCCCAGGGCCAGCCTAGTTTCAAGAGCAGGGAATACAGATCCTACCCCTTGATGGAGAAAGTGACATGAATTTGCAGGGATTGGAGGAATCGTTGGTAACCACACTTGCAGACAAGTTACTAGAGCAAGTATGGGAAACTGATGCCAAATGGAATATTCTGCTTGAGAACGGGTCCAGTTAAAATTCTGAGGCTTTTCATCAAGTTTTATATTTAACAATATTATGTAATCCTTATATGGGACATAGTGTAGTATGTTAGAGTTCTATATAAATCTTTGCAACCATCAAAGAGAAAATGAACTTTTCTTTCTAAGTATACACAAGGCGGGATGGGCTTTGAGGTTGAGCATCTGGGTTTGAATCTTGGCTCTTCCAGGTACTAGCAATAGGATCTTGGGCAATTTTCCCTTTTCTCTCTCTCACATTTTCTCCTCTGTATTTATAGATTGTTGTGAGGATTAAATGAGTTAATATAGCTAAGTTGCTTTGCAAGGAGCCTGGCACACAGCAAATATGCAATAAATATTTGTTGTAAAAATACAAATTATTAATGCTTATTATCATGTAACATAGCAACACCTGTTTGGATTAAACCTCCTGGAGTTGCAAAGTCTCTGTTCTCTATAGTCTCATTAAACTTAATCATTAATCTTGATGAATTTCTCTGCCTCCTCCACCTCTTACCAAGTAAAAAGGTAGGTGAAACTACTGGTTGCTTACTAGGTGTTCTAAAGAAAGCACTTACCAACTTGCAAACACTGCAGTCCTATGAAGAAATATAATTTACATTGTAACGCAGGACACTGTAACCCACTCACTCACACTTAATACTGTACAAATATTTCATGAAATAATACTTATCCTCACGTTGTGCTATGAACTCTGAAGCTTTTGCCCTATTCTATTTAAGTGATTTGAAAACAACAAAATGTTGGTTGTGCCCCATTATTATTAATTTCATTACCTACTGATGGGTTCTAACCTATATATTATGGCCATTGGCACATAGCATATTAAACAAATTTCAGATCACAAATTGTTTCAAGTGTGGTGCTATAAGAATATGGCATATGTCATTTCTATACAGGCCAATTCGGCTATAGATCAGAAAGCCACTTCATAAATATGGCCTCACCACCCTATATGAGAGGCTTCATAAAGTCTTTCAGTGAGATAGGGGGAAACTAGGGGAAATACATGTAGAGTAAATATTGTGGTTTTAGGTACCCTAAGAAACAAAGTGCCTTGGGGTGCCTGGGTGGCTCAGTCAGCTAGGCACCTTACTCTCAATTTCGGCTCAGGTTGTGATCTCAGGGTCCTGGGATTGAGCCCTCATTCAGGCTCTCTACTCAGCTGGGAGTCTGCTTGAGGATTCTCTCTCCCTCTTCCTCTGCCCCTCTGCCTACTCTCTCTCTCAGATAAGTAAATCTTTAAAAAAGAAAAAAAGAATAAAAGAAACAAAGTGCCTCATTTGTTTGAAGCTAGATGGACCTAGGCTGGAATTCCAACTTCACAGCTTACTACATTGTACTTTTGAGCAAGTTATTTAAACTTAGTTTTGGAGTCTTGATTTTTTGATTTGTTAAAAGTAATAGGCAAATAATATCTATTTTGACTAAGTTGTGAGCATTAAATGAGAACACATACCCAAAGGCCAGCAAAGGTCCAGCAGAGTACTGGGCACAAGAAGGCTCTCAGAATGCATTTCTTGCTTCCTCCGATGGAATACAAACTGCAGAATTCACAGCTATTATTTAGGTTCTGTGTTTTATATTTTTGGAGAAAAGCTAAGGCTGGGTAGAATACTTAACTATGGTGAAACCCTATTATTTTTTTAATGCAATTTAATTTCTACAACCATGTATTGTCCTGACATTCTACTTAATAATATTTAATAGTTATTCATTGTTCTGGGATGTGGATATGAACTATGAAACAATTTTGTTTTGTCGGGTCAGCTTTCATATAATGGGATTTGTACTGACTTCCCAATTAGCAACCCAATTGTAGGAAAAATGTGTGTCTAACTGCTGTGTTGCTAAATAATTTAAACAAAAACTACGTGCAAACACACGTATTTTTTTCCTTGGGCCAAATGTTTAAGGTTATCAGAGATCCAGTGCTTCAGGCAGGTAGCATTTTCCACAATAGGTTAGCTAGCTCTTAAGGAGTCAAAAGGTAATTGCCGAAGATGCTACGTTGATTAAGACTATCTCATAGAATCGATTCTCTAGAACGGGGCTGGTTATCTTAAATTCTTTTAAGGTCAGGATTATGAAAGCGTGTGAACGAGGGGAAGGGGGGCGCGACACCTTTTCCCACTCTCGGGTGCTAGCCGCCGCCACCCGCCGCCACCCGCCGCCACCCACCGCCGCTGCCGCACCCACGTGGCAAGTCCAGATAGCTCCGCGCCGGGCGGGGCCGCCGGCCCACCTCTCCCTCCGCTCGCCGGCCCTTCCCGCCCGCCGGCCGGGCGCCCGCTCGGTCCTCCACCGCCAGGGGGCGGGCGCGGCTCCCGGCGGCGGGGGCCCATTGGTCGCGGCGGGGAAGCGGGGAGGAGGCCCAGCGGCGAGTGAGTTGGCTTCCTCCTGGCCGCTTTGAGGGGTGAGGGGAAGCCGGAGGAGCCCGGGAGGAAGCGGAGGAGGGAGCGGGAGGCGGCGGCGGCAGTGGGTGCCGTCGGCCGCCGGCAGGACTGACCGCTGAGAGGCCGGAGGCAGGCGCGAGGCCGGTGAGACGGCCGAGGAGGCGGAGGGAACCCCGGCGGAGGGCGGGGAGGGATGGTGGGCGTCTAGGGGGAGTCGGGCACGCACCTTCACCTTCAGCCTCCGCCCCCGCGGCCCCCGCCGGCTGGGGGCGGGCCCCGGGGCGCGCCGCGGAGGTCGTGGCGCTTCGTGCGGGGGAGGGGCGGGGGGCGAGCGCGGGCCGGACGGGCCGCCGGAGCACGGTTGGCGGGCGTTCGGGCCGCCGCGGCGGCGGCGCGTCCCCGGCTCGGCGGCTCCCTGCCCGGGTGCGCGGAGGGCGGGGCGGCGCCTGCACCTGGCGCTCGGCTCGGCGCCCCAGCCGGGGCTGCACCTGGGTGCGTGCCTCGCTGGGGCCGCGGCTCGCCGTCGGAAACCCGGGCCCAGGGCTCTGAAGAGGCGAGGGTGGAACTGGATGTTGCATTTGTGCTCTGTGGAGGGCCGTCTTGGCTCACTTGTAAAGTTTCAGCGTCTCCTAAACTGGAGGTACTTCTCAGTTTTAAAATTCATCCAGCTCACCGATATTGGGTGCCATTGATGAACGTGCTGTTCCTTCCTTCTTTTTCTTCCCCATTTTCTTCCCCGTCCTCAAAATTCTCTACGGTGTACCATGGTTAGTGACCCTAGATCTAAATAATATAATGACAAATTGATGATTTGAGGTTGAGATCTACCAGCTGTGTTTCATCATCATCTCCCCCACCCTACTTTTTTTAAGTTTCATGTAATAGAAAGCTGCTGTCTAATCGACAGAACCTTTTGTTATCATTTTCTTTAGTCAGAAATATATAGATACAAGATATACTAGGTGATTTTAGATTGCTTGCTGGGCACTGTGCTGTATGCTTTCATATGCACATTTATTGCTCACAAGCCGAAGAGTAAGTCCTTTTATCTGTCTTTCTGATTTTTACAGTTGAAAATGTGAACTCTTCTAGAGGTTAAGTAAAGGTTGACGGTGACAGTAGATGCCAGACCCCTTGGACCCTTGACTACCTTGTGGGGTTAGTGGTATGCACTCAGATTTACCAAGTTTTTGGAAACGTTGCTGATATTCATACCGTGCGTGCATTATGGAGTACAAAGAGATCTCCATTTTAACTTAGAAAATAACTAGTTTATGCTCTTCAACAAGAAATTGGCAGAATCGGCATCAGTTTGGGTCATATCATTAATTGTACCTCTTTCTAAAGGCTGCCAGTCTCGAGTTCTTTAGCTGTTTACTGAAGTTACCACCCGGCCCCCCATTTTATACAGGTGTTAGAAGCTTTGTTTCACAAATTCCATGTAATGTTTTCTCAGCTCGCTGAAGACTAGCGTTTCTTGATAGTGAAAAATAAAGAGTCTGATGCAGTGATTCTCAACCAGGGGATCTCTTAAAATCAAACACAATTGAGGCTTTTTAAAGAGGCCATAGGCCACAGGCCTCCATCCTCCAAAATCCCCATGGGAGGGGACTTTTGTTTCAAAAGGGAATCAGAATAAGACTGAGCACCCCTGGGTTAAAGTGGCTTTCAAAATAAACTTAATAGATATTTTATTACAGTTACAAAATTTGGATTGCTACCTTAAGCATTGGTAATTAATCTTTCATAATTAATGAAGATACATTAATGAGGGAAGGTAATTGGAGAGAGGGACAAAGGGTTAAGAGATTGTTGAATGGCAAAAAGTGGTAGTCTCGGTTTTGGGTCATCAGTCTTTTTTTTTTTTTTTTTTTACCACATATGTCCCTGCAACTTTTTCTCCCTAGCACACAAAAACTCACCAGGGGCCATCAGTGGATGACTAAACAAAATGTGGAATGCATCCATACATGGAATATCATTTAGTCATAAAGTCAATGAAGTATTCTTACATGCTGTCCTACGGATGAACTCTAAAACATCATGCTGAGTCAAAGAACTGAGACATAAGAGATCCCATCTTATAGGACTCCATCTATATAAAATATCCAGAACAGGTAAATCCACAGGGACAGAAAGCAGACTAATGGTTGCCAGGGGCTCAAGGGAAAAGGGGATGGGGAGTAACTGTTTAATGGGTATGAGGTTTCCTTCTGGAATGATAAAGTGTTTTAGAACTGAACAGAGGTGATGCCTGCACACCACTGTGAAGGTATTAAATGCCACGGAGTTGTACACTTTAACATAGTAAATTTTATGTTAAATGAATTTAATTTCCTAAAGAAAGAAATCAGAAAAAAACTCACCAGAGTAAAACTGGAAAAATCATAAAGAGTAGATGAAAAATTAATTGGATTAGAAATAAGGGAAATGTAAGTCATCTTAGAACAGCTTCAATCAAATGGAGGAGGCCAATGAAAAAGAGAATGAAAATACCAGTGGGGTAAGCAGTGGAAACTTAGAAGAACGGGAACACTTAATTTCCCCCTCTGAAAGTCAGCTGACTGTATTTTAGGAGCTGAATAAAAGTCACAAAACCTCTTAAAGTTTAAATATCTTAGGAATCTTGCTCAGTCTCCCCAAATTAAGAAAATAAGGCCTTGCATGGAATTAAATAATTTGGTTAATGCCATTCATGAATCAACTAAATGCAGAACTATTGCTTAAAAGCCAGATACGTGATCCCAAGGACAGGAATCCTTGTGAACTAAGTACCGAACAAACGTATGTTACTATCCGAAGCTCTGAGCTAGCTGGATTTTTGTGAGACCTGGGGTCAAAATTTGTTGGTTCTTGGGTCTTGCACCTTTCAGCTTTAAGAATGTTAAATGTATTTAGTTTTATTTTTGCCCTTGTTCTCAGTGATAGGTATTTTTGTCAGCCCATCTCTCTTTTCCTGGATGGTACAGTGTGGGATTAAGTGGTTTACATTACAGCTGTTTAACCCGCAGTTGTAGAACTCGGAAGGAGCAGGCTGAACTGTCATTTTCTGTTTTTGGCATGTTGGTGCTCCCAGTTACAGAAATCTGATCACCATTTGATTTCTTCCACTGGATTATAACTTTTTAAGCGAAATTCTGCTTTGGTGGGTGAGGAAAAACTACAAGAAAACATTTGGGTAATTTTGAATCTAATACTGTTGTAACCATTGCAAACAAGAGTTCTCTCTGCTCTGTTCCTCAGTACTTGTCTCCAGATTTATTCACTGCCTGCTTTTCCCTCCTCACCCCAACAGGAGATCTGGCCCAGAGTCAGGCTGATTTCCATTCATTGTTAAGGAAATAATGAAATTCTTGTTTTATAAGTTTTACTTTGGGCTTTTTTGGCCTTGATGTGTCTCACCAGCCCCCCCCCTCCATCTCGAAACTTCTCTGTGTGTTTGGATTGCTGTACTGTAGATCTGAAGTTCTCAGATCTGAGTGAGAGTGAGAACCACCTGGGGAGCTCATTAAACATGCAGGAGTTTTAATCCTCCTAGGGATTCTGGGTTCAGGAATTTGCATTTTAAAAAGCCCACCAATAATTGTGGTGTCTGTGCTGTGGGTTACATTGTAGTTAGGGCTTCAAAGAACCAGATACGCTGTTTCATTGAATCTAAGATATTTGTAAGGTACACCATTATTTTATATACTACCATGGGGGAAAATGTGATTGTAAACCTCATCCTAGTTTAAGACATGTTATAATGGACATGTTAGAATGAGGGAAGTAGGGGCACCTGGGTGGCTCAGATGGTTAAGCGTCTGCCTTCGGCTCAGGTCATGATCCCAGGGTCCTGGGATCGAGCCCCACATCGGGCTCCTGGCTCAGCGGGGAGCCTGCTTTTCCCTCTGCCTCTGCCTCTTCCCCTGCTCATGCTCTCTATCTCTGTGTCTCAAATGAATAAATAAAATCTTTAAAAAAAAAAAAAAAAGAATGAGGGAAGTAGTGTATACCTTACAATCAATAAAATCATCTCAGGTGCTCCAGGAACCACAGGCCGCTCTTAAGGTAAATGATTATTATGAGTCATGGAAGCTATGAGATACAAGAATTACAGTGTAGCATTTCTTCAGATCTTTTACCATGTAAAGTATTTGTTTACAATATGATTTAATGTAAGGGGTCCTTACCTGACATTTATTTGTAATGAAGATTATACTGATGACTTGTTTTAAAATGCAAGGTAGCTGGATGGAAGGCTGTAATGCACTCCAGTTTGGCCCCATATCATTTTCATCCTATCCATTTCCAGTCATTTATGTGTTGATAGTTCAGTTCAGAAGTCTTATTTCTAGTTTCTTTGTACTTTAGTGATTTCCATTTTGTAATTACTGAGATATTAATGTAATGTCACATTGACATCATGTGTGGCTTGATCATTTGATTTCTATCTTTCTTATCACCCTTTTTCTTTTAGAGAGTCCCTCTTGATGCCAGGAGGTGATACTATGCATGTATACCAGCCATCTACTGTCCGATCTTGAGTAGTTACAGGATATAGTGGTAATAATCAGGGTAAACAGCAGTGTGTCTCTGAATAAACCTGAACTCTGGCTGCCAACTCAAGAAGGGCCTTTGTGGCATATCAGGACTGAATGACAGAATGCCCGTGGGTTCCAACAAACCTTTCTCCACTAATGAGAATTCAGCAAAGAGCAACCCCACCTACTTATGGTGCTTCCTTCAGTGGTATCATCTTAGAAAATGAAATATTTTTGTCAGGAAGAGGTTGGTTAGCCCTGTTAGATTTGGGAGGGGAAGCAGAACACATGTCCATTTAGTTTTTAATCACATGAAGTGTTTACAGAAAATGTGGTTAAAAAGCTTGTTGATCGGGGCGCCTGGGTGGCTCAGTTGGTTAAGCGACTGCCTTCGGCTCAGGTCATGATCCTGGAGTCCTTGGATCGAGTCCCGCATCGGGCTCCCTGCTCAGCGGGGAGCCTGCTTCTCTCTCTGACCCTCCCCCCTCTCATGTGCTCTCTCTCTCTCATTCTCTCTGTCTCGAATAAATAAATAAATAAATAAATAAATAAATAAATAAATAAATAAATAAATAAATAAATAAAAAAGATTAAAAAAAAAAAAAGCTTGTTGATCAACTGAAATATTTCCGAAATCTGATACCTCAAATTTCTGAAGAGGTAAGAACTTTAGATCTCTAGCTAATTCACATTGGTTGAAGGAGTTGGACTAGGGAATCCTTAACATTGAGATGAATCATGTTGAAATACATTTGCTCTTAGGATGTGGTGTGGGTGGTCTGCCAGGTGTGGTTACTTCTCCCTCCGTTGAGTCTTTGGGGTGAGGTTGTTCTAGGAGAGGCACGGGCATGATTTTACTTAGCAGGGCACCTTCGCTTTTGTACATGGAGAGACAGGTTGATTGTTACAGTTATACTTTGTCATATTTCATTGTTAGAAGAAAGGCATTTTATCTAGCTGCTGTAGATCAGGTAGAAGTTTTCAAAGAGTTGCTCTCTCCATTCCCTGCCTGGAGAACCAACTAAAAACAAGGTGTAGGTATTTATGGTGGACTGTGGAGGAAAGCAAAATTCACCCAGAACAATCCCAGTATGCTTCATATTAAGCATTGGTTAGCATTCTGGAGGGGAGTTAGAAACACTTTCTTGCTCATCTGTGCTTTTTCATAGTATGTTTTTAATTCTGTTTGTTTTTTAGCCATAATTAGCTACTAATCCTCTTTTTAATGTATTTTGAATATGATGCATTACAAAATAAGAAAAGCCATTTGATGGTAGTTCAAATAGTAAAAAATCTAGGCATAGATTATATCCCTCTCTTCCCAACGTTTTCAATAGGAAATTAAAATTCTTTTCTGAAAGACTTATTCATTGGTACTCTTGAGCCATTATTTAAGTTTTGGTCTGTTGCTTTACAGTCTCACCTTTTTGAAAGCTGCTTTGCAGAAGGAGTAGTTACATTCATGTTTTTCCTCAGTGATCATTTGAAAAAAATGGTTATTCTTGACATTATAGAATCCATACAGATCTCCTCTCCCCATTCCCAGGAGTGTGTGGATTTTTTGCTCCTTTTTTCTTCTAGTCAAAAGAAGGTTAGTTTGGTCCTTTAAAAACCTGGGATACTTTTCTAATTGTTAGGTAGTCATTTAAAAAATTGGGGTGCCTAGGTGGCCAGGTCGGTTAAGCGTCTGACTCTTGATTTCCGGTCAGGTCATGATCTCAGGGTTGTGAGATCGAGCCCTGTATTGGGCTCTGCACTGAGCTTGGAGCCTGCTTAAGATTCTCTCCCTCTGCCCCTCACCCCCACCCCTGCTTGCATGCACTCTCTCTTTCTCTCAAAGAAAAAAAATTTTTTTTCCTTTAATTATTACCAGGTTAAACCTACCCAGTTTTTAAAAGGTGTGTAACGTGTGTATGTTGAAGTGGTAGACTCTTTTAAATAGATGCATTTTCTAGGATTGAGAATCAGAGTGGCCTACTGGTACTGAAATACTTTCTGAAGTTAGTAATCGGATTTTTTTCTGTTAAGCATTTAGTTTTAATAACACCAAATTCTATTAAATTCACAATATTCATAACACAATGAGAGCAGCTCAGATGTCATGATCAGTTTTTAAATGTTCTGGTGCTTTCAAATGAATGCAGTCTTCTCACCCCTCTTCATTTTGTTATTTCAAAAATGTATCCAGCCTGGCAAGGGTGAGTGTGCGGTGAGACAGGGTACTTGATAGCAGTCTGCAGCTACTATAGTGATAGTTGTTGGGTTTTTTTTTTTTAAGTAAAGATTTTTGAAAGCTTAATATTTGCAATTTTAAAAGTTGATCAAACATCGGATACACACCCACCCCCTTTAAGCCTATCACAAAAATAATCACTTTTAAATACCTATGTAAAGAAAACAGTAGTGTCAGTTTTCTTCACCAACATAATTTTACAGTTAATGAAATGGGTTGTAATAACATTAATTTTTATCCATTTCTTTATACCTGCTCAGATTGCTTTGGAAAACATTCCAAAGTCTAGATTATACCTGTTTTTGCTATAGACGAATTGCTTCATTTATAGGAAGGGAAGGATTTTTTTTTCCTTCTTTTTCAAGAGGATCCATTATGTTGTTCCTCATGGAGTATCTGCTTCTTCCCGTGGAGACCAGGGGAGTAAGAAACTGTATGATGAACGCATACAGAACGCAAAATTTAGGGTTGTTTCATCTGTCTTACATCTGTAGTAGTACTTCTGAGAGGACCAATAGAAGCCTGGTGGAACTTATGTCCTGCAAATAACCCTGCAAGAAATGTTGAAATATTAGAGCATGGTCTATTTTAAAAGTTTTTTTTTTTTTTAGTTTAAATTTTACTTTTGATTTCTCTGTCTCAGGTTGTCAAATAACAACCCATGGGTCACTGTGGCTCATGAGCCAAGGTAGATTTTTATGTTTTTAAGTGATTGGGAAAAAAGTCAAAAGAAAAGTGTTATTTGGTATCATGAAGACTTTATGAAATTCGAATTTCAGTGTTCATAAATAAAGCTTTATTGTAACACAGCTGGGCCCATTTGTTTACGGATGTCTATGGCTGCTTTCCAGGTACAACTGCCAAGCAGAGTAGTTGCCATGGGGACTGTATGTATGGGCAACAAAACCTAAAATATTTACCGTCTGGCCCTTTTACAAAAAAGTTTGCCAACATTTGCTCTGTTTTGTTTGCGTAAGTGTGGGTATTTTTCGCGAATTGTTTTTAACGCCATACTTCTGTTTGTAACCTACAGGAGAGTCACTCACCCTCATGACCATTAGGTGTAGAGTCGTTTTGTTTTCAGTGTTCGCTCATTTCCCTCTTTAACTGCTCTAGGACTGAAAATGTAATCTCTCACGTTCTGATTCTGAGGAAGCCTGTTACTAGGCTGGGTTCTCTAGAGATACTGCACTGAGAGGAGATAAGAGACCTGAGAGACTGATCGGTAATCATGAGGAATTGGCTGCTGTGGTTGTGGAGGCTGAGAAGCCCCAGGCGGCTGGGGGAGCCAGTGAGTCTTCCTCCAGCCGCGAAACGGCAGAGCCCGTGTGTGAGTTTCAGTCCTGATTCCAAGGCAGCTGAAGATGAGGTTCCAGGCAGAAGACTGTGTGGGCAGGGAGAGCGAATTCTCCCTTACTCAGTTTTTTTTGGTTCTGTTCAGGCCTCCACTTGGATGAGGCGGATTTTTGTTGGGGAGAGCCACCTGCTTTACTCAGATGTTAGGCTCATCCAGAAACGCCCTCAGAGATGATCCCGTAATAACAGTTAAGCAGATATCTGGGTATTCCATGGCCCAGTCAAGTTGACACATGAAATGTAGCCATCACAGGGCCTAAATGTACTGAAATCTATCTGCTTGCACTGACCTTTGTTTCTCTGCGTCCTTTGCATGAGTATTACAGTCATCCGAACTTCACTCCGTTGATGCATGTGACATTGCCATTTGACCAGCACCGAATTAAAGTTGGATTGAATTAAGTGATGGTTTCTTTATATTTGCAGAGAAGGATTTATAGTACTTTCTTCCGGTTTAGTTGATTGTGGCTTGTTAATACTGAATCCATCAGTGGGTGTTTTTGTATGCTTCATTTTCTTCTATCCTTTCTGTCTTGGAGGGGTGTTTTAATACGTGTGCTTAATCATTTTGACGAACTCTCAAATCTCTGGAGTGGCTAGTTGGCAGCAGAGGTTAACAAATTCCCGAGCAATTTACAAAACCCACATTGATTGGCATGGAATTTGGTCAGCAAGTTGCTTCTATTAGAGTATGTCAGTGAGCTGCTGAGGTGAGAGGGAAGTGTATTTGTACTATCAGCTTCTTACCCTTTGTATGACTTGAGACAAACCCTTTGACTTCATTTCTATTGCCATCAAAACATGCACTACACCTAGGGGGCTGCTGGGAAGATTACATAAAATAAGAGTGTGTACAAAAAGCACTGCTGAGTGCATTACCTAGTTTATTTTAATTGACAAGACCTTCCCCTCTGGTAAATAATTGTTTTTATGGCTTATTTAGTTGATGTAGAATGGTGTTCTTGTCGTGCACGTGTTGTAACTCAAGTCTACTTCTCAAGGAGAGAATGAAAGTATCACTTGACCTCTGGTTTTATCTGTTGTTCTCAAATTGATTAATTCTAGGTTGAGGCCTGTTGATTCAGGCCTGATTTTAAAAAAAAACTTGACCAAATTAGAGCAAAGTAGGTAGCTGGGTTAAAGAAAATGTTTAAATGACAAGGTATTCAAAGAAATTCAGGATGTCAGTCTGAGATCCTAATGTGGGCTCTCTTCTGCAGTCTAGGTCACATACTTACTGTTCCGTGGCCCAGGGGCATCGTGGTGGCCCTCCTTGCAGCAGACTCTCAGATGATTGTGCGCTTCTACACATTAGCAGCCTGATTGGGTTTGAGCATTTATTTAAAACATTGAAACTTGTTTTAACTTAGACTACATTCTTGGGGAGCAAAGGTACTATCAGAGGTTTTTGGTTTTGTTCCTTTTTTTAAATTTTATTTTATTATGTTAGTCACCATACATTACATCATTAGTTTTTGGTGTAGTGTTCCATGATTCATTGTTTGCGTATAACACCCAGTGCTCCATGCAATACGTGCCCTCCTTAATACCCATCACCGGGCTATCCCATCCCTCCACCCCCGCCCTTCCCTCTAAAACCCTCAGTTTGTTACTCAGAGTCCATAGTCTCTCATGGTTTGTCTCCCACTCTGATCCCCCCGCCTTCGTTTTTCCCTTCCTACTATCTTTTTTTTTTTTTTTTAACATATAAAGTATTATTTGTTTCAGGGGTACAGGTCTGTGGTTCATCAGTCTTAACAATTTACAGCGCTCACCATAGCACATACCCTCCCCAGCGTCTATCACCCAGCCACCCCATCCCTCCCACCCCCCACCACTCCAGCAACCCTCAGTTTGTTTCCTGAGATTAAGAATTCCTCATATCACTGAGATCATATGATACTTGTCTTTCTCTGATCGACTTATTTCGCTTAGCATAATACCCTCTAGTTCCATCCACATCATTGCAAATGACAACATTTTGTTGTGTTTTTTTTTTTTTTTTGATGGCTGCATAATATTCCATTGTGTATATACACCACATCTTCTTTATCCATTCATCTGTTGATGGACATCTTGGCTCTTTCCATAGTTTGGCTATTGTGGACATTGCTGCTATATACATTGGGGTGCCTGTGCCCCTTCGGATCACTACATTTGTATCTTTATGGTAAATACCCAGTAGTGCAATTGCTGGGTCATAGGGTAGCTCTATTTTCAACTTTTTGAGGAACATCCATACTGTTTTCCAGAGTGGCTGCACCAGCTTGCATTCCCACCAACAGTGGAGGAGGGTTCCCCTTTCTCCACATCCTCAACAACATCTGTCGTTTCCGGACTTGTTAATTTTAGCCATTCTGACTGGTGTGAAGTGGTATCCCATTGAGGTTTTGATTTGGATTTCCCTGATGCGGAGCGATGTTGAGCACTTTTTCATGTGTGTCTGTTGGCCATTTTGATGTCTTCTTTGGAAAAATGTCTGTTCATGTCTTTTGCCCATTTCTTGGTTGGATCATTTGTTCTTTGGGTGTTGAGTTTGATAAGTGCTTTATAGATTTTGGATACTAGCCCTTTATCTGGTATGTCATTTGCAAACATCTTCTCCCATTCTGTCGGTTGTCTTTTGGTTTTGTGGACTGTTCCGTTTGCTGTGCAAAAGCTTTTTATCTTGATGAAGTCCCAATAGTTCATTTTGCCCTTGCTTCCCTTGCCTTTGGCAATGTTTCTAAGAAGAAGTTGCTGTGGCTGAGGTCAAAGAGGTTGCTGCCTCTGTTCTCCTCAAGGATTTTGATGGATTCCTGTCTCACATTGAGGTCTTTCATCCATTTTGAGTCTATTTTTGTGTGTGGTGTAAAGAAATGGTCCAGTTTCATTCTTCTGCATGTGGTTGTCCAATTTTCCCAACACCATTTGTTGAAGAGACTTTTTTCCATTGGACATTCTTTCCTGCTTTGTCGAAGATTAGTTGACCATAGAGTTGAGGGTCCATTTCTGGGCTGTCTGTTCTGTTGGTTTTGTTCCTTTCTAGTCTATCCTAAAAGTGCACTTCCTACCACTAGTATTCTAGTTTTGGTAAATAGCTCCAATTTCTATATTTCTACCTTTTTAATGAATGTATCAGAAAAACTGTAGATTATTCCACCTGTTGCTTCTGGATTAAAGAGCTGTGAATTTCTAGCCCAGGACTTTTTACTTTTTTACTGTTGTGTTAATTTTCTGTGAAGCTGTTTTATCCCTGCTTGATTTTTGGAGGTTCAGCCTGAGGTTTGTGCCGGGTATATTCCATTAAATTTCTGCTTTTTTTCTCCTTGAGATGATTATATGTAATGATTTTCTTTGTTTTTTAAATGTCATCCTAAGAAGACAAGTTAGGGATGACTTGGAATTAGCATACTGTAAACACGTTCCTTGATTTGCTCTCAAATATATTTGATACTTTTTCCTTATGCTGATCTGCACTCTTGCGTCATTAATTTGTCGTAAGCAAACTAAAAATGTGTTAGGCTGAGATTTTATGAGATTTTAGAGATTTTATGAAATGTTCTCTCAGAAATTTAATGGAAAACATGAATTCTGCTAGACATTTGCAGTCGCTTATTGCAGTCCTGCTAGTGTGAGTGTAGAAGCAGGCCTATGGGACTGCGCCAGTAGGGGGTGGTTTTGTGAGGCGGTGACTTCACTGGTGCAGGGGTCCTCAGCAGGGAATGGAAGTAGTGAAAAAGAACAGCATGCGTCTGCCCAACTGCTTACCCACTTCCAAAGAAATTTTCTAGGCCACATTCGGATAAGAGCGAAGTTATTTTGGAATATTAACTGGGAGGAAAGGTCTGTGAGTGTTGTGAGCGTAGTGTTCCATTTTGCTGGAAGTCAAAAGAGGATTTAAAACCAGTCAGGGATTTCATTTGAAAAGCCAAGGATTTTTTTTTTTTGCTTTTATGTGATGGCTTGTGGATACTTTAGTATCTGTTGTTTCCTTTTAGTATTTCCCTAGCCTGTGGATAACTAGTTAGCTTAAATAGATTGATAACAGTGGCTTTTCGTATTATGTGCAAGGTGTTCAGATAACAGAGGAAAAGAAATCAATAATGTTCCATTTGCTATTAGTTTAAATGTTGATATTTTCTTCAGGGGAAATTGGGCAGAAGAAAGGGAGCTCTCCTAAGAACACTGGTTCTTGGATGCTCACCACCCCCACCGTGGCCTATTTCTTACTGGTGAATGAACAAACTGGATGGTTCACTTCCTTTCTGTGTCCTTCAGGGGTGTGCTGCTATTTTTATTTAAAACATTCTGTGAATCACTAGATCAGACATCAGCATTGAAACATCAATATCAAGGACAATCTAAAACAAAGGTCTCAGATTCATTAATCAAAATTTTATTTTGAATTCCTTTCCTATACCGTAGGTGGAGTAGACTGAGGCAGCTGTCTAGTTAAACCTGTGCATGAATTTCCTGTGAAACTCATTTACTTGCTTTTTCATTTTCTTTTTAAAATTTCACCAATCTTGAGTAATTTCCTAGGAGGGAAACACACACAAATGCTATGACGTTTGTCTAATTAGTTTATTATATATACTTCAAGTCAAACTCAATCTAGGCAGGAATGCTCATTCTAGACCTAATGATGTTTGCCTTTTCTTTTGATTTTAGGAGGTTGTTTAATGAAAAGTGCCATAGACTGAAAAACGAAACATGAGGGTAGCAGGTAAGATACTTAATTCAGTAGAAATAGTTTTACTTTTCACATAACTTGTTTATTTAAATGGCTAAAAGAGAGAGTAAATAATCTTTTTCTATATTAAGAACAAAGCTGATATATATATATATATATATATATATATATATATATAAAACAGACTAAATCACTACTTCGCCTACTTTTTTATGTAGTCAGTAAATCACAAATTGGACAAACTTTTGTGGAAATTATACGAAATTTTTTTAAGTTACGGCTTTAATGTTTATGTTCTTACACATTAAGCTTATTTGCCTAATAGAATAAAATGCCCATATAAGTAACAATTTTGATAACCTAATAAGGAGACTGATTTTTGTTTTTGCTAATAAGTTCTTGCTTTTTGAGAAAAATAAGTCATAAAATTTAGAAGAAGTTACGTCTTTGCTATATATGTACTTACCTGGAAACTGGTGTATGTGAACAATTCGGTAAAATGTATGTTTGCTTAAGTGAATATTTGCTGGTTCGAGTTCAATATGCATAAGTGAGGTTATGTCTAAGATAAGCATATTGAGGAAATTGCAAAACACAGCTTGATGTTCATAGTATTAAGGGAACTGTCTTTTTTTTTTTTTTTAAAGATTTTATTTATTTATTTGACAGAGAGAGACACAGCGAGAGAGGGAACACAAGCAGGGGGAGTGGGAGAGGGAGAAGCAGGCTTCCCGCCGAGCAGGGAGCCCGATGTGGGACTTGATCCCAGGACCCTGGGATCATGACCTGAGCTGAAGGCAGTCGCTTAACCAACTGAGCCACCCAGGCGCCCAAGGGAACTGTCTTTAAACATTATAAAAAGTTGCATAAATAATGGGAGAGGCTGATGACCTCTTCCTGCCTTGATTGTGAAAGTGTTTTCTCCCAGCGCCACCCCTCCTTCAGCACAGCCAAGACCCTAGAGGAAACGCACACTTTACATAGAAATTTCTACTATATGTGTTTCCAACATAGAAGGTAACTTGTAATTTCTCAAAATCGAGATAGCCTTTCTTGTAATTATCATCTCACCAGCAAGCCAAGTAAAAATAGGGACACACTCAGATTAGTGCAGTCCATGGCTAGAAGGAAGAGAGAGTCTCATGGAAAGTTAAGAATGGGGACTGTGACAATAGCCAAACTATGGAAAGAGCCTAGATGTCCATCAACAGATGAATGGATAAAGGTGTGGTGTGTATATATATATATATATATCTCTACACAATGGAATATTATGCAGCCATCAAAAAGTGAAATCTTGCCATTTGTAATGACCTGGATGGAACTAGAGGGTATTATGCTAAGCGAAATAAGTCAATCAGAGAAAGACAAGTATCATATGATCTCACTGATAGGACGAATTTGAGAAACAAGGCAGAGGATCATAGGGGAAGGGAGGGAAAAATGAAACGACGAAATCAGCGAGGGAGACAAACCATAAGAGACTCTTAATTTCAGGAAACAAACTGAGGGTTGCTGGAGTGGAGGGGGGTGGGAGGGATGGGGTGGCTGGGTGATGGACATTGGGGAGGATATGTACTATGGTGAGCATTGTGAATTGTGTAAGACTGATGAATCACAGATCTGTACCCCTGAAACAAATAATACATTATATGTTAATAAAAAAAATTAAAAAGTAAAAACCTTGTAAAGTTGTTGAAAGGATTAAAATTTTAACCCCCCCCCCCCCAAAAAAAGAATGGGCACTATGGTGTGGTATGGTCCGGCCCCTTTATGTCCAGAGTTGAATGGTGACTAGCTCTGGAGGAGACCCCTCTGTAACGGAAGTTCTAGAGCTCTAACATTATGGAGGCTGTTCTAGTATTCACCTGCCTGCTCCTTTCTGGGGACATGTGTTTATTCTATTACCAGTTCATTTCTCCATCTCGAACTTTTCTCTGCCTTAGAGCTTTTATTTCCTCGTAGTTCCTCTGATGGTCCAGTGCCAGTGAATAGGTCTTGGTTGAAGACTCACTTCTGCCAGTAACTAGTTATGTGACCTTAGGCAAGTGATCAAAAGATTTTCAGCCTTGATTTCTTTTCTGTAATATGAAAATAATACATTGGAAAGCTGTGCTAATGCGATTATGCTTGTAAAGCATTTAGCTCTATAGAAGGCACTCAGTAAATGGTGTGTGTGTATTGTATACACAAATGTATATATGTACGTATGCGCATATATGACGTATATGACGTATGCAGTTTGTTTAGTGTAGGCTCAGATGTAACTCTAATTGAGTTTAGTCTAGAACTTTCATGTATTATAACCTTGATATTTTATTCATTTTAATATTTTAATCTTAAACAGTAAAGGTTTCATATATCTGTTCTAAGGGACAGGGAAAAGTTATCTCTGGTTGCACATGCTCATGATTGCTAGAAAATGAGTGGTTAAGGCTGTCATGTGATATACAGTCTTCCAGCCCTTGGTCTTAAGTGATCAAGAAGGAATGTGTCACCTCTTACCATTCATCTATTTAGCAAACACTTGCTGAGAGGAATGACTATGTCCGGGCACTCTGCTAGATCCTTGGGGGCAAGAGCTCAAAGCCTATTGGAATTTTGCTCTTAGGCACTAAACATGTAGGCAACTTGTAGTTGCTTTTGAAAATAAGAAGTGATTTTTAGAGGGGAGAAGGTTGGACACAGGAAGTGCGGAGATTGATTAGGTTAGTGAGGCTACCTCACTGCCATCTCATTTCTGTGTTTGTAGAGTGTTTCTAAATAGAAGTGAGGAGCTCTGTGAAACCAGCACTTCTCAGCATCACTGGCCCTTTGAGAGCATCAGTTCATTCTCTTCCCGCTCCTTGAAGGATGTAGTCCTAGTTCTTGAGGTTTAGGAAATTAGAGCGAACACATAGTTCCTTTTTTACTCTTCCTTACCCACTGAGTTGAGTTTTGGTAGTGTTTTAGGAGAATGTGGTAATTTGGTGCTAGAACGGAGTACTGTACCAAGCACTGGGCCCCGTCAGGATCCCTGGATTCTGGGCCTTCTGCTGCTGCGATGTTATTTGTAATCGGGCGCATTTGCCTGACCTCTGGGCTTTTGTTTCCTTAAGGGTGGAGAGAGGCCTGCTCATCCATCTACCTCTTTTAGATCAATATAAATTAAACTTTTGGTAAGAGGGGAATGGAGATGGTACAGGCAAATATTAGTATCGTTCCTGAGAAACCTAATGAGATGCTCTGAGATCCTAGGGGAGAGGGGAGGATATTTCTTCCTTGTCATTTTCCATTTCCTTTCCTGTCTTGCACTTTTTTTTTTTTCTTTCCTAGATTTGCCTAGCTATGGAGAAAAAAGACAAGTCTTCGATTCCTGTTAAGCAGTTAGTTAGCTAGTAGCTGGTAGCGCTAACTCTGTGAGGCACCCAGAAATGGTTAAAGGTAGAAAGGTATGAAAGTCTACAAGCGTGTCTTGATGGAGCTTATCATGTAACCGCATTATGAAGCATGTGCGATAGGTGCTAGATTAAGTCCTCTAGGATTCCAGGAGGATAAGTGTAAGGATGAACACTTTGTTGTTCGCCATAGCAGGAGTGCTTGTGTAGCTCTAAGAGACAGGATGGTTGGTGATAGGACAGTAAACCTGTTATATGTCACTTGAGAGTTCCTTACTTAGCGTCATGGTGTTGCCGTAGTATCTCCACAAGGTCCCGCGTTTTTGTATTATCCCTGTATAGTGTTGCCCTTTGTATTTGGACAGGGTTAGGAATGCGTCATCCCACATACTTGGTGATGGTGTTCCATTTGCCATGATACTTTTGTGTAGTTTCGGTTTTTTGTTGTTGGTTTTGTTTTTGTTTTTTCATGAGAAAACTAGGCAGATGAGTCAAGCAGTCCTGTGTTTGGGTTACTGGCCAGTCTGATAATTCTTTGATCAGGAAAATCCCTTATCTTGATGGATGGTGGGTGCAGTTTTTGTTGTAACTCAGGTAAAATTAAGATCCAATAGATAAAATTTCTTAGTTTTAAGAAATTTTTTTATAAACTTAAATTTTTCACGAAAATGCATTCGTAAAAGTTCTGTGGTCTCAGGAGCTCATGCCGAATTATTTCTGCCCCTTTCTAGGTGCTGCAAAGTTGGTGGTAGCTGTGGCAGTATTTTTACTGACATTTTATGTTATTTCTCAAGTATTTGAAATAAAAATGGATGCAAGTTTAGGAAATCTATTTGGTAAGTTCCATTTTTTTCCCCTTTCTTAAATCTTGTTTTTGATTGGTTGTCTATAAATTTTTACCAATTATCAGCATCAAGTCACTCTGCTGTTTAGTCTGTCTAGAAAAGAAAATGTAAATATGTCAGTAAGTGTGATCCATTAGAATATTCTAAAATACACAATAGGAAGTCTTAAAATTAATTCCGTATAAAGCATGAATCTTCAACATTTGGAATAGATTTAATGGGGTCTATTTCATTCATGGCATTCTAAATGAATATTCTGGAAGATACCACATGCTATTCGAGTCAGCTGCTAAAAACTTGGAACCAAATCTAGCCCTCAGTTAGTAAGTGGAGTCATGATAATGCATTTTAAATACCAGCCACAGAGATCCATCTTGCTTTCCTACCCTTATTTCCTTCTGCATCATTTTTCTCTTTGCCAATTTATTTAATGCTATATTGTAAACATACCATTGTAAGCTACTTTAACTCAGTTTTTTAACAAAATTCTTAAGTTAGTAAAATAAGTTAACTTTTGGAATGTTTGAATAAGCTTTGGTTGAAGCGTTAAGGTATTAAAAAATTATGCATGAAAAGTGAGAATATGAAACCTAGAAACAGTATTTTGACCCATGAGAGAGAAATCTGTTGGAACAACTTTGAGATCTCTGGAATAGGGAGTTTTGTTTTCCATAAATTAGTATTTGGAACGGATCCCAAGACCTCATTCACTTCTTCTCACATCTAGTTTCAAGACTCCCTTAAACCAGTGGTCCTCCAGCTTTAATATCAAAGGAATCTCCCCGGGATCTTGGCATACAGACTCGGATTCAGTGTCTGGGATGGGGCCTTAGAGTCTGCATTTCTAACAAGCTCCCAGGTGATGCTGAGGTTTCTACTCACAGACCCACATACTGAGTATCGAGGCTTTAGACAATTCTGATGTGTAATCATCAGTTTCTGTATAAACATTTTCAGGTCACTTTTCTTGCAAAAACTACTTAAAAGTACTTTTTATATTGCACTGAATTCTGTCTTTTATACTCCCCAGTAGTATCAGTGCACTGATCTTCTGTCTGCTGGAGTTCCCTTCCACACCAATGAGCTCTCAAATGGTTAAACTGCAGTCATACTCCTTCAGGCCATCTTTTTTTGTAAGTTTTCATCTTCTCCAGTTATGGAATTCCCCCCACTCTGAACCATTCCTCTCAGTGTACTGGCTGTTTTCTTCCTGAACCATCTGTTTTTCAATACCCATTTTAAAATGAAGTATCCAGGGGTGCACCTGGGTGGCTCCATCGATCAAGCGTCCAACTCTTGATTTTGGCTCAGGTCATGATCTCAGGGTCGTGAGATCCAGCCTCCTGTCAGGCTCCGCACTGGGCATGGTACCTGCTTGGGAGTCTCTCTCTCCCACTCCCTCTGCCCGCCCCTTAAAAAAAATACACACACACACACACACACTAGGATTCAGTATAGAGTAGTCATTACAAAGTACAGTGGTATCTTCTACCTACTTCTGTTACTACGAAGAGGCCTACCTGGTGTCCTTTGAGAGCATAGCTGGTTGTGGTTGAATAATGGGGCCAAAAAACACTGAAGGCTTTGAGGACTTGTTCAGGGTCACTGGGAAAACAATGTGTATGGCCAGGTCACCTAAGAAAGGTTGATGGTAAGGGAAGAAGATTGTGGCAGAAGCAAGTTGAATGTTTTGTTTTGTTTTGTTTTTTAAGATTTTATTTATTTATTTGACAGAGAGAGACACAGCGAGGGAGGGAACACAAGCAGGGGGAGTGGGAGAGGGAGAAGCAGGCCTCCTGCCGAGCAGGGAGCCCGACGTGGGGCTCAATCCCAGGACCCTGGGATCATGACCTGAGCCAAAGGCAGACACTTAACGACTGAGCCACTCAGGCACCAGTTTTTTTCTTTTTTGAAGTACTGTAGAGACTCGCTTGTCTATAGCTTTGGGCAAAGATTCAGGGAATTACACGTCAATGGGATGAGACTGAACAAACAAGAAAAAGAGGGTCCTTGAAAGAAGGAAGGCAATGGGACCATTGGTACACATAAAAAAACTACTTTGGAAACAGGCCCAGTATTTTCAGAGAGAAGAAGTTTGGGCGAATCCACAGCCGTGCTCACCCTAGTTTGGCTCTTCATCTCTAGTCTGGACCGTCTGTGTAAACATCGCAGGGATGCTCCATGTCTGTTTCTCGTCCTTGGTATCTGTGTTTCATCGCTGCCAGAGCAGTTCTCTTAACACTCATGAACCTTTGGTACTTCTGACAACTAGAGAGTAAAATCAGAGTCCCTACTTAGGATGGCACGCTCACACCCTCAAGCCGCCTCTGCCCCTCCCCTCCTTACCCCGTGCCTTGCACTCGCTGTGCCGGTCTGCACAGCATCTGTAGACCCACACCCCAGCCTTGCTCATGCCGATTCCTCACACTGCACATCTTTCTCAGCCCCCCTTCCTCCGTTAATCCTTCTCATTTTTCAGAACTGCATAAATGCCCTTCTTGAGAGAAATTATATTTGAACCTCCCCCTTTTCCTATTAGAATGTGTAGCTTCTTTTTTGAACTGTTTGTTCCTAAAGCATAGTACTTATATCTCAATTTGGCACTCATTTTATTCTGCCTTACATTGTATAATGTCTTTTATTTTCCACGTGTCTGTTTCCCCTTATTAGAGAATGAATCTTAAGGGCAGTAACACCTTGGTGCTTCACCCGGCTCTAGCGCTGGGCCGTACATGTAGACAGTACATGCTGATTGGATGGAAAATGGATGTAGGTGGTTGAGGATTAGGATTTTTACATGGGGAGGAAGAGTATTTCCAAAGTGGGACTCATTTAAGGCTATATTAATTGAAAAGCCACTGGTAGTCAGCTATGAAAAGACGCTGAGCTATTTTAACTAGAATAGTTGTCTCTTAATTTTCATTTTGATTTTCCCTAATGTTGGGGATCCGCAAGGTTTTATTGTGTGTGTTTTAGGTATTTGATTTACACATTCTTAGGACAGATGGCTTATTTTGTTATCATAACTGAAGTCTTACACTGTATCCACAAAACCTTACTGGATTCCAATTTATTGAATTGGTGAAAATTTAATTTGTTATATTTTAATTCTCATCACAGAATAATTGGGCAAAGATGAAGATAGGGTTGTCTTTGCCATTTGCTTAGCATTTAACTCAGTTTACCAAAGGGTGATAAGTTTAACTCAACATTAGAATTGTTTCTATAATCAGTATACTAGTGGATCCCATGAGGTGAACTACAGTTGTATTGGTGGTGAATTTTTCCTTTTTTTTTCTATGTGTTGATATAATAGCTTACTTGATAGTTCTATAAATTTAGATTCAGGTTATTGTATAGTACTATTATAGAAAAATAAAATGAACTAGTTCTAGAATGGAATGAAAATTTTGCTCACAATTATTTGAAATTACTAAAATACATTGTGATTTTTTAAAAACAAGCTTTTCACACAACTTTTTGAGATAATTGTAGGTAGATGCACATGCATTTGTGGGAAGTAATACATAGAGATCCTGCATACCCTTTACACAGTTTCTCATATTGGTAACATCTTAGAAAACTATCTACAGTGTCACAACCAGGATATCAGCATGGATACAATCTGTGAGTTTAGTTATGATTGCATTTTAACACAGTGTTAGTTTTCAGCATGGATACTTAAAACTAGTGAATGTACTAAACACATTCCAAATTATTTTTGGATATATAACTGCAGTACTTACTGTTCTATTGAGTTGATTTATTTTTACCCTCAGATTTAAACCATTGAAATAGTATATACCTAAATTACTTGACATTATTAAAAACTAAAGTATGAAATAGTTCTGATTTCTGTAGCTTGACTTATTGGATGGCATTCATTGATGAAACCCAAATCTGAAAAAAAAATTCCAAGTGAATTCATTTTATCAGCTCATCTGATAAGAGTAGATAATAATGATTAAGCTATTAACCTTTTTCTTGAAGAAAGTAAGTGTTCTAATTCTATTTGATATGTTACTTATTTCATAGATATTGGAGACATTGTTTTTCAGTCATTTTAAATTATTTTTTAAGAATTCTTCAGTCATCATATAAGCCATAAAAACAACTAGTAATTTGAAAATTAAATTCAGTTAATGTAAAAGATTCAGCAGTCAGTGAGCTTCTTTAGCTTTCCAGAGATATTTTATATCTAAACTGTACAAAAGCTCAGTTTATCTTGATGCAATTTAATCTTCAATAATTCATGATTTTTATTCCACAGTTAAAAATGGTGCCTGGCTGTTTATTTTCTTAAAATAAAAAATTTTATTTTTATTTATTTATTTATTTTAAAGATTTTATTTATTTATTTGCCAGATAGAGACACATAGAGAGAGGGAACACAAGCAGGGGAGTGGGAGAGGGAGAAGCAGGCCTCCCACAGAGCAGGGAGCCCAATGTGGGCGGGGCTCGATCCCAGGACCCTGAGATCATGACCTGAGCTGAAGGCAGACGCCTAATGACTGAGCCACCCAGGTGACCCTAAAATAAAAAATTTTAAATAAAACTTCAAAAAAATGCAAACCAAATGAAAAATGTTTATTATTATTCCTTAAAGTGAAAAGCTGTATGTATTGGAAGAAACTAAGAATTAAAGCTGTTAGGGTAGTTGGAAGAATACAAGTTGCAGGGACGGAGGGATTTTTGCTGGCCTGCTGTGCCCATACTCTACATGTGGAGAACATCCCATTTTATTTGTGAAAATTTACCTGTCTGGCTTTCAGGTGTTAAAATTCTCAGAACTGCAGGCTCAGTAGAGGGCTTTTGGTTTTGATAAATATTAGATAAAAATTAGTTTTCATCTGGTCTGGGAAGAAAAGTCTTTCCAAGACTTGTTTGTTGTTGTTTAAAATTTTTACTTATTTATTGAGAGAGCGTGTGTGCATTCAAGCAGGGGAGATACAGAGGGAGAGAATCTCAAGTGGACTCTGAGCTGAGTGCAGAGTCTGACAGGGGGCTCAATCCCACGACCCTGAGATGGTGCGTGACCTGAGCTGAAACCAAGATTTGGATGCTTAACTGACTGAGCCACCCAGGCTCCCCTATTTGTTTTTTTTTTTTAAACCTTTAGCCTCTTTTCTCTTTATTCTTACACAGAGTAAATGGAGGTGATGTTAGTATTTAAAAGTCTAATGATTAAAAAACTGGTTTTCCCCAGATCCTATCCCAGTAACATTTTTTGAATTAAATAGCATTTACCTTTTTTTTTTTTTTTTAATCTCTTAAGTTTGACAAGCAAACTAGCTTGACCATTTTATAGGCTCATCCCTGGCTTTTCTTCTACCTCCCTTTGCTCAGCCACACTCCTCTTTGAGCATTAGTTGATTATTGATGTCTCTAAATTCTCTAATCAGCTCTCTGATTTTAAATCCAGAGGCCTCTCTGGTCAACCTTTGTTAACTTTCCCATTTATATCTTCATCCCAGATCTCATTTAGGGTGGCTTTGAGACTTTCCCACTTGGATCGTCTCCAAGTATCTAAAATTGGCAGGTTCAGCAACGAATCCATTCCTTACCCCAATCTCCTCACTAGATTATGAGCCTCTGAGTGCAGACATGGTGTTTTTGTTCATTGGTTCATGTGAATGAATAAATGAAGGCTTCTAGGGCGCCTGGGTGGCTCAGTTGTTAAGCTACTGCCTTCGGCTCAGGTCATGATCCTGGAGTCCCGGGATCGAGTCCCGCATCTGGCTCCTTGCTCAGCGAGGAGTCTGCTTCTCCCTCTGACCCTCCCCACCTCATGCTTTCTCTCTCTCTCAAATAAATAAATAAAATCTTTAAAAAAAATAAAATAAAATAAATGAAGGCTTCTAAAGCCAAATGTCCAAGAGGCAAACTTGACTGCTGCCTTTCCATCATCCCTCCATCTGGTCCATTCTCAAGTCCCATCAGTGTTGCTTCCTTAGTTGTTCTGAACTGGTCTACTTGTTTCAAACCCACAGTCATTACCTTTGTTCCAGCTGCTATGCCTTTTTACCTGGACTACTTTAGCAGCATCCTGGTCCTTGTGGACTCCTTGTCTTCAGTCTTGAATCCTCTCCAGTCAGAAGGGTTGTTCTGAAAGCTCCCTATCCTGGCTTCCTGCCCTGAGCAGGACTAGCAGTTTTTATGCATGTGGTCAGAGGACCTCAGACATTTCCCATTTTGCAATGCAATAGGAGTTTGGGTGCTAGAGTGAAATAGGACTTTGAAAACGATCTCTGCCAGTTATTAATTATGACTTGAAATAAATCAAATCAGTAAACCTCTCAGTTCCCAGTTTCTTTCTCTTTGAAACAGGAATGATGATTAAATCAGTAATACATGCAAAAGTACTTGATAAGAGTACCCAGCATATATGAATGAGCTCTGTTATATTACCCCTATTCTGATCCCACTGTCTTCCCTGTATCTTGTTACCATAAGTTAGGCATACCAGAATTCCTGATTTGAACAATGTTTTTCTGTAAATATCTTAATACCTGAGTCTGATGATATGTGTTTGTTCAGGGCAAAGTGAAGTTGAGAATATCTAGTGTTTATGCTGCTAATCACTCTCTGGGCTTTAATTTTGTTTACAAAAGTGAGAGCTTTGGACCAGATGATCTCTAGAATTGATGTTTCCCTTACTTTTATGCCATAATTAAGGAAATTAAAAGAATGAGCCCAGTAGTCCCAGCACTCTAATTTACTAAATGGTCTTTTTTTTTTTTCCTTCAAGTCTTTGTCCTTATCCATGAATATGTTTCATATAGATAAGGCTTGATTTTTTGCTTTATTTCATGCATTAGACTTTCTCCATGTTACTCCCATTGCTTTTATGACTTCAGTGGCATGTAATATTTTGAGTGTTTTATAGTGTTAATGAGCCTTCATTTACTTGGTCATTTTCCTCTTTTTAAACATTTACATATTATTTTTCAGCTTTACCTTTCTGTTTCCAGTTTCAGTTCTGGACTTACAGGAAATTCTCAATTATCTAAAATAGTATGGAACTTTTTAAAAACCCAGTGACTATTTATAGTCATACAGCTGACAAATATTTGTGACACCGCATACTTATTAGCCAAATCGGGAAGTGGCTGCCCACAATACTGTCGATGATCTGAACTGTAATTCCCTAGACTGGGATCAGATGTTAGTGCTTTTTAAAAAGCTCTAAGTGTAGATGGCCAGGTTGAGATCTACTGCATTAAAGTTTAGATTTGATCATAAGATTCTGGCTTCCTTGAACTGATAAATTATAAAAGGCTTAGTAATTGACCTTATTTTGTTTATTACACCCAATACATTTCTATTCTAGAGAAATTAAACTCCTCACCACCACCATCCCTCTTGTGTTCCCTGCCCCCGAATCTCCTAGCCTAACCACCAAGATAAGTTTATATATATTCTCCAGGACTTTATATGCATGTGTATACAACAGCAGGATCAACTTTTAAACGCCATAATAGTCACCGAGTATATATTTAAGGTCATTTAAAGGGAAGTTTGAAATAGTGTATGGTATCAGTTATATGTGAAATCTAAAAAGGAAAAACTCAGATAAACAGTAAAATGGTGGTTAGCAGGGGTTGGGAGGAAGGTAAGAGGGAGACTTTGCTCAAAGGGTCTAAACTCCCAGTTACAAGATTAACAAGTTTGGGGATCTCTAATGTAGCATGGTGATTATAGCCAGTAATAACTGTATCGTATACTTGCATGTTGATTAGAGAGTAGATCTTAAATGTTCTTGCCACAAAAAGAGAAATGGTAACTATGTGATGGGATGGAGGTGGTAGCTAATACTATACTGGTTATCATTTTGCAATTTATAGATGTATCAAGTCAACATATTGTACACCTAAACTTACAGAATGTTCTGTGTTGATTATGTCTTAAGAAAGCTGGAAAAAATTGAAAAAGAAATCTAAAAAGAAATTAAGTTCGTAGAGTATCTTTCTGATTGAGATTTAAATTATAACTAGAAATAAAAATAAAATATAAAGAATAAAATGTTCTATCAGTAATAAAATACTACCATCCATAATTCCTCTGCATAATTGTTTGTAGTGAGTTTTGTAGCCTAAAGTTACTTTCACACTTTTTCTCTAGAGCAATATTGTTTTTTATTTTATGTCTTTTAGTTCCAAATATGTTTAAAAAGTGGATATTTGACAATAGCTTTATTCCTTCTAACAAAGATAACCTTTTTTTTTTTTTCCTAGCAAGGTCAGCATTGGACACAGCTGCGCGTTGTAAGTATTTCATGTCAATATTTTGCAGACGGTTTATTCTGTTTTATCTTAGGCATATGAGCACTTAAAATCAAACAATGGAGAGATTTCAACTTGAGCAAAATTGAGTTAGAACTTTTTAAGTTATAAGGATGCTATTTGAATGGACAGCTTAATCTTGGTATATACTGGTATTCATAATGGATATTTTATTAGTGTTTTTAGTTTCAGTAGTATAAGTACAGAAAATGTGTGAAAGAAGAGTTCCTCGTTAGAACTAGAACGTGAGCAGATATTCAGTGTCAGTGATGTATTAGGCTTTTTACTCATTCTAGTGTATTGTGCATATATGGACTAGAAATGTAAAGTAGCAATTCAAAACCTCCCCTATCCTGAATTTTTTTTAAAAGATGTATTTATTTATTTTAGAGAAAGAGAGAGCGAGCATGAGCAGTAGGGGCAGAGGGAGAGGGAAAGAGAATCTTAAGCAGACTCCAGGCTGAGCACAGAGCCCCACGCAGGTCTCAGTCTCACAACCCTGAGATCATGACCTGAACTGAAACCAAGAGTCAGTCGCTTAACTGGCTGTGCCACCCAGGTGCCCCTCCCCATCCTGAATTTTAAAAATAAATTTAAAAATAATTAGAAGGGAGATGGCTGGGGGATGGGCAAAAATGGGTGAAAGGGAGTAGGAGAAATAAACTCCACATTTAAAAATTAACAAGTCAGAGGAATAAAAGCTATAGTGTAAAAATATAATCAGTTGTATTTTAATAGTGTTGTATGGTGACAGATGGTAGCTACACTTGTGAGCATAGCGTAATAACATGTAGAGTTGTTGAATCTTTATGTTATACACCTAGAACTAACGTAATATTGTTTGCTAAATTAAAAACTTTAGAAAAATAAAAAAAGTAATTAGATAAAATATATTTACCTTCATCAAGATTAATTACTTGATTCATTTATGTCAATTATTAGCTTGTTTCCTAGGAAGTTCTGTTTTTTGTTTTGTATGTATTTTAAGATACATATATCTTGGTGTTTTTACATAATGCTCTTTCTGGTTTAAGATATGAAACAAACTGATTATAGAGTCTACTAATACTTTTTTAAAAACATTTCTCCCCAAAGCTACAAAACCCCCCAGATATAAATGTGGAATCTCAAAAGCTTGCCCTGAGAAGCATTTTGCTTTTAAAATGGCAAGTGGCGCAGCCAATGTGGTGGGACCCAAAATCTGTCTGGAAGACAATATGTAAGTATTTATCAGTTTGGAAGTATATGATGTGCTATTAAATTATAGCAAATTGAACCTGAGTTTAATGGATCTTTTGAAAACGTATTGGGCGTGTTTTAAAAAGTGATTTCAGTTTTCATTACACAATTTCTTCTCCCACGTGTTTAAAGAGCCTTAAAATTCTGAAATTTTGGGGTGCCTGGGTGGCTCAGTCGGTTAAGCTTCTGCCTTCGGCTCGGGTCATGATCCCAGGGTCCTGGGATAGAGCCTCGCATTAGGCTCCCTGCTCTGCAGGGAGCCTGCTTCCCCCCTCCCACTCCCCCTGCTTGTGTTCTCTCTCTAGCTGTGTCTCTGTCAAATAAATAAATAAAACCTTTAAAAAAATTCTGAAATTTCATATTAGAGTGACATAAGAACATAGCATTTATTCAGCTTCATGTAAAGACGAGGGATTTCCTCTAGACGTGGGCTGTCCCATCTGGTAGCCATAGACACATGTGATGATTTAATTCTGATTCTTAAGTAATCAGGGAAAAATTAATTCATTTAAATGAATTAAAATTAAAAGTTCAGTTCCTCAGGCACACTAGCCACATTTCAAGTGCTCAGTAGCTACCCATGGCTTGTGCCTACCCAGCTGAATACAGAGCATTTCCACCATTGCAGAAAGTCCCATTTGACAGCACTGCCCTAGATAACGAATGCTCTGTCTCACAAACATCCTTTGTTTTAAACGTCTGAGTGCCTGTTGAAGTGTGAAATAATCCAGTAATAACCTCCCCCTGTTGTGATACAGAACTGTTTGCCCCTAAGTGGAATGGTTTTCTGTACTGAGATGCTCTACCAAGTACAGTTTTTAAGTTTTCAGTCTCCTGCCTTAGGGTTGACGATCACTTGTATGTGAAGTTGGTGTCTGAGATCACAAGCCCTTCCTTTAGGTTGTTGCTTTTAATCTGCTCTTCCCTGGACAATCAGACAGATGAGCTGTGCACAGGGTGTGATGCAGGGCAATGGGGGTGAGCGAGATGAGATTGAGGGAGAAGGGCCAGGCCAGTAGGAACTTAAAGGCCGTGCAGGTAAGGAGATGAGATCTTTTTCTGAGTGTTTGAGTCGTCGAAGGTTTTCAGATTCTGGCATGTCATTTGATTTATGTTGAAAAAATTATCTGACTGATGTATAAAATGATTCGGGAAATAGAATAGAACAACTGGAAGGCCATTGCCAGTCGCTGCCAAGGCTCTCACTGCCCCTCTCCACAGTGGTGACAGGGCTTTTTTCATGTACATTCACTAAATCTATCAATAGATGCTAAAAATATGTAAGTAGAAATTTTAATATTTTCCTGCACATGCCCTGAGTACATGCACACTCATTTTGGAGACGACTAGTCCAGATCAGTGCTTCTCAGTGGGGATGATGTTGCTCCCCAGGGGACATTTGCCAAGGTCTATAGGCATTCTGCGATGTTTTGGCTACAGTGGCTCTACTTGGCTCTACAGTGGCTGGGATGCTCTGACCCATTCCCCCAGTGTGGCAGGACGGCCTTGCCACGTGAGTTATTGGGGCCGTAACGTCCTCATAGACTGAGTTTGAGAAACCTCAATATAGACAAAAGACGATATTAAGATTAGGGTGGTGGTTATGGTTTTAAGGACAGGTTAGATGCATCAGATATATTATGGAGATTAACATGGATTTCAAACTTCTCATTAGCTTGGGATAGAAAATCTTGGGTATAAACACCAAGTGTCACACAATACAGGAATTGTAGCTTCTTTTTATTTTGCATTAGAGAACCCATTAGAATTATCTTACGTTCAAGATACAGCTTTTATTTTAGGCATATACTCATTTGATTTCAGTTTATATGAAGTTGATATTAGGATAATACTTCGCCTTTTATTATAATCTTAATGTTTGGTATAGGAATATACAGCAAACTATTTCGATGGATTTATTCATTTACTTTACCTTGAGGGGCCAGATAGTATTTTTGACTGTAAGGGTCAAGAGGTAAAATCAAGGAAAGTGTATAAGTACTTATATAAACATTTAAAGTGTAACCATTTAAAAATATAAAAACCATTCTAAGCTCAAAAATAATAACACCCCCCCCCCCCAAAAAAAAACAAAAACAAAAAACAAACCACAGGCAGTTGGCTAGATTTGTCCCATGGGCTATAGTTTGTTAAACCCTGCTCTAAACTGATCATTTTAAGATGTGGTATTTAAAACATAAAGTAGGTATTTTAAACAAAACTATGTGCAAAGATGTAGAATCTGTCTACAGATTACATAGTATTTTCTTTAGATTTTCGTCTGGAGGTGTGGAATGGTTGTAGGGGAACCTTCATATTCATGAAAGATAAAAGAAAACACTTCCACTTGTGTGAATAAGACCGGTTTATGTATTTATAAATAGACATATTAAAAATCTTCAATAGTTTGTCATTTGCTAGTTACAGGTTTTAAAAATTGATTAGCTGCTGCCCTCTTGTGGGAAGCCTCTGCCATTCTGCTTCTTTGTTGCCTGTGTTCCTCTGCTCTGAGATAGACAGGGCAGCATACTCCATGGTGGAGACACTGTGAAACTCTGATTATTAAGTATTAAGGCACCGTGATACACAGCTATTAATGTAACAGGTTAATCATTGGTGTTGCTTCTTAACATTAATGATGGAGTTCACCTACATATTTCTCGCAGGAGCAGAGCAAATGCATTTCTAAACTGCCTTCTTTTGGGGCAGCACGTTTAGTTGTTTTCCTTATGGCTCGTCTTTCAGAACTACTCTTGAACACACATGGAAAACGTCTGTGCTTTATGACATGTAAATTTTAGAGAATGAAAGGTGAGATTTTGAAGGCAGATATGCGACCCATATGGGTAGATATAAATAGTTAAATGCTACTAAGCTTTTCAAAATCAAATTTTTATCCTTTTCCTTTTTTAATGGACCTTCAAGTAGAGTTATTTTTTTTAACTCTTTATTTTGAAATAATTACAGAAATCACGGGCAATTGCCAAGATCGTACGGAGTAGTCCTGTGTATTCTATACCGGTTTCCCCATGATTGTATCTTACTTAATTAGAGTACAGTATCAAAACCAGGAAATTGGCATTGGTACAATGTGTGTCATTCTGTGTCATTTTATCACATGTGTAGATACAGTAGATACATGTAGCCAATACAGCAATTAAGATGCAGAATTATTCTATCGCCATGAAGATCTCTCTTATACCACCCTGATATCATCTCCCCACCATCACTGACCCCTGGCAACCACTCATCTGTTTTTCATTTCTATCATTTTGAAATTTGAGAATGTTATAGAAATAGAATCATAAAATATGTGACCATATGAGATTGGCTTTTTTCACTTGGCCTAATACTCTTGAAATACTGGTTCATGTTAATTACCTTTTTTTTTTATTGCTGAGTAATAGTCTGTACTATGGATATACCACAGTTTATCCATCACCTGTTGTCCTCAACCAAACAATTTAGTTGTTTCCAGGTTTTAGCTGCTAACCAGTAAAAGTGCTATGAGCAACCACATACATGTTTTCTTGTGGATGTACATCTTTATTTCTCTGCAGTAAAATCCCCAGGAATTCTAGGTTGTGTGGTAAGCGTATGTTTAATTTTGTAAGAAACTGCCAAACATTTTCCAGAGTGACTGCACCGTTTTACATTTCCACCAGCAATATATGAGAGATCCAGTTTCTCTGTATACTTGTCAGAATTTGGTGGTGTTACTGTTTTTTATTTTAGCTATTCAAATGTGTGGTGATATCTCAATTTAATTGCTAGTGATGTTGAACATCTTTTAATGTGGGGTTTTTTGTTTGTTTTGCCATCCATATAGCCTCTTCAGTGAAATATCTATTCATGTCTTTGTCCATTTTGTAATTGGAGTGTTTGTTTTTCTTTTTTTAATTACTGCAATTTGAGTTTTTGAGATACATTCTGGATATGAATCCTGTTGTCAGATATGTGGTTTGTGACTATTTTCTCCCAACCCATAGCTTGTCTAGACATCCTTTTCACTAGGATCTTTTCTAGTGCCAAAGTTTGCAATTTTGATAATCCAGTTCCAATTTATTGATTTATTTTTCTTTCATGGATGTGCTTTGTTTATGGATTGGTGTCAGGTCTAAAAATCCATCATTCATGGAGCCGTAGGTTTCAAAGGTTTTCTTCTGCATGATTTTCTAAAATTTTTATAGTTTTATGTTTTACATTTAAATCTATGATCCATTCTACATTTATTTTTGAATAAAGTATGAAATGTAGGTTGAGGTTCAGTTTTGGCCTATGAATATCTAGTTGCTTCGGCACCATTTGTTGGAATGACTATCCTCCCTCCATTGAATTGCTTTTGCTCCTTTGTTGGAAAATAAGTTGCCTATATTTCGACTGGTGCATTTTTTGGTCCCACTTGGCTTTGGGTTCTCTATTCATTCCATTGATCTGTATATTTATCTGTCCACTAATACCACATGCTCTTGATTATACTAGTTATGGAGTAAGTCTTTACATAAGGTAGAATAATTCCTCCCATTTTCTTCTTCTTTTTTTCCCCCCCAAATTAGCTACTTAGTTTCTTTGCCTTACCATATACATTTTAGATAACTTGCCTCTATCTACAGAAAATCTTCCTGGGATTTTTGTTAGGAATTGTGTGAAATTTGTATATTTATTTGGAGAGAATTGGCCATCTTTACTATTCAGTTGATGAATATGGCATTTCTCTTTATATATTCTTTGTTTTCTTCCATTACCATTTTTGTGGGTTTCAGCTTGCAAGTCCTATGCATGCTTTATTAGATTTATACCTAAGTATCCCCCATTTTTTTTAAGCAATTGTAGGTGACATTGTATTTTTAATTTCAGTTTTTATATTGTTAGTATATAGACACACAATTGATTTTTGTGTGTTGGTCTTGTATCTTCTGTACCCTTGCTAAATTAATTTATTACTTCTAGGAGTTTTGTTTTTGTTTTTGTAAATTCCTTGGGATTATCCATACAGACAAACATGTCATCTGCAAATAAAGACAGCTTTATTTTTTCCTTTCTGATTTGTGTGCCTTTATTTCACTTCTCTTGCCTTATTGCATTGGCTAGGATTTCCAATACTGTGTTGAATAGTAATGGTGAGAATGGACATCCTTGACTTGTTCCTGATCTTAGGGTAAAAGTATTGTCTTTCACCATCCAGTATGATGTTAGGTGTAGATTTTTGGAAATGTTGTTTATCAAGTTGAGGTAGTTCTCTCTTACTAGTTTTCTGGGACTTTTTATCATGAATGGGTGTTGAATTTTGTCAAATGCATGTTCTGTATTGAGGTGATCATGTAATTTTTCTTAAATCTGTTAATACAGTGGATTATATTAACTATTCAAATATTAAAACATCTGTGTATCCATAGGCTAAACCTGACTTGGTCACGGTTTCTGGCTTTTTAAATATAAGGCTAAATTCTATTTACTAATGTTTTGTTAAGGAGGATTTTTGCCTGTATACTAATGAAGCATATTGGTTTGTAGTTTTCTCATGATGTCTTACTCTGGTTTTGGTATTTTAATACTGGCTTTATAAAATAAAATTGGAGGTATTCTGTTTTCTGAAAGAGTTTGTGTAGAAGTAGTGTTAATTGTTTTTTTTTTAAACATTTGGTAGAAGTCTCCAGTGAAACTGTCTAGGCTTGGAGATTTTCCAGTGAGTTGAGTTTATAAACTATGAATTCAATATCTTTAATAGTTACAGGATTATTTAAATGATCTATTTCATAATGGATGAATTGTGTTAGTTGTACTTCTTTAGGAATTGGCCTAATTAATCTGAGTTGTCAGATTTACAAGGGTAAATCGTTCATAGTATTCCTTTATCCTTTTGATGTCTGCAGGGTCTATAGTGATATCCCATTTCACTTTTGATATTGGTGATTTATGTCTTTTTTTCTGTCAGTCTTACTAAAGGTTTGTTAATTTTATTGACCTTTTTAATGAACAAGCTTTTTGTTTCATTGATTTCTGCTGTTTTTGATTGCTCTCCTTCTGCTTACTTTAGGTTTATGGGATTCCTTTTAGTTTCTTTTTTAATTTAAGTACTTAGTGTTATAAATTCCTCTCTCGGTACTCTTTTAGCTATGCCTCACAAATTTTAATAAGTTATATTTTCTTTCATTGCAATGTGTTTTTTAATTTCCCTTCAGACTTCCTCTTTGACCCATGGATTATTGAGAAGTATGTTGTTTAGCTTCCAAGTGTTTGGAAATTTTCCTGTTATCTTTCTGTTACTGATTTCATTGTGGTTGAAGAATACACTTGGTGTGATTTCAATTCTTTTAAAAATGTTGAGGTTTATTTTATGACTCATGATATGGTCTATCTACCTTTAGTATATGCTCCATGGACACTTGAAAAGAATGTGTGTTCTGCTCTTGTTGGGTAGAATGTTCAATAAATGTCATTTTGATACTTGGTTAATGCTGTTGTTGAGTTCTTCCATACATTTGGTAATTTTCTGTCAATCAGTTGTTGAAAGAGGGCTGTTGACGTAACCAGCTGTGATTGTAAATTTTCTGTTTCTCTCTCAGTTCTGTCTGGTTTTGATTCACGTAGTTTGTACCTCAGTTGCTTGATACATACACATTTAAGTTTTCTCTGTCTGGCTGAAGTGACCTTTCGATCATTATGAATCTCCCTCTCTGCTTATTTTCTTTGCTCTGGAGTCTATTTAATTGGTGTTAATATAGGCACTCCTACTTTCTTTTGTTTAAACAGCTTTATTGAGATATAATTCACATGCCATACAATTCACTCATTTAAAGTATACAGTCATGGTTTTTAGTATATCCACAGACATCTGCAACCATCTCTACAGCCAATTTTAGAACATTTTTATACCTCAAAAAGAAATGTGTCCTTTAGCTGTGTTGCCCTTCTACCCCATTCCCATCCCATTCCACTCCCTTCTCCCCCACTCCCCAACTGGCCCTAAGTAACCATGTTTTACTTTCTGTCTCTATAGACGTATCTATTTTGGACATTATCATATAGAAGGTATTATATAATATGTAGGGGTTCTTTTGTCATCAGCTTCTTCACTTAGCATAGTGTTTTCAAGGTTCATCCATGTAGCATGTATCAATACTTCATTCCTTTTTATGACAGAGTAATCCTCCATTGTATATAGATATATCACATTTTGTTTATTCGTTTGTCAATTGATGGACATTTGGTTTGTTTCTACTTTTTGGCTATTAGGAATAATGTTATTATAAATATTTGTATATAAGTTTTGTATGGACATGTTTTCATTTTTCTTGTACACATACTTAGGACTGGATTTAGGTTCATATAGTTATTCTATGTTTAACTATCTGAGGAGCTGCCGGATTATTTTCTGAAGTGGCTGCACCAATTTACCTTAACAGCAGTGTATGAGGGTTCCAGTTTTTCCACATAACACTGCTTATTATCTGACTTATTGATTACAGCCATCCTAGTGGGTGTTGAGTGGTATCTCACTGTGATTTCATTTTGCATTTCCCTGATGGTTAATGATATTTAACATCTTTTCATTTGCTTGTTGGCCATTTGTGTATCCTCTTCGGAGAAATGTCTATTCAAACCCTGCCCATTTTTAAATTGGATTCTTTATTATTGAATAGCAATCCTGTGTTCTTCTGATTAAAGTTTACATGATTTTTCTCTTTCTACTCTTTTACTTTTTACCTACCTGTATCATTATATTTAAAATCAGTTTCTTGATCTGAAACCAAAAAACTCTTAGAAGAAAATCTAGGGAAAAAAGCTTTATGGCATTGGTCTGGGCAATGAATTTTTTGAATAAGACACCAAAAACCTAGGCAACAAAAGCAAAAGTAGACAAATGAGATTACATCAAACTAGAAAGCTTTTGCACAGAAAAGGAGACAAGAGAATGGAAAGTCAACCTACTGAATGGGAAAAAAAATTTGCAAACCATATATCTGATAGATTAGCATCCAAAATATATAAGGAACTTCTGCTGCTCACTAGCAAGAAACCAAATAACCTGATTAAAAAATGAGTAAAAGGCCTAAATAGACATTTCTCAAAAGAGGAATACAAATGGCCAACAGGTATATGAAGAGGTGTCTTACTCTTTAAATGAAATGTCATCCAACGTTTGTTAGAACAGCATTCATCCATCGCTTGCAACCATGCTTTAGCTACAGATCTAAGTTCTATGAAAAGCAACATACTCTGTTAGAATCAGTTGGCTCTGTGGAATGCATAATGAAATATTATAGCTTTTATTATTTGTGAAATTGTGTGCTACAAAATCCTTTATATTTTAGTAAAGTTTATAATAAACTTAGGCACCTGCCTGTGTAGGTATGGATGTCCCATATATGGACATGTGTGTGTCTGTGTGTATATTCCCATATATGCATCCTTCTCCTGTTCCATCAACCTCAAACCAGTTGTTAATCACTGAACAGCACACCAGTAGCAATATTACTATTACCTTGAGTTTTGAGACTGTAGATACCTACAATTTTAGTTATTAATTCTAATTCAGCAAACTGAACGGATACAAGCAAATGTTCCACTCATGCCTTCTGGTTCACAGAATCATAGTGGTCTGTGAGCTGCTCCTGGATGTTGACTACCTCAGGTGTGACAATACAAGTGACTGTGCTTAGATGCAGTAATTAAATGAATGCAAGATTCCTTCTTCTGGGTATAGAGAAATTTTACATTGATAATCACTAAGAGAATGTTCACAATTAGGTGAAGTAGGTGAAACTCTTCTTGCTTCCAGATGATAAAAGCATCTCATTTCTGTTTCATGTCACATGGATATTGCAAAAAGTAGAAAAGAGATTATCAATTGTTTGATCCTTTGAGAATGGTGCAAAATATGTGTTTACTGTCCACGTGTTTTAAGGATTTTCTAAAATGGTATTTCATAACCTGACACAGAGTAGCAAAAAGTAGTCTACTATTTGGGTCCTGATACTTTTTTTTTTTTTTAAAGATTTTATTTATTTATTTGAGAGAGAGAGAATGAGAGAGAGCACATGAGAGGGGGGAGGGTCAGAGGGAGAAGCAGACTCCCTGCTGAGCTGGGAGCCCGATGCGGGACTCGATCCTGGGACTTCAGGATCATGACCTGAGCCGAAGGCAGTTGCTTAACCAACTGAGCCACCCAGGTGCCCCCTGATACTTTTTAATACATCGATTTGTGAAATCTTACTTAAGGACATTGCTTAAAAATTATATAATATTAGACTGTCTTCTCTGATGTAGTAGAGATCTTTTAATCTCCACTGCAGTTCTTAAACAATTGTGTGTATATATAATATCCCCAACTTTTTTTTTTTTTTTGGCATGGTTTTATTTCTCTGATACATATGTATGTACAGTATCTAATTTTAAATTTGTCTTGACTTTTCTCCTTCAGCTTAATGAGTGGTGTTAAGAATAATGTTGGAAGAGGGATCAATGTTGCCTTAGTAAATGGTAAGAATAATTATTTCACCTTACAGATGTGGTCAGTGGAGATTCATGTGGCCCAGAGTAAAATGCCCTCTGCTGTCAAGGGATCAAGTTAGAAAGTGCCACACTTGACACTAAAGCCCCCTCCCCAACTTCCTCCCATCCTCCTGAAAAACCAACTATACGTGGCGACTTGGTGTCTAAGTGTGCGAGCATGCTTCCTTGGAAGCACCCTCCTTGCTGTGCAGTGTGTGGAGAGTTTCCCATGGGGTTGTCAGGCTAAAACCAACCTAACATTAAATTGATGAATTCTGAAGGTGTTGGATTCTAACAATGGGAAGACAGAGTGACACATGAGGGTCTGTAAATGACAAAGGGTCATGGACTAATGGAAGGGGTGGGGAGAGGGATGAAGAGTAAGGATTAATTGTAACTTTTCGGTATTGTCCACATTTGTCACGTAAGTTCATTAGTGAAACTAAGTTCATCGAATCCTGAAGGTCTCAAGTGTTCTTGCAAAATCAAATCTGAAAATATGAACCCATGAAATAAGGCCTGACTGCATGATTGTCTTTTCCTTCTGGTACGGTAACCCTCTAAGGCTGTATCAGGCGATTAGGGACCATGGCCGCCTTACCCAGTTTGTAGTATAGGAAAATATTTTTTATTTCTTTCACAACAGAAGATAAGTTTCTGCATTTTTACTTTATTTTCTTACATAAAAGTTTCTATACATATTTGATAGCAAAAAAGATACATTTTCAAAGGGAAATCTGAAAAAAATTTAAAAGATGGCTTTAATGGTAGAAAATGCAAGTCATCTTTTTGTAAAAGGTTTACGTATTTTTTGCTAATTCTTAAATAAGGGAAGATGGTAACACACAAGGATGAAACCTAACTGAAGTTGAGCGGTCTACACTCAGCTGTGAACTTCAGTTTGCTGCTCCTTGGCTTATGAGATTCGTGAGAAAGTCCAGAATTTTAATTTATTCAAAAGTTATTCTTAGAAATATATTTCAGATGCATACAGTTCAGATTTTAAGTCTCAAAATAATTCTTTCTCTGCTAATGAATCCAAACCCATCACTGGATAAGATCTCCTGCCTTACACAGTATATATTTCAATTGCATAATCTGACATGAATTCCATTTCTTTCAGGAAAAACAGGAGAAGTATTAGACACCAAATATTTTGACATGTGGGGAGGAGGTAAGTGTGAATAACACATAACTGTTCTGTTGCTAACACTGACTTCTTAGGCTTCCTCAATATAATATAGCCCATTAATGAGAGATTGATGGTATATTTGTGTTAGTTCATTTTCTCTTCTCACTAAACATCCAGCTATAGTGAAGTATTAGGTCATATTGCATTTACTTTGCTTTTTTTTTTTATGGAAATTGTGTGTGTAATTAAGAGCAATAATATCAAAATTGAGATTTTAAAAATCTGAGTCCTATTTTCTGCAGGACAACTAATTGAAAGCCTTGGATCCTTTAAGTCTCTGACATTTTTTAAAAAGAATAAGTAATTTGGAGAAGGGCATAAACAATTTAAGCATTTTTAACTTAATTGACATTTTTTGCATATGATTTGTTAGTCTCAAAAAGTAAATTATAATTAGGATTATTATTAAAGTAGATGAATATTTGAGAGAAGGCATTTTCTTTTTAGTTCATTGCACTTAGAGCAGTTCACAGGCATCTTCCTAATGTGGAAGTTCCTCAAGGAACAGGTGTAAGTCAGTTACCCACATGCAGAAGCAAGGACCTCGCATCTTGAACAAGAGTGTGCCCAAAAGAAATTTCTTCCTCAAATCTCATGTAAGGCCAACACTGATTCTTTTCTAAGTTGTTGGTTCAGGATATTTCTCAGCATGAGGCTGTGCCCTGTACCTCCCCGTTTCCAACCCCTTTATATATTCCCTAGAAGCCAATAACTGGTAGTCTTCTTGAAATTTATGTTAAGTTTTCAGACCATTCAGCTTTTCTAATACTTCTTCAGCTTGTAATGAGATATAGTGTTTTATTTATTTTTAAATGAGATTAGGAGGACTTTTCATAGCTGTAAAAACGGTATAAATTTAAGATGCTGCCATCAGTTTTAGCTTCTAATGGCATAATTGGCCTTACCAACACTTAACTACCTGGAAACACTCTTGCAGAACCTTCGTTGAAATCAGAAGCTCTGTTGCTTCATCACAGGTAGATTAATTACACCAAAAAGTCTCTTCAAGTGAAGAAATAGTTGCAGTTGACTTCCGTCTGTGCATTTAAAAGGAAATGATTTGTTAGCTGCTCTGTTATAGTTTCTCAGAGCTGAAAATGCTATTATTATAAAATAGAATTCAGTTAGAGGACATCTTTGGCATTTTTGCTGTGGAAAGAAACTGGGTAAAATTGAAGCGACCCAGTTCTGAAGCAATGTTAGACTTGGGGACTACATGGAGACCTGACATTGGAGAGTTTGAAGACGTAGAACAATCGGTAGTATGTGATCTAGATCTGCCATGCCAGTGTGTGGTCACTGAAGTGGTTTATCTTTAAGTTTTCGTGTATCTTGGTGCACTAGACGAAGCAGGTAATGACTGTAGTATTTGCCATAATTAGATATAACCTTCATTCCTTCCCCTAGTTTACAGGAATTAGATGTGCCCAGAGGATCCTTTAAATCAGAGTGTATATATGTATGCATGTATGTTCATGTGTGTGTATATTTATATAATATTTTAAGAAATTACAGAACCTTTTATGAATTAGATAAAAGCTCTGTATCCTCCTCTTAGATAAGTACCCATACAAACAATTTTACATATGCTCTGAGAATCCATGAGCTTTTCTTCTACGCTCCTCCCCCATCCCCATCAGGTTTCTTTCTTCAAATTGTCAGTCATACTTTAATACAACTTTGCTATGTTTTTTTCATTTAGCCCCTGGAATATCAGTACAGAAGACACATAGGATGAATCAGGGTTGGGAAATTCTAAGTTGATGGTGGGATCCTATTAAAGGACAAAGTTCATTTTTAACCTATTCATAAGCTTTGTCTCCCTTTTGGTTACTCTACATTTGAAATTATTGATTTGCAAATACTTTATATTTTAGTTAATATTAACTTTTAAGTGGTTATCATGATGGATACTTAGTCACTAAAAAAACCCCAAAACCCATCAATCCTTTCTTTTTCTTCAGATGTGGCCCCATTTATTGAGTTTCTGAAGTCCATACAAGATGGAACAATAGTCTTAATGGGAACATATGATGATGGAGCAACCAAGTATGTAAACTTAAAAATTTATATTATTTTTGGAACTATAATTAATTATAAAGCAATACATTTTCAATGAAAAAATTTATAAAATAGAGCAAAGTAATCAATTCCAGATAAACACTATTAACATTTTATTTGCTTCCTTCTTTCTGTGTATTTATCATACATATATTGTCATAAAATTTGATCCACATACCTCAAGTTTGTTATGCCCTGTTTTTAACAACCTTAAATTGTTTTCTCTAACATTAATATTCTTAAGTAGCATTTTTCATGGCCTACCAGCAGTTGATCATATGTCCCCACCTTTATTTAAAATTTCCCTATTATTGCCAGATTTATTTTATTATAAATAACATTTCCATAAACATCCTTTTCCATAAATAATTTTGCACTTTTGATTATGTCCTTAGGGTAAGTTCTTAGAAGTGGAGTTAACTGTGAAAGAATAGGTGTGATAATGTTTTTCATAATGTTTAACACATGGTAATTTATAACTTTTTTCTTAAAATTGCATACGTTGTAAAATTTGTAAAATACAGAAAAGCACAAAGAAAAAACAAGTTACAGTTCATCTATTCAGTGATGACCACTGATAATTTAGTTTCCATATCTAGTTTTCTTAATATACATATTTTCTTCATCTTAAACATTTGGAATGCTAGTATTTATAGCATTTCTTTTGATTTATTTATGTGGTGGATATTTTCCTGTAACATTAAATAGTTTTGATAACAAAATTGTTCGTGTCTGCCTCATATAATTCTTAAACATGTGTCATGATTTAAAATTTATTTAATAAAACACCTACTGCTGGACTCTCAGGCTATTTCCAAATTTTCATACTTAGCAAAAGTGTACTGTCTTAAAAATTTTTGAACAGTCATCTCTATTTCCTTAAGACAGATTTTTTTTGAGGTGAGGTGTTGAATTAAAGGATGTGTATGTTTTTTAAAAAGGATTTTTTAAAGTTTATATGAATTTAACATGTCTCTCAGAAGTTCCAGGACACCGATTGTTTTTAAGAAGTTTTGGAAAGAGATTTTGTTAATGTGCCTTTCTTTGGTTATTGGTGAGACTGCATTTTTTTTTTCACAAGTATATTTGGCTCTTTCTCTTGCAAAGTGTCTTTTGACCATTTAGGTTGACTCCTAAGTTTAGACTCATTCTTATTTAGTGAAGTGTATGGATTTTTCATTTTAGTTTCTTCTACTTTTATACTTGAGAAGTATTTTCCCATCTCCAAATTGAATACTTAGTAGATTTTCCTATTCCAGTGACTTCACTGTTTTCATGTATTTTAAAAAATGCATTCATTATTTCCCAGTGGCTTACAATGCCTATTTTTATGTAGATTTGACTTTGTTTTTAGTTGTGTTCTGTTCCTACTTCTTCCTGCCTCAATCAGACACTATTAAAATTTTTTAATAACTATTTTATAAAAATTAAGTGTACTACCTTTCTGGGGTGGCTAAGACCCCTTTAATAGCATTTCTCAAATCCCTTCTATGATACTTTATCCAGATGAAAAGTATACTTTTGTCAAGAATGAGATTTACAGATCTTAATTGAAAAGGCTTGAAATTCCACCTCAGAATATGGCATGTCTTTCTGTTCATTGATTTTTTTCTACATGTATTTAACGTGTAACTACATTATTGCAGATTTGCACTAACAAAACAGGGCTATGGGCACCTGGGTGTCTCAGTCAGTTGAGCGTCTGCCTTCTGCTCAGGTCATGATCTGAGGGTCCTGGGATCAAGTCCTGCATTGGGCTCTCTGTTCAGTGGGGAGCCTGCTTCTCCCTCTCCCTTTGCCCCTCCCCCCGCTCAGGCTCACGTGCTCTCTCTCAAAAATAAATAAAATCTTTAAAAAAAAAAAAAAAAGAAAAAACAGGGCTACTTTGTGACTGTTTTAAAACTGAAGTATTTTCTTTGACATACATTATAGCTGGTTCAACTAAGGATGTGTTAAATCCGTAGATCAGTAAAATTGGCATATGCATCCATTGCCATTTAGCTACATAGAACTAAACAATGTAATCAGGCTTTCCTTACTAAAAACCAAGTAACTTGCTGTTTGCTTTTGCTGATAGGATATTACATGTATAATTTGAGGTTTAAAAATTTTCAAAAACCCTACTTTTCTGAATAGACACACATGACCTCTCTTTTTCATCATGTTATTTCATTATTATACCTGCTCGGCTTCAGACCTGTTTCTCTTCTAATAAGAAATTGTGGTCATACCTAAGAACTAAGGCAGGATGATGTTTATTCTTTAGCTGCTATTTATTGGTGCCCATCACATACCAAAAGCGGCCTCAGAAGACGTTCAACCTGTAAGGCAAAAACAAAAATCTAAGCTTGGATGTCTTTACACTTGTATATGTATGAGTATATGATTCAACTTCTATGCAGTTAAATGAATTCAGTTGTGTGCGTTTTCATTTTGGGGCACATGAATTTGTATTTTGAATACTTCTTGTTCCAAATACAGGTTAAATAAATTGTATCGTGTCCTTTATACAAAAATGGACAATCCTTATAAATGGCCATCTACATCTATTAAATATAACAAAATATAACCATATTCCTTGGCAGGTATCTGTGGAACATTTGAAATGATTCATCAGTGGTGGAATACCCAATCTTTCATGGGAATAGAAGTTCTGCTTCAACTGATGTATGTTAGTGCTTTTCTTTACATAAGGATGCTGGATTTTGCCTCATAAGGAGTAGTTTGTTCTCCCACTTATACCCAAAAGAGTCTACTTTTTTTTTTTTTCTTTTTTTTTTTTTGTTAAGATTTTATTTATTCGTGAGAGAGAGTGAGCACAAGTGGGGGAGCAGCAGAGGGAGAGGGAGAAGCGGGTTCCACAGCAAGCAGGGAGCTTGACCCGGGGCTGCATCCTAGGACCCTGGGAACAAGGCCTGAGCCAAAGGAAGGCACATAACCAACTGAGCCACCCAGGCGCCCCTACCCAAAAGAGTTTAGAATATGAAATGGATGTGCCTGCTTTCTCCAACAGGGAGTTGGTATCCGTTCTCTATAGTTGTCCCTGTCTGATCCCAGTACTCCTATCTGCAGTGAGCTCCTTGGCTGTACTGTGAACTTCTGAGAATGTCTGGGCTTGGTCTCTATCAGAGCATTTCCCAAAGTGTGTTCTGGTGGGATCCCAGTTCTCTAAACCTGTACTGGGGGAATAAGTTTGGAGATGGCACCTTGCATTTTGCCCCTTTCAGGGATTTATAATGCAAGGCCCTGAACTTTGGCCCTAAGGAAACCTCTTTACCTTTGTTTATCCCAGTATTTCTTGATTTTAACAAGGAAGCCCATTTTATTTGTGTGTGTGTTTTTTTAAAGATTTATTTATTTGAGAGAGAGAGTGTGTGTGCAGGGGGAGGGAGAGAGGGAGGAGAGAAGCTGACTCCCCACTGAGCGTGGAGCCCTACTTGGGGCTAGATCTCAGGATCCTGAGATCATGACCTGAGTTGAAATCAAGAGTTGGATGCTTAACTAACTACACCATCCAGGCACCCCTGGAAGCCCATTTAAAACAAAACAAAACAACAACTATATTTAAGAACACTTACATTTGGAGAATGCAGATCTCTAATGATGCCTACTTTCTGCCCAGACCCCTCTAACATAAGTTCTTTTTTTTTGTTCATTTAATGAAGAATTATAATAGTTTGAATGAGCAAGCTAAATTTTGCTATTGTATTCCTCCCTTTGGAGACAACACTCTATGACGTGTACCTCCTGGCTAAGTGAAGGGTTTAAATGCGGGTGTCCTGAAGTATGGGATCTGAAAAGTCCTTGTCTCCGCACCCTACGCCGGGCAGAATTCCCAGGGACTGTTCTACAAATAGCACCTCTGAAGGGCGCCAGTATCTCATCATTCTCTCTTTGAAACAAAACAAAAAAGTATCCCTAAGTCAACGAACATTATGTTCTCAGGGTTGGTCTTCCTCTAAATTCCACCTGGTAGTCTTAGTAGTCTTAGCCTGGGTAAATGGAACAATAAATATGTTCCCCAAGTCATTTGATGCTTTACTTGTTTGAAACTAATGAGCATTTCTCTTTCAGTTTTCCCTTTCCCTGCTTAGTACTCAGGGCTCTTGTAACCTTCTGTCGTGTTAAGTTTCTAGGTGGGTTTACTCTCCTGGCTGCATTTTTTGGGCATTGGTTCTCTGGTTGATTATAAACCCTTTAAAATGAGTGCCCCAGTCAAACCCAGGGTTCCTGATGGGGTCTGGCCATTTCAGGGTACAGCGGAGGTGCTAGCTTTTACCGTGTTGGAGATACGCTTCTTTGAATATTTATACAGACTAGTATTATATTCGTTTTCTTTAAAAGGTCACGTCACATTTTTGGCTCGTGAATTTTTGGTTAAGTTAAAGTCTCAGATCATTTCATTTGCTCTCTGACCTTTTTTTTTTTTTTTATAACCACTGCCAAATCAGGTCTTTCTCCACATTCAGGACTTGATTTTGTTTAATCCTTGTTATCCTTGTTAAATTTAATTTTGCTGATTTTGGCCCATTAGGTCATGATGCTGACATTTGTCCTATGAGAGTTCCATGATCCAGGCTTTGTAGTCTCTCCAGAGTCATTCTTGTGTCTAAGTTGAAGTCATTGATAAAACTATTTACCAAGGGCGATGCGCCATCCTGCCAGGGTCCTCCTCCAAGGGTTTCTTCTGTTAATCAACTACAGAAACTGTTTTTTAAACAGCTGCCCATGTACCCTACACGCACCTCATCCAGCTGCTGTTCCATTATTTTATTCACAGAGGCTGTTTTCAGAGACTCTCAGATGCTCACTTGAAATTCATGAGCTATGCTAATTACACTGCCCTGATCTCCTGCCCGCAAACCTCTTCAGATGCCGAAATAGCTGACATGACCTTAACTTGGCTTGATTTATTCCTCCCTCTTCCTCACTACCCCCTCTTTTTCCTCCTCCCCCCCTCTTTTTTTTGTTCACAGGCTCTCCTTGTTGTAATCCATTCTAGAATTTGCTAAAAATTGGAAGTAGCTTTATTGACCATTGTTTCTAAAAATTTCCTTGCCTTTTTTTGAAGACTGGAATATGTAATTTACTTTTAATGACTTAACATCTTCATTTTCCATGATGTTTCTAAAATAACAGACACTACCTTGAAGATTATATTGAAGTTCCTTAGAATTTAACTGTGTGACGTGTGTGGGCCTGGAGGCTTCAGTTTACTTTACAGCACTGATACAGACATTCCTGAACTGCTCTTCCCTTTTTATGTCGATCAGAGTGTTTGCCTCCCTGGAAAAGGCAGGCATGCTTTGATCTCCATATTATATCATTCTTGTGAAACAGTGGATCCCTTTGTTGTTTGCACTTGGTAGCAAAAGTTCTTTGTGTGGCCTGTAATGGTTTTATGAGTCTCATCTTATCCTGAGCACTACCGGTCTTCCTGGTAGTAATATTCAGAGTTTCCTCATTAGTAATATGATTTGCCCTATATTTTTGGACACTTCGGAGTTTGTGCCCATCACAGAACACTCCTGTTGTAGCACTAATTTATAATCTATCCTCCTCTTTTCCAAGATCGTTAGCAATTATACAGTGAAAATTATTTGGTTTTGGTTTTTTTTTTTTTTTGTCTTTGAAGAGTCCTATTTTCATAAGAGCTTCTAATCTGAACTTTTTATAATGTGCTGTCTTTAAAGTCTAGGCTGCATGGTCACCTGTGCCTAGCTTTGCTTTTTCTTCAATCTCCTGAAGTAATATGGCGATTTTCTTCCAAAGTTCTTGACACTTCTACTTCCCAAGTGGTTCTTCCCTGTTAATCAGAGTGGGGCCCAGAATATTAATTCTCCATGTTGCTTTCAAGAAAGGGAGCATTGGCCTGTTGTGGTGGCATGACTGTGGGGCTCTCCGATGCTCCTCCTCCCCAGCAAAGATGGAGGCGGATCTCTGAGTCGCCCCCTCTCCCGTTCCTGTTGCCTCCATTGCTACTCCCTATTGCCCCTGTGCAGCTTTAGAATCTCTTCAGAAAAACTTGGTCCCTATCTCTGCCATCTTGTTTGTCGCAGAATAATTTTTGATTCACTTTAAAGAAAATTTTTAACTAAAATAATTTATTCCATAAAAATTTTCAACATCTCAGCTAATTTTTTAATAGCATTTGTTTTTTATTTTTTAATAGCTTATTTATTTAGAGATAGAGCACAAGCTAGGGGCGCTGAGGGGCAGAGAGAGTAGGAGAGAGTCTTAGGCAGGCTCTACACCCAGTGTGGAGCCCGACGCGGGGCTTGATCTCACGACCCTGAGATCGTGACCTAAGCTGAAATCAAGAGTCGGATGTTTAACCACCTGAGCCACCCACGTGCCCCAGCATCTCAGCGAGTTAAGACCATTCGTGGAGATGAAAGTATTTGTAACAAACTCAAGGTGCTCCTACATAGAATAAAAGCTTATATCTTTAAAATTTATACCATGTATACATTAGTTACACTGGCTTGTAAAGAAATGGGACATTTTGATACCTGATGTGTATTGAATCAGTGCTGAAAATATTGGCTACCTTTGCATGATTTTAAACTTCTTTTTGAAACATGAAATCGTCTTCTACTTAAATGAAAGATTTGAAAAAGGAATAATGAAATCCTTCAAATTCTACATAGGCAGAGCAGAGAACTTTAGAAATTATTGAGAAACTTAATCTTGTTTTACAACCATACTTAGATATACATAGAGACATGTGGCAGGGGTGCCCCAGGCCACCCCTGGGTCTGATGATTTGCTAGGACTCGCAGGACCCGGCCTGCAGCCCTGCTCACCTCATGGCTACTATTTGTTACAGCAAAAGGATACAAAGCAAAATTAGCAAAGGGGAAATGTGCGCTGAGTGAAGTCTGGCGGGAACTGGGCTTCAGGTTCCCCGCGTCCCCTCCCAGGTGGAGTCGCACAGGGTGCGCTTCCCTCCTCCGGCGACAGACGGTGACAGCACTGCGAAGTGCTGTCTGGCATGTACTGGGGCCTCGGTGCCCAGGGATGTTACTTGCTGCTGCTCAGAGGCACCCCCGCCTGACGCCCCCCCAAGTTCCAGCCTCCCCGGCAGAAGTAGGTGTTCTGCGTAGACTGCGCCGCTCGTGCAGCGAGCGTCCCGTTGCCGTCAGTTCCGGAGTGCGGGGAGCCGCCGCCGAATCCAGGCTGCCGGTCCGCCGGCGGGTTTCAGCTTGCCCCTCGGCCTTTCTACAGACAGCCTCCCAGGCCGCTGTGCCCCGCCCTTCCCTGCACGGGACCCGCGGGCGTTCTCCCGGGGAAGGAAGAGGAAGGAGAGATGAACGGAGGGAGTCCAAGCAAAGCGAAATTTTCCAGTTGCTTCTAGATCTCTGGCTAACTTGGCTTAGTTCATTCACGTAGATCAAAATTAAAAGTTCTGAAATTCAGAAGTACTGGAGTAAAAATGACTGCCCTTCAATGTATTTCTTAATTGATTCACAATTTTTGCAGGCAGCCAGGCCTGCACTGGGATAAACCACCTACTTTGCAGGCAGTTTTTGCATCTAAAGCAGTCCCTTGGTATTTGTGAACTTCACATTCATTCATTATTGAGCAACCCTAAGAGCCCATGAGGTGCCAGTGGAAACAAGAAGACAGGGTTCAGGCAATGCCTTCAGGGAGTGTCCCTCTAATACACACCTTGCTTATCAAGTCAGCAAACATGTGGAGTGATGGCTGATTCATGTAAGCATGGCATAGGATAATGTGGCTGCAGACTTTGGGGAGAAGGCTGGAAGCACGTGGACTTGAGTCTCTGAGGTCTCAAAATCTTCAGAGAGGCCAGGACTCCAGGGGTTCTTTTGCACAGTTATTTCATTTATTTTTATTTCACCAGGTTGTAAGTGCATCACTTTATATAGATTTGGGTCTGAAAGTCTAAATATTGTAGGGTTATAGGTGATTTTCTCAGTGATTCTAGTGAACTTCCTCCAGGAGAGCAGTGCCCAGGCTGTGGTTAAAACAGTTCCACTACTGGGTGTTTACCCCCCAAAATACAAAAATACTAATTCAAAGGGGTAGCAGCACCCCTATGTGTATTGCGGCATTATTTACAATAGCCAAGATAACGGAAGCAGCCCAAGGGTCCATCGAAAGATGAACGGATAAAGAAGATGTGGTGGATATGTATATACGTGTACACACACAGACACACACACGAATATTAGCCATAAAGAAGAATGAAATCTTGCCATTTGCAATGACATAGATGGATAGAGCTAGAGAATATAATGCTGAGTGAAGTCAGTAAAGAAAGACAAATACCATATGATTTCACTCAGGTGGAATTTAAGAAACAAAACAAGTAAAGGAAAAAGAGCGAGACAAACCAAGAAACAGCCTCTTAACTATAGAGAACAAACTGCTGGTTCCCGAAGGGGAGGTGAGTGGGAGGATGGGGTAATAGGTGATGAGGATTAAGGAGTGTCCTTGTGGTGAAGAGCACCAGGTGTTGTATGGAATCATAGAATCAATATATTGTACACCTGAAACTAATATAACATTGTATCTTAACTACACTGGAATTAAAATTTAAAAAAAAGTTCCACTGCCCATGGATGTGGTTTGCATCAGTTGGAAGTCTAATATATATATATATATATATGCAGTTCGTTCTTTTTTATGAAGTTTTTTTTTAAAACAAATTATTTTGTTCATCTTGAAGTTAATTAAATGAGAACTCTTGTACCTAGTGTTTCTTTCATTAATACATTGAAGGAGCTGACTGATACAAGCAAGAGATGTTTCAACACTGTCAGATAAATAAGTACCTTCTTCACTCGTGCTATTTGCATTTAGTGATCCCCCCCCCACCCCCAGCTATTTGCAAATATAAAACTTCCCTTGACTCAGATTTTAGCAGAACAGACCTCTCCAACTGACCTGTTAAGTGCCATCTTTTGGGAGCTATAGAGACCTTACTGCCTTTTTTTTTTCTCTACAGCCAGCATGTATCTACTGAACCTCTTCTTTTTTTGTGAGACAGAGGGGATATTGAGAATTCTCAGCATTAAGATAATAACCTACACAAAATTTATTTCTTTTTCTAAAGATTTTATTTATTTGACAGAGAGATAGAGCCAGAGAGCACAAGTGGAGGGAATGGCAGAGGGAGAGGTAGAAGCAGGCTCGGCACTGAGCAGGGAGCCTGATGGGGACTCGATCCCGGGACCCTGGGATCATGACCTGAGCCGAAGGCAGACACTTAACCATCTGAGCCACCCAGGCGCCCCCCCTACACAAAATTCCTTAATGCCAAATTTCATTTAGCTGTTTCCCTACCACTTGACTTTTGCCACTGCCCTTCCTCGTTGGCAGGTACTTAACTGCTGTCTGGTTAATGTTCATTTTTATTAAATAATCACTCGACATTATTATTAAAGTATAATTTATATACTTACTCTCAAGGTTCATTTTCTTTTAAAGAAACCATAGTATTAGAAGCACCTAGATTTTTGTTAGCATTTACCTTTATTCAGATGTAATTCACAAAGGGATTAGTGGAAATTCAAAGTGATTTTTAATTTTATGAAGATATGGGTTGCTTAAGACCTTGTATTAACCTAAGTAGGCATCTGCTAACTACAGCATCCCTTATTTATTTGATGGATGTGGATGAAAGTGAATTATTGTAAAATAAAGACATCTAAAAGGTATTTCTTCATAGAATAAACTTAAAACTAATTGCTAGATTTCGTGTCTGTTGTCACTAGAGAATTCAAATAGCAGGAATGTTGCTCTGAAAAAAATTCTATATTTTTTTATGTTCTCTTATTTAAGCTGGTATTTTCTCATCCGTGTTACATGTTAATATACTGGCGAATCAGTATTACTTAGATAATATACAGTGCTCTTTGTTCATCGTATTCTTTTCTTCCTCTTTAAGACTCAATGATGAGGCACGGCGGCTCATTGCTGAATTGGGAAGTACATCTATTACTAATCTTGGTTTTAGAGACAACTGGGTCTTCTGTGGTGGGAAAGGCATCAAGACAAAAAGCCCCTTTGAACAGGTTAGTGTCTTAGACTTTCATAATTAATGGACAAAAGTAAATTGTGTGAAACCATATAGTGCATAGTCGTATCCTAGTTATTTGAAACTTAGACAAAGCAGCCATTAAATATGTTTATATATTTTTTCATAAGCTCTTGGTAATCAGTTACTTGAAATAATCATGCACTGATTTAAAATCAAAACTGAAAAATAGTCCTATTCTGCATGGAAAATTTTTTCCTATATGTCAGTGCATCGGCATATGATTGCCTTTATCATGAGCCATTTAGGAAGCGTTCATAAAGATTTTATTTGAGCTTTTGATAGTATAATCAGTTAAGTTTAGAAATACTTTAGAACTTTGTAGAATGTAAACTTTGCCTTTTGGCTAACAAATGATCCTTCTGAAAACTTCTGCACTGTTTTGTTCTTTTCGGCTGGTATTTGAAGGTCTGCCCGGCCCCAGGGGTTGCTCATTTACTCTCTGAGCAGTAATTTGCATGAATTCATCACTGACATGAGTGTTACTGAAACGAGTACACTAAAGTATGTTATGGTAGAGAAGCAGTTCATAAAGGTTGTTTTTTTTTTTTTAAACTGTATACTATTACTGTATTCCAACAGCACATAAAGAACAATAAGGACACAAACAAATATGAAGGATGGCCCGAAGTTGTCGAAATGGAAGGATGCATCCCCCAGAAGCAAGATTAATGCAGAGGAACTTGAAGGAAACGCACTTTCACTATTAATGGCTGAGCTGTGACAGAGAAGCTACATGTAAATACTTTAGGAGCATGCAGCCATCTCGGTGTGTGCATGAGCATTATCTCTTTTGATATCAGGATTATTTATTGCTAACGTAAATAGATGCCTTTGTAAATAGTCATCATAATGAGCAGATCACTGAACCATTTCTAAGCACATTTCCCTAATAATAGTACAGTGTTAGACTGCTACAGTAATGACATCTTTTAATTCTAAAAGCATACCCAATGGATAACTGAATAGATTGTGAAAAATATATTGATATACATACGGGTTGCTGTGAAAACCTATCATGGAATAATATGGATTTTAGGGAGGAGACTTTGTTTTATTTTATATATGTATGCGTGTGTGTGTCTATATATACATATTCGTATATATATATGCATATATATGTTGACTTTTAATGATAGTATCTTTTAAATTACAAAGATACTTGGCTAGTTGTGTGTGTAATGTTCCTTTATAGTCTGACTTTCTGGTGTACCTTTTTTCTGTTTTTCTCTTCTCTTCCCAAAAAAACCTAGAAATAAAACGATATGAAAACCTATATCAGATATGTGAAAAGCACAACAGAATTCTTTTTTTTAATGTACACGGTAAAAAAGGAAATATGTAAATGTGGGTGGTATTCAGGACTGTAGCTTTCTGGGTTTTGTGTTGGCAGTGTGAATAATTTGAATTCACAGAAGCCGCTTAGAATGAGGCCGGGGGCGGCAGCCACACAGAGCCAGGGACACGGGCCCCGGCCCTTCTGCACCCTAACCATGGGTTCGGGACAGCCGTGGCTATGTAGTGGAGGTGGAGGTTTCCTTATTTAATTGTTACCAGCATTGACCAAGTGGTTTAGAAAGAGGCATGCTTTAATGTCACCATTATTTTGATGGTAAACCAAGAAATGTAATTCTGTATTCATCTAACTTCGTAATAGCAATTTTTGCCTGAAGATATAACGACATATTTAGGAAAGTCTTAAATACTGAGTGGACTGATAACATTTAAAAAATAATCTTTATTTGACTCCAGATGATTTCATACCCAGCTCTACATAAAATTGTGTTCACTTGAGATGTTCACTAAATGGCTCAAGTTTGTTTGTTTTTGTTTTGTTTTGTTTTTGTGTTAGGGCATTAAATACCTATAGTGTATGAAGTATCTTAAACTGGAACATAATCAAACGACTCACAATAGAAGACAGCACTTAAATTTTGAATCTAAATTTTAGATGACTTGTATAAAAAAACTAAAGGCAGTATTTTTATTTTGCTGTAAACCAACTTGGAAGCTATCCAGCTATTTCTTAAATATTAATGAACTTTGGGGTACTGGTTCTTCTCTCAAACTGAATGTAATTCAAGAATAAATGCACCTTACACATTTAAAGAATTTTTGTAAACTTTTCAGATTTCTGGTGCTTATATTATAACTCATATTCAGCATGTGTATCTTGACATTTAAAATACTTCCCTAAATTCTGTCAATTAAAAGAATAGCTATTTTCCAGTTCCAGGGATGGTGAAATAAATGTTGCATTTTTGCATTTTTTTTTTTTTTAAATAATGAAAATACTCTTGGTTTTGCATTGTGAATTGTTTTGTATTGTCTGGCAAAGTAATATACCTGCAGAACTTCATATTAATGTTTGTCAAGCATTTATTGTACTGCTTAGCATGGAAAATTTAAGACATTCCTGTGGTTTAACACACTAGTATCCTCAAGATATATCTTAACATGTATAGAATTTAAGTATCCAGATGGCAAGACATCCCTTTCGTGGTAAAAACTATAAAACGATAGCTTCATGAAGCTGTGCAAAATGTCCGAAGAAGGGAGAAAGACAGATTCTTGGGGCGGCTTTGGTGCAGTTTGCTTTTGTTTCAATTCTGTCTTGTATAGATTGTGCCAACTTTGGAAGCAATAATTTTACTACATTTCATGTTTAGATGTCTTTTAAAAGTCCACATTATAAATGAAACAATGTTCCTTTAATGTTAAGAATTTTCTTTATTAAAATCAGAAATTTGGCATTGACATTTTGGTATATTAAATGGTGTATAAGGACTTTTGGATGCATATTTTTTATTTGTAATCACAATTTTTTTTTTTTCTGGAACAAGTGTATTATAGTGTTCCTATTAATTAAGCTAAGACAGTAGGAAAATAAGTGATATTTGGGAAATTAAAGAAAAATTGAGCCAGAGTCTTTATATTCCTGACTTTAATTTGATTAAAGTAAAATTTATCATTGTTCTGTCTGCATTTTGTATTTGTTTTGAAATGAATCAGCTAATATTTTATTATTTTATGCCAGGTGAAGCTCAAGGCATTTAGCCTGCATTGCATTTATACTTTAACAGTTTTTACAAATTATAATTTGAAACCCCAAAAGAGATGATAGTTTCAATTCAGTTGACATACCCCATTTTTAATTGAAGGAATGAGAAATGCGTTGAGTTCAGGTAGAATATTAAGAGTACAAATATATTTAGAATACTTTTTAAAATGAGTATTAAAGAAAAAAATTACTTGTGTTGATCGGGGAAAAGATTTGCCACTTAACCTCTTCAATCAGGCCTTGGACAGCAGTTGGTACATGTAGATTAACAGTGGCAGGGTAAAGTACCAAATTTTACCTTTTCTAAAGCACCCCTTGGAATTATTTTGCTGCCTCTACCCAGGATGATTTTTCTATCACATACTTGGTTTTTGATTGTCACATGCCAATAGCTACTCAATACCTGTTCCCCTCAGAGCTCTCTCAATTTCACTGCTCCCATCCTGCTGCTTGTGTCTCTTCTCCCACACCCCCTTTCCTGAGGTTCCTGTCAAATCAAAGGTAGCTAGAGCAAAAACTAGGCAGGCCTGGCTTGGGGGCGGCAATCTGTTGCTAGGCAGCTTGAGGAAGCATGGGGAAGGCCATCCAAGAACCTGAGACTACGTCCACCAGTACCTTCCTGCAATCCAGCGAGGGTGTAGACTGGAGGGCAGCTTGATGGAGGAAATGCTTTCAACACTACGATGTCTCTTCTAGAAAGGAAAAGGACTGGCTGGCCCTTCAGTTAGAAGAAAACTGCCTCTTGTCTTGTTTGATGGGCAGTTTATAAGCAGACTTATTACAGGGAAGACCACCTTCCCAGAACAGCTAGTTCACAGGTACAGCTTGCTGCCGTTACTAAACTCACCGTTCAGGGGCGCCTGGCTGGCTCAGTCGGCAGAGCATGTGGCTCTTGATCTTGGGGTCGTGGGTTGGAGCCCCACCTTGGCTCTAGGGATTACTTAAATAGAAACAAAACTCACTTCAGCTCTACATAAAGTATGCCCATCACTGGAGTGCATTGGACATTGAAAGAAGTTGAGACTGAGTTGGCAAAACATAGTCCTATATTTGGGAAAATTGACTGATGAACTGCATGCTTCTGATGTTCCATGTAATCTGCCCATATTTATTTTACTCGATCGCCAGCGAGGAAAAGGGCCTACAACCTTAAAGAGGAGTGAATTCGGTAATGGAGACAGTGTAGTGTATTGGGTAAGAGTCAGACTTGCCTGAGTGTGTGTCTCTCTACCTCATTGTTGACTGCACGAGGAACCTGAGAAGGTCCGCCTCCTCACTACAGTAAGTGAGGGATGGTACCACGCATTTGTGGTGCCTGCCGAAGTGCCTGGCACGCACTGCATGAGATGCAACTGCTAGTCTTGCTGTTCTGATCGACTGTGCCTCTTGAAGGTTAGTCATTTTTTAGCCAAAGAGAAAAGTTGGCCAGCCTCCTTCAGCTTCCCAGTCCCATCCTACTGAATGCTATGGTCTTAATGTTTGTAGCCCCCCAGCATCCCTATGTTGAAACCTAATCTCCAATGCAATGGTACTTGGAGGTGGGGCCTTTGGGAGGCGATTAGGTCGGAAGGGTAGAGCCCTCACTGAAGGTAGAGCCCTTATCAAAGAGACCCCAGAGAGCTTCCTGCCTTCTGCCATGTGACGACACAGCAAGAAAACACATGAACCAAGAAGCAGGCCTTCACCAGACACTAAATCTCCGAGCACCTTGATCTTGGACTTCCCGGTCTCTAGAACTATGAGAACTGAATTTTTGTTGCTTATAAGCCCCCCCAGTCTATGGTGTTTCGTTATAGCAACCTGAACGGACGAAGACACCAAGCCAGAAAGGAGCCATTGAATGACTTGGACGCTAAAGCTGCGACAAGGATGCAGCTCTTCACCTGGACCTAAGCCTCTGGCCATACACCTGCTCTTTCATTCAATCCGCACTGACACCAACCAAACTCCTTTTCACACGCAGAATTCGGGCTTTTGTGGTTCTCCAGGCACTGGCAATTCCAATAATCACCTGAGCTTGTACTTCTATGGAAATCTGAAACTTCTGGCCCAGGAATGAGGTGGGAAGCCAATTCTTGTGGAACTGTTAACACCTTACAAGGGTACATTAAAATTCTGTTACGGAAATAGTCTGTTTAGGGAAGGTTCCCTCTAATTCTACAGCTTTAGGTGTGTTGGACATGGACACAATGACAGTTGTGACAGTTGGAAATTTGAGATTGTAGTTCTCTATCGACAAAGTTTAGTTTCTCAAGAAATGATAAAGTGGACATCCGGGGAAAGGAAGAAGTGTTCAAACCAGCAAAAGGAGGGAACTTCTCATTCTGAGTAGTGAAATTTATTTTTCAGCTTGTAAAGTCACTCAGCCCGTACCCATTAAATAGGGGGCATGTTGAAGAGGTTTTATCACATTCACTTTTTCAGTGTTTCCATTTTGCTGGCTTGCCTTGTACAAACCTATATGGAGCACACGTTGGTTGTCTGCCCGGGAGCTTGAGATGAAGCAACTTCAGTGGACAGGCCCTTAAACTTACAGAATGTTGTATGTCAGTTATATCTCTGTAAAGCTGGAGGGAAAATGAAAATGATACAACTTACAAAAAACCACTTAAAAAAAAAAAAAGTAGGGATTATGTACTAGAAACAAAGGTGATTACTGACTTACATTTTGTATATTTATACGTTTAGTTAATGAAGAGTTCGAGTATTTAAATGTGCAGTTAATTTTGGTGACATTTCTCTTTTGTCAAAGAATAATTGGGGGCTGCAAGAGGCCACCCTTCCTTCTTAGCTAAACTTGACCAAGTGGGTATGGGCATGATTACGAGGGTTTGATTGTTACTAGCATGCAAAGGGGAAGGCTCCTTGGCCCGTTTGGAGGTGAGCCTCCCCGAGGATTCAGAACAGCACTGGGACAGAGAGAACCGGGCAGCCCTCTGTCCCCCACTCGTTCCGCTTTTCCATTCTTGCACACCAATCAGATGCTTCCACTTACTCTGCAAATTAAATCACATACGAAACTGCAGTTTGTGTTGACTTGGTCCACATTTATTATTACTTTCCTTTATAATCAGTGGGAGAGGCTGCTCTTCTGATCCTGATTTTGTTTCAAAAGGTTTTTTAAATCATGCAAACCACCTCTAGTGGTTTTGCTTTGGGTATGAATGTAAATCATTACCAATGGTAAGATTCATCCATGTATTAAAAATGACACTTTATGCAACAATTGGCTGTAAGCACAATAAAAAGGACGTAAGTATTTATTTAATGTCACACTAAGTTAGTTTGATCTTTACCCCTAGTCATTTCCTTTTGGAATGATTGTTAGGCTCTGGCAAAATCCAACTGTTAACCACACTGGGATATAAAATAGCAGGGAGTTCAAATCACTTTGAGCTTAGAAATCAAGAGGCAGTGTCTTTTAATTCTATTTCATGAATTCTACGATCTCAGTTCTTCCATCCTTCACTACGGTGCTTCAACCACATTTATACAGCCAAACCCTGAAGGAACATCCTGTAATTTTTGTTATATTTACAAATACAAAAAACCTCTTTAAATGGTATACGCAGTTGTGACAATTTTGATGTTGCGTGAGGCACAATATTACATGGCGGCGAAGGGCACAGATTCTGATTAATACATAGAAGTTACTGGAAACAATGCCTGGTATAGAGTAAGCGCTATCTAAGTGTCTGCTCTTATTTTCTGTTTCAAAGGAAATGAGTCCCTGGTGTCCCTCTGTGTCCCCCTTTCATGCTGCGCCACATGCATTTATGTCCTTCAGCTTACCCCATCACCCTACTCCAAGAAATGTTATGACTTATCACATCTGGTCTACAGTGAGAGTGAAATTTTTAAAAAAGAAAAAAATCAAGGCTTCCTAGCCAACTTTCCTTGAGAAGGGCTTGTCCTGAGCAGTATTCATGGTTCCTGGAGATAGAATTTGAATTTTTCTTCTGCAAGTCAGCTAAGTGGATTACAGTGCTCTGGATCATGGACTAACGGACTCCAAATGGTTGGTTTGACTGCAGTCTTTAGTGGACTTTGGGATGGGATGCAACAAGTACCAGCAGCTCATCCAATTGCCTATCAAACAATATGCTGATGGAAAGCTTTTCTGGTCCCACATTTTAAACTAAGTGAAAACCCAAACCTACCAGGACTGACAGTACTTCAGAAAGTTAAAGTGTGTTTCAGAAATACCTACTGTGGCTGTCACATGATTACAAAGCTGCAAAAACATACAGGGTCCAAGTATCTAACTTATATAATTGAATTCTATCATTATTCTAAATACAACTATCATAGTTTGTTTAAAAACAAAAACAACTATCATCCAGATTGTGAATAAGGAAATAATGCAGTTGTTTAGAGTCAAACACATTCAAGTGCTTTTAATGTTTTGTAAAATACTGCTATCAGGGAAATGTTTTAATTAGCAAACTTCTTTATCCAGAGGCTACAGATAATGCCATTTGATATGTTTTTCTTGATATCATTTTTAGACAATCATCATTGCCTCTTACCGCTGCCTCTATTAGGCAGTTCCCAATTTATAAAATAGTTGAACTCCTAAGTGTAAAATTAATACACCAGATCACCTCTCCTCCCCTTTTACACGCCTAAGGTCATAAGGGGCATTTAAACAAATGAAGGCACTTTGTATCCTATACATAATCCACAGCACTTTGTGTGGCTATAAGCCTGACGCAAGTGCTGCCAGAAAGCTGTTTTCAAAACACATCACTAGAGCTGAGGACAGCTTACGTCTGTGCTGCCCAGCACCCACGTACCCTTTAATGGTAACATCACATCCCGGTTTTCCTCTGCGGATTCACCCCTTCCCTATTCTCAAGCTATGTGGGTTTCGTTAGAATTGACCCCACTGCCAGGTTCGGCATGGGTCTTGATTACCTTAAGATGGTCAGTGTATTTATCCCCTAACTCCAACTTCCAATGGCCATTCTGACTGGTTCAAGGATGGACACATTAACCAACTGGAGCCAATGAGACTCAGAAGAACCTTTGCTGGGCATTCTGTGAAGAAGGAAAAAACAAAGTTCTCCATCTCTCCTATGGGAGCAACCAAAAAAGAACCTCTCTCTTTCCTTAGAATGAGTGGTAGGAGAAGGTGAGGTCTGGGGGGAGTGTGGCAGCCATGTTGCTAAGAAAAGAGGAGAGCCTGAGGCCACTGGGGGCAGAGTGGGGGCGGGGAGGGTCCACCCCACCATGTGGGGCCTGAAGTAGACGACAACACTGCAGAAACCAGACTGTTTTCGGCTAGAGCTGGAAAGACCTGAACCATGGGAGCACAGTGTGAACTTTTTGATCAAGCTTTATTGGAACCAGTCACAACTCTGGACTTTCAGTTACCTAGTCAGTACATTTCCTTTACTGTTTGTCAGTCTGGGTTGCGTTTTCTGTGACTTGTAACATAAAGAGCCCTAAATAACGTGGGCAAAATAGCCTAGACTGGATAGGACCATCTGGGCTTCACAACTTGTATTCCCAAGAGCACCATGGTGCTACCTCAACCATGATGGAGAGTGGGAAGAAAGTGAGCCAAGTCCAAGCTCAGTAAAATGGGTGAGAAATTCAAGGATGGCTTCCGTGGTGATGCCAGGGAGGAGAAGTAAAGGAAGAAGCCAGAGACACAGCGTGGGTCTTAGGAGTTCCTGCTCAGGCATCCCAGAGAGGAGAGTCTGAGTTGGCATCACTATCTTCAGCAACCGCTGAATTGTAACCAGGTATTTGGGAATTAGAGGCTGTCTGGTTTTTCCAATTGGTTGGTAAAGTAATTACGAAAAGATTTCTAGTTAATAGAGCAAATTGGTTGTTAATGGGAACTATTCTTTATCTTAAAAAAAAAGTGCTTATTTTCAATGCAGACAAAATAGATTTACTATGCAAAAAAAAAAAAAAGACATGAAAATAAGTGTCTCTCAGGTTATTCTAATCAGTGGATGCTAAAGATTGATAAACCACTCTTTTAAATAAGTGCTATATTTATTCAATTGTCATTTCTGAGTTTTTCATTTATAAATAATATTTTTTTGTTAAACTTTAAGGGTCACAATTAAATGTTTTGCCTTGAATTTAATAATAGGCAGGCCTGAGATATTTTCCATGGGTTTGCTGTTTTTCACACATTATTGTTCTGCCTTGGTAAATAAAATAGAAAGGCAATAGAATGAGACCTGTGGGCAAGAAAACATTTCTTTAGCTTACTATAAGAAAAAGAAAATTCTTTCTTTGTCCTTTCTGAATTTAGAAATTTTTCCTACATAATACTGAAATGTTTAACAATTCATAAAAAACATAAGCGTCTACATTTAAACACAGCCTTAAATGTAGCCATGTAATTTTTAAACAGGAACCTTGTAAAATATGATGAATATACATGCATGAATACTAAACTTAGAAAGACCATTCAACATTCACATGGAAATGCAGCATTACATACAATATAATAAATATCCAGGATATCAAATCCACAAATTGATCATTATTTTGATTTAGATTCTTTTATCCGTTAACACTTTTACTGCATAATTTATTATAATAACCTTACAAGTTAAGCACAACTAATTAAAAGCAGAATTGAACTAATCTGCTGAAATAACACAATTCTCAATATTTTGCAGCATATTTTAATCTATAACATGGAAATCTGTCATTTTGACAAGAAAAACACATCCATATAACTAACTACTCAACTTCTTTTTCAACGTTTAAAAAAAGAGTTAATAGTATGAAAAGAAACAGAAGCTGATCTTATTTCTGAGATAATTTTATTGCCTTAGCTCTTGGGCTTTGGCAATAAATGTCTTAAGTTTTAATATATATCATATAACTTAAATACTGTATTTACAAAATATATAACTTTTTTTTTTAGCAAAATGCTATACAAAATACTGTCTTTACACATTTAAAGGGTGCTTTCCCTTACAATGTATGAGAGCCCTTTATGTTTTTACCTTTAATTTTCCCACCTGCTTTCAAGATCCCTATCGTCCCCATTATTTCCAAGCTGGGGTTTTAATGGTAGAAATTGGTCTACCATTAAAGAATGAAGCCAACTACAGTAGATGTTAAATAACTTAAATTTAAATTTAAAAAAAAATGAAGCCAAAAACGATTGCTGTATATCTGAGCTTTTTCTAGATAAATTCTCCTAGTTAAAAGGCACTTAAAATCCAAACCATACATTTTACTTTTTAATGTTTAGATTCTTCCCTTTTGTCACTAAACATCTCTAGCAAACACTTTTTAGGGGTACTGTATCACTTATGAAAATTCTTTTTAATTGCCTTCCTTTTAAAAGGCATGAAAGGGTAAGTAAGCACCCACCACTTCTGTTAACTTCTCAGCGTCTGTTTCTATGCACAAACAGTATGACTTCTTCATCTAAAATACTGAGAGAATAAATGAGATCATGTTTACTGTTCCTTTCTGCTAGAAGAGGTGTCTTTTAAAAATGCCTACTATTCACCCACCACTATTGAGTTTCATAGCTGAGTTCCACAGTCCAGGATCTTATCCTGAGTATGGACCGGGTCTCCCTACGTGAAGGCTGCTTCCTGTTCTTTCTTGTTTAGGAGACAGATTATCTTCCTGGTGTGTCAATATATATTTCTAAGCCAGGAAAAGATGAACCCAAAGCTGGTCGACTCTGGCATCCCCCCAAAATCCACATGCTCTGTGTGCGATTGGATATCCAGCAGGTAAAGGGGGCTCAGCGAGAGGCACGAGGGTCTGGGGCTTCTGAGGCCGAGTCTGCTTCCCCAGCCCTGCAGGGTGAGAGGCACCCTCTGGACGACACTCCCTCGGCTGTAACTGAGCAGCGTTGCTCGACGCTGGATGGAGGGGCTACTTGCAAGTGTGGACGTCAGTCATGCTTTCACACCTCCTGCAGCGAACGTAGCAGCACCAAATAAACTTGCACTCGCACCTCTCCACGTGCCTGACCACGTGGGTGTTGTAGCCTCGGCCACAGCAAAGGAGGTTGCAGCCGTCCGCGCCCTCTGACGTGCGGTTGCATTCTCTGCCTTGTGTCCCCGGGATCCCTAGTTTCTTATCCTCGACACAGTAATTGGGAGACTTATTGACGTAGAGCAGATCATCCTTGCGAATCGGTATTTTCCTCTGATCCTTGTCTCTCCTGCGCATTTTCCTCTTTATTTTGTCTGAGATTTGGACACTGTTTTCGTATTTATCCTTCAGCAAGTGGCCAATCTTCTCGAAAGAAGACATGGTTTTCCAGCACGTTTTCACAGCGCAGGAGCCCGAAACTCCGTGACAGCGGCAATCTACGGACATCAACTTGGCGACAGCCTGAAACCAACGTAATGGTATTAAATACCATCCATGAAGGGTTTTACCCAACAACCGAAGCACGACTGACTTCATGACTTCACTTTCTGGGTCTACTGAGTCCTGCACAAAAATGACAGCTTTGAGCATAAAGGCTCTTTACAGTTGCTTCAGGGTTCAAGTGTTTTGTCCTTCTCTTGACCCTGCAGAGCAAGCATTTCCAAGTCTAACTGAAAGTGGTGGACCAGGCTAATATTGTTATCGGGGCTTAGCTGAGGCGACAGAGGGAAACTGCTTTTATTGCTATGTCTTTGCTCAGTTCTGGGTGTGAGGATGTTCACGCGTCCCTCCGTGGCCCTGACACCAAGAGTGTGTGCTTCATGGACCAGCAGCACCGACATCACTCGTGAGAAATGCAGACTCTCAGGCCCCACTCCAGACCCGCAGCATCGGAATTTGCATCTTAATAAGATTCTCAGGTGACTGGTATGCACATTAAGATTTGAGAAGCACGGAGAGGGCAGGTGTCCTGGGTGCACAAGTGCATAGAAACATCTGGGGAACTTTACAAATAACCAGTGCTCTAGTCCCTGAGATTCTGATTTAATTGGCCGAGGTGGGGTCCAGGCAGTGGCACTTCTCTAAAGCTGCTCAGATGACTCTAACGGGCATCCAAGCATGAGATCTGTGGAATTGAGGGCTCTCACGTTTGATCACTTAGGTTCACGCGGGCAGGGGGGGACCATGTTATCCTTTGGTCACAGACCACATGAGAAACCCTGACTAATCAACTTAACTTGGTCAAAAGGAAAAGGGGCTGGAGAGTGTGGTGGCTCCCAGCACATTCTTCCCCCCCCTTCTGGAAAATTAATCCGAAACATATGTCCTATTCTTGATGGATCAGTAATAGCACCATCCTAACGTAGAAAAGGGATAATATATATATGTAATTTTTCAATTCAAAGTGCTGAGTTTGCTTTATTCAGACTGAGGAATTAAATGAAATTACATATATCTGTAAGAGCCCTCTGCCTGGCACACATTAGAGTCTACATAAATGCCCCCTTCCCTGAAGAAGAGGGTACAGGAAGAGTTGAAAGAAAATTTTAAAAAAGGGGCTAACAGTGCAAAGGCAATATAGAGATTTCAAGAATTTCAGGGTTCTGATCTCTTACACACCAGGCTAGTCAGCACAGCTTCCTTCAATCCCCAGAGGATGGCAGAGCAGATTAATAAATCGCCAGGACTAGCTCTAGCGTTGACGTTCTGTCAACATGCTGGGTAAAATGACAAATTGATCTGTCCATTCAATAACTTGGAAATTATGTGTGTAATCTCACCAAAGAAAGGAAAAACCTCACAGCTTAAATTCCACTTACATTTCTTATCAAAACTATAAAATGACGGGTTTATGCTTTGCTGTTTTATACTAAACCTGGCACGGACATGTTTGTGGAATGTTATGTTTCCTAACAAATTAAAGTTTCTGAACTATCTAATGAGACAGAATATTTCAGACAATTTATAATATTTGCAACCTTGAGTGAGAGCATATGGTATTGATTTGTGCAATATTTGATACTTATTAGTGTTTAAAATAATAAACAGAATAATATTTAAAGCCTGTCCTTTATAGAATAGAGCACATATGCTCTTTGTGAATTCACAAAACCTAGAAGCAAGTAGCTATGTCTATTTCTTATTAACGCAGGGCAAAAGATACCTCTCCATGATAAAGCAATTTATAAAGTATGGCACACACAAAATAATAAAGTCTGGCACAAAAGCTTATTTGCTTAAATTTATGGCATTTGATATTCACAAAGACTTCAATTCTTTCAAATGTCTCCAGGCAAATGAATGTTCAAATGAATGCAATCTGCCTACTTTTGTTCAGATTTTAAAGGCTCGAAGGATATGAGAAAAAGAGAGCTCAGTTAATGCTAGGTAATAACAAAACAAATTGTCCAAAGAAAGCCTAAAATCGAAGAATGTCTGTTTATGTATTTAAACCTGATCAACATTCCTCACAGTCATCACTTAGTGATTTAAAGCTGCCTCTCGCTCAGGATCTTACTGAGCGGCCAACTTTTTCTTTCATTAACCAATTCAGACATCACGTACAGTGTTGCCAATTTGCAAAGCATGGAAGACAGAGTAGATGTTCACCAAATACTTATGGAATAGTTAGTCCAGCTCACTGGAACAAGTTTTAACTCATTCTCTGTTGGTGATATGAATCGGAAGGAAGAACTAAAAACCGCCTTTAGCAAAAGAATCACTGCCAGGAGAGTCAATGGTATGGGGAGACCTTGATCCTGCTGGGTTCTCTTCCCATTCCTCAGTCCACAGCAGTGTTAGTCCACAGAGTGACACGTTACTTCACAGGTTTGAAGGATAAAAAGAGAGACTGATTCTCAAATCTAATGATACCACCTGCTGAATGTGTATCGGAATTTGGGGAAGATTTTCCTGCCATAGGAAAACTAGAATCTTTTAAATACCTGGAGTTGATTATAACTTTTCAGGGATGATATTTTAAAGTTTTATTCTATTACCTTTCAATTCCATTATCTTTTTGTCCTTAACAATAAGTGTAAAAATAGCATTTTTATCATCTATATATTTTATATTTTATCATATATATTTTATATATATTTTTACCACATATATTATCATACATATAGTCTAGGATAGAAAGACAAATATACTTCAAGGAGAGGAATTCCAATAATTTGACATGCAATTTAAATGATTATAGCCCCAAAAGACTCTAAGGAAGAAACCTGGACAACCAGGGATTAAAATAAAGCAATGTAATTACCACTAGGAGAATTTGATGAAATGCAGAGTTCAAGGGCAGATCACACACACACACACACACACACACACACACACCATGGTTTAACTGCAGAACTTAGTGTTTCTCAGAGCACCTTTTCATAAATTATTTTACTTGATTTAGTTTTATGGGAAGAAATGCCTTGCACACAGTAGGTCGTTAATGAACATGTACTTACATATTATTCCAACTTTACCAGCAAATAAACAGCATGGTTAAGATACTTGCCTTGTTTCAGGAATGGCAATATATGATATAAAGTCTTTATATCCAGCAGGAGAATTTTAGTAGACCAGAGAAAAGCGAGAGTGGAAAATGGAGTATATTTAAGGAAATTGCACGAACACTCCACAAAAAAGTATATTCTGGAGCTTTTCAGCTAGGATTCTTAATTAATGTCCAACAGCCATTCTGAGCTGCAGTGATAGCAGTCCTTTCCTGCTAACAGGAAAAGTAAAAGGATAGCAACCGTCTGAGTAGCATGTGGTTATGAGAAAATTCTTTTCTCTACTCTAGTTGAGTTGTTAGGGTTTATAACGATATTAACAGAGGAATGTTTTGTGAACTATTGCAAACAGATGTGCACATTTTGGTGGAATATTTTTAAACGATGGGAGTGCAATTAGGAGGGTAGCATTTAATTTACTGGGCTCTTTGTGTTAAGTGTTGGTTTGATAAACTTCTAATGAACTGAAATAGGCAAGATGTATCATTAATACTTAATGTAAAAATAGAAACTGCTTGAAAAGTGGGCTGTGGAGTGACTGGTCCCACTATTTTGACTCCGAGGTAACCCCAGCGGGAAATGATTGTTTCCCAGTATATTGCTTTATCCAAACTTTACAGAAATGACCCCAAAACTGCTGTGGAACATTTTGTTATGAGCAGTTCATTTTGTCAACTATCAGATGACCTGGTTAAGTTTTTAGGAAAACTGTGACATAAGGTTGGATGGTTATATGTAGAATTCCTATTCCTCTGACCCATTTTGTCTCTTTCAGTCCAAAAATATATTTGAACCTGCTAAAAGGCAAAACACTTATGTGTTGTTCGAGTACTTATAAATATTCTTGAAACAGGTCAATGAACATTTGGGGTTGGGCCCCTCCCACTTTTTTGAGTTACTCATCATAAAACAAATTATGGGGTAGGGAAACTTAAAAGTTTATGAGGTGGACATGGGAAGAATGGAAATATTTTAAGCACACCAAAAGAAATACCCATAAATATTCCAAGTCACATTATTCCCAGAAGTTCTGCCCCTGGAAGACATCACATCATTCCGTCAGCCAATCACCGTTCAGCAACATTATTCTTGGAGTCAGAACTTTAGGAATGGTGTCAGAAACCAAGTGGGAATCAGAGTACTTAAGGTCAGCGGTTAGAAAATCATCTATCCTGTTCACAGCACTACTAAGCGCCAGTACCCACATTTCTCTGAACGCTTTCCTACATTTTGAGTTTGGGATTTTGAGACCAGGAAAATCAATTCAATTGAATGCAGACCTTGAACTTTACCCAGAAGAATATGCCTATTAGATTAAAATCCTGATTGCCAATCTTAAAAATGGAGTTGGTTGTTCTTCCATGTTAGATAATAGCCTGCAAACTTGGTTGGTTTTTGTTGTTGCTGTGGTGCTGGTGGTGGTGGTTTTTTTTTTTTTTTTTGGCCACCAGTGGAAAGAAAAATACAAAAATGTTTGAGTTGTAATATTTCCTGAAAAAAAGACCAACAAAAACACCAGTCCAGGTAATATTCTGTAATATTTTAAGATTCCATCTAGACCAATGAGGAACAAACAGATTCCGTAGAGAGAACTCTGAAATTTACACAAACTGTATATATATGTATAGGCTGAATTGTTTTCTGCATAATTAGAATAATGGCAGAAACCCTGGTAATGTGAGAAGATGGTTTTTTTGCCAACAAACACAGTGGATTAAAATTGATGCTAAACAGTTGTATGTTTTTAATAAACTCAGAATATAAATAATAGTTTAAGATCAAATAGTTACAGAGGCAGCTATTGCTACCTAATTTGAAACAACACACAAGACAGAGTAAAACTAACTAGCGGCCCAATGACACTAATAAAAATACAGTTAGAATACTTCGGAGCTTCTCACAAGTTTGGGGATAACCTTGATTCAAGGGAACTAATTATGACATGAATTTCCAAGTTCTGTTTTCTAGTTAAATTTGTAAAAACCTCTACGAAATTATTTAAAGAACGGCTAAAGAAGAGTTAAGAGATCTAAACTGGTAATCAATATTCATTTAGTTTTTAAAAATATATTAATTTGACTTATTTTAGTGTTTTTCTTTTTAACTCCAGAATTTTAAAGAACATATATTTAAAAATGTAAACATCTATTTAACCCTCTTTTATATGTTAGAAATAATTTTAAAAATTCTTTATTGGATAATATTTAAATTGAAGCAGAACCCCATTCGTTGAATTTTTTTTACATGCAAAACTTTAAGGAGAAGAGACATGTGCATAACTATGGTGTTAAACAAGAGTTACTTTAGTGTGATCAATGGAATTTTAAAATTTCTAAACAAAAATATGAAAAGCCTACCTTGCTATTTACTGCCTTTCCTACTTTCTATTTTGCTATTTTAAATCAATATTCAAATTGAATTGAAAGTTCAAATTGGAATTTGAAGTGTTATGGTGAAAATAACATTTACTGAGTTTTCTGGTTTTGTATTATAAACCAGTGTGGTTAAGCAGAGAAAGCTGGCTGCCACTTGCACCTATTCTAAGTGGGTTCCATTTATTCACTTTCCAAAAATGTAAAACAAAGGCAACATATATTTTAAATATTCCTGACAGATACTGCAACTTGTTTTAATTTATTTCAGGAGATTGTGGCAGATTGCAATGACTACTTTGGGACTCTTACAGGTTATTGGATATTTACAATAATATAGGACATGTGCTGATATTCCTGTCCTGAAAAGATTATTACAACACAGGAAATGTATATTCACAAAAAAGTTTTGACTGTTTTAGGAAAATCACTATGACTCGCCAAGTAATTCAGCTATGCTATAGAGCTCAAACTTTATTGTGTCAATATTCATTAAAATAAATATTAAAAGGTAAATTAAGCTACAGATTTATTCTATTTTAAGAAAGCTTAGTATGAAAAACCAGAATTCATAAAAGAGGTTAATTAGATGGTGGTTCTTCAAATTTGTCTACCCCCCAGTCTTTAATATATATATTTAAATATCCATACATTTAATATAGCTAGAGCTTCTTTACAATTATCTGCATTTATCATTTTTACAAGGTATCTATATCACTTTGTAATAAAATAACTAATTATCTTTAAAAAAAACTTTGCTTTACCAAAATGTTAGTTAAGAGTTATGTATTCCCGGATGTATTCAAGAATGTTTGCCAGAGAACGTAGGGACATATAGATAACATGTTTAGGAACCATTGCCCACTAAAAAGAGATTTAAAAAAAATCAAAATTCAAATTTGAGATGGACTTTGATTCAGTCCCATTAGAAAGGCAGATACTATAGATCTTATTCTGGCTCTGTCACTAACCAGCTCAGGTGATGGAACAAAATGACCCAAAAGGCATGTGCACATCTGTTATTTCATAATTAGTGTTCTGGGTGTACAAAGTACAAAATCACCAATACATTCTATAATAAGATTCAACGCATATCAGATGGAGAACTTAAACGAAATCAACGTAGAAGTTATTCATATATAATAAACCCATATATAATACATATGTATGACATATATATTTCTTAGACTGCAAGTGTATGTTTTTTTAAATCATTTGGACAGGGGCGCCTGGGTAGCTCAGTCGTTAAGCGTCTGCCTTCGGCTCAGGTCATGATCCCAGCGTCCTGGGATAGAGCCCCGCATGGAGCCCCGCATGGAGCCCCGCATGGAGCCCCGCATCAAGCTCCACATCGGGCTCCCTGCTCTGCGGGAGGCCTGCTTCTCCCTCTCCCGCTCCCCCTACTTGTGTTACCTCTCTCGCTGCGCCTCTTTCTGTCAAATAAATAAATAAAATCTTTTAAAAAAAAGATTTCTGTTAAAAAAAATAAATCATTGGGACAGATTCATTCAGAAGTGTAATCCGACTGTTTTTTACTTAAAGGCACTAGATTTCATCCCATTTTCTTTTTTTTTTTAAAGATTTTATTTATTCATTTGAGACAAAGAGACACAGAGAGAGAGAGAGACAGAGAGAGAACGTGAGCAGGGAGAAAGGGAGAGGGAGAAGCAAGCTCCCCGCTGAGCGAGGAGCCCGATGTGGGGCCTGATCCCAGGACCCTGGGATCATGACCTGGGCCGAAGGCAGACGCTTAACCATCTGAGCCACAGAGGCGCCCCTCATCCCATTTTCTAATACATACATACATACCTGCCTTCCGGCTTCGTTGTTGTGTAGATTCATTGCTAACAGTACTTTGCTTTCTTTTCCTGTGCTGTTTCTGACGGGGAGATCTAGGAACTTCCTGCTGAACCACATGCCATACTGGACATCATCCGAGCAGCCCCCCCAGTGCCAGCCTTCACTGGCGGAGCCGCCGCTCTGCAAGCTGGTGTCGCAGGAGCACTCGGTCATGTTGCCTGCACTGCAGGACCTGGTCACAGAATGCACCAGGCCTGCAGCCATCACAGCATAAATAAATGCTGTTTCCTTGGTGCCTAGAACAAAACACACATTGCTGAATGCAAGAGTCTGTTTATGTTCATAACAAAGCTTCCTGCTCATCCCCTTTGCAGGGAAGCGATTTTTCAACTGCTTTCGATGGATGCTTGAATGAGTACATACTCAGGAAGGACAGTTGCATATTGTTTTAGTCTTTCACAAAAGCAGCATTAATTTTCAGTATCTCACTTGGGGGGATTTTTATATATTGTGTATCGAATCAGCTGTTTGTTTTTAAAATTTGACATGTATGTCAGCACCTAGCTCAGTGCTTAATAGACAAGTTCAAAGAATACGTGTTGAATTTAAAATCCCTTGCATGGATACAGCAAATGGTAGTACAATGTCCCAAAGAGTCCAGATGACCTTTCTTTTTAAATTTCAAATGTGTTCTCATGAAACACACGCTGAAATATTTGGTGTGATTCTTGTTTGTATAAATAATACATGTTGGAATGCAAATCAGAATTAAGCAAAGGCCAAAGCAATCAGTAGATGTTACAGTTTACTTTCATATCAAAGACTGGTCTTCTTTTTAAAGGATATTATAAATAACGATCACAAATATTAATATGAAACAGTTAAATATCTTATATAGTACTAGCTAATCCTCTTACAGGCTGAAAGAGAATGAAAAACTGAAATGTCACCAGAAAAAGAAAAAGAATTGTTATAGAAAACTATTGAATATATATTTAGCACACCTGCAATAAAGTTTGAGCTAAACTCTTCGCAAATTAAAGTCCCATTAAAACATTAGTAAAGTGGACTTCTACAGAAGAGACTCAGCAGGCGACCTTTTTTCTTTTGAGATGTTAAGATTGGAGTACGGTTGCAGGCCCGTTGTCCAATCAACCTTTTCAACAGCTGATGTCTCTGCATTTCAGCAGCTGAAACTTTTCTTCTTCTTCTTTTTCTCCTCCTCCCCCTCCTTTTTCTTTTCCTTCTCCTCCTCCTCCTTCTTCTCTCTCCTCCTTCTTCCTCCTCCTTTTTTTCCTTCTTCCTTCTTCACTTCTTTTGTCTTCCGCGGGGGTCAGGGCTCCCTCGGAAGGGCGTGCCGCCCAAAACGCAGCGGGGCAAACGCAATGCTTTGGCGGCGGTGTGTGTAGGGACCGGGTGGAGAAGGGTCAAAGGAGGAGGGAGAACGGAAATGAATGTGAAAAACAACAACGCATCTTTCGGCGCCCAGGTTCCAAAATTCTCTGAAACTGCTGATATGCCTAGAACAATCCTGGGTCCCTGTGCCTTCATCCCCACCGAGTCACTAGGCACGTGGAAGTGGAACTTTTACTGCAGCTTCCCGCGCCGCGGCTGTGCTCCGAGGAGGGAAGATAAGGAAGGAAAAGAGAACAGAGGGCAGAGCCAAAGCAGTCGTGCTCGGGTTAGCCGCACGTTGAGCTGGCCAGGCCACTCCCTTTAAAAATCACCGTTAGTTCTGTCTACCCCGCGCTGCGAGGTGCCCGCAAACGTGCGGCTTCGCTGCAATTAGCCCCTTGTCCAGGGCTCGGCGCGCAGCGGAGTTGCTTAAACCAAAGCAGACGCGGCGGCAGCATTCCCTGCTGCCGACATCATGTTTCTCCAGCTGGTCACCCGCGTAGGGGGGCGCTACGGGGTCCGAGGGGTCGGCGGGGTGGAGTGTCAGAGTTTTTCTTTTTTTTTTTTTTAAAGATTTTATTTATTTATTTGAGAGAGAGAGAATGAGCGAGAGCACATGAGAGGGGGGAGGGTCAGAGGGAGAAGCAGACTCCCTGCCGAGCAGGGAGCCCGATGCGGGACTCGATCCCGGGACTCCAGGATCATGACCTGAGCCGAAGGCAGTCGCTTAACCAACTGAGCCACCCAGGCGCCCCGTGTCAGAGTTTTTCTGCAGCTCCCGCCCGGCGCTGCGGGACGGAGGAAGAGCTACAGCTCCTAGCGCCCCGCTCGGGGCCTGGGGAGTCACCCCCCTCCGGGGCCGCACCTGCACCCGGGTCTGACTTCCGTCACCCCCACTTCTCGCCCGCTAAAGGACCTCTTTTGGGATTTAGAGAGCGACGGACCACGCAAGCGCTACTTTATTGGCTGTACTTGCAGGAGTTGTCGCCCTGCATCCCGCGCCATGCCGGAGGGTCCGGGGACTTACCGCTGCTCAGCTCGTAGCCAAAAAGGGGGCTGGTGCCCGGCGGGGCGGCGGTGACCAGGCAGTTCCACCTCTCGTGCCGGAACTGGCTCCGGCACTCCTGAATGCCCAGCCGCGCGCCCTCTCCGATGCTCGGCAGCAGGTACGGTTTCCTCTTGCACAGCTCCTTCTGGCGGCTGTTCAGCGGCAAGTTGGCGCAGCCCAGCTTCTCCGGAACCCCAAAGGACGCGATGCCCAACCACCTGTAAGACACCGCCGCCCCTAGCGTGAGCCGCTCCCCAGCTCTCCTCTCCAATCCCAGAGGTTTCGCCGAAAATTGGGTCATCCGCCCTAGGATCCCCGGTCCTGCTCCCCGGCTCCAGCTGAAAGTGCCCTGAGGCTGGGCACCCCTTTTGCCGCAACCCCCGTGCGCCCCTGCTGCCCGCATACTCACATCCAATTTCCCTGGGCTCCGCAGGGGAACAGCGCGAGCAGGGCTGCCCACAGCGCGCACAGGCGCGACAGTCCCAGGAGCGCCGCTCTGTCCATGGCCCCCGCATGGAGTCCTCCAGCCCCAGCCACTCCTCTTCTGCCCTCCCTGCCCAGGGGCCCGCCAAGCCAGAGGTCAGTTCCCCCGCACCAAGTTGTCCCTCGCCCTCTTTCTCCCTGCAGACAACATAAAAAGAAGGCCAGCGGTGGGGGCTCCCGGCAGCCTTCCCCTGGCTTGCGGGGAGCTGGGAGGAGATGGAGAAAGTAGCCCGGGGCCCTCCTCCTGCGACGAGCCGGAGGTGTGCAGGAGGTGCGGGAGCGTCCCTCGCTGGAATAGGTGAGAAACTTCTGTTGATGTAGCTCTGCCTCCATCGCCCCCGGCCTCTCCTCCCATCTCCTCCCCCTGGCCGCGCCTGGAGCCTGATTGGCCCAGCCTCAGCCCCGCATCTCATCATCCCCGGACCGCAGGCTCCCATTGGCTGCGAGCGGGCTCCGCGGGGGGCGCTCCGGCCCGCTGCTCCCGGACGGCGCGCCCCGACCCGGGTGTGTTCTGGACCTTTCCTCCTGTCACCGTCTTCCGCGAGCCGGCCTCTGCGGGAGGGGTACTGATTCAACCCGAAGACTGCTGGGGCCGCTTCTGTCTTCGCAACCCTGGGGGAAGGCGTGGGTCGAATGGGACACGTTTGAGTTCCACCCACCCCCCTCGCATTTGGGTGGAGTGGCTGGAAAATCTCACTGCCCCCGTTCCTTTCCTCTCCTTCACCTCACCGGAGAGGAATCGTTTTGAGTCAGAGTTGGTAGCAAACAAGTTGACCTTTCAACACTCTGCTTGAGGTCCCAGGGTGTCAGGAGACTTGAGACTGGTGAAATGCTGTCAGGCTTGAGGTTGTCGTCGTTTAAATAGACAGCTATTTTTAGCGAAAGAGAAGGTTCTGGCCTAGTATCTAATCTACCATATTTAAATTGTGTTACGTGATTTCGTTTTCCCGGTTTGTCTTATTTTCTGCAATCTTTGAGAGCATTGTCAGAAGGTGGAGGGCAGAGAAAGAATGCATGCGAGAGCTTCTGGAGAGCTTTCGAAGAGATGAGGCTTGTGTCCTTACCCTTATCTCTAGTCCATACTGGTGGCTCACGTGCAGACCTTGGACAGGGCTACACGTTGAAGTCATGTTAAAAAAACTTACTTATTAACTGCCTAAGTGTGCCCTGTACTGGGGGGAACTTACACAGACAATATCCCTTCTCTCAAGTTCACAAATCAACCACAGAGACGAGTCTAAAACAAAAGAATTTGAGATTTCAGTGAAGGAGAGTACAGGATCCAGTGAGGTACTCTTTGGAGCCAGAGTTCAGAAGCCAGAGACGACATGGTGGCTGGCAGTTTAGGAAGGTTAGGTAGCCAGTGTTTTTCAGGATAGAAGATCTCTGGGAGAACCGTGAAGGTGAGCCGCGTGTGCTTAGCTGTGGTATCAGAAAGCCCTGCCTCACCTTGTCGGTGGCAAGACATGTTTCTGAGAGGTGTCCCCTGCTCCCTAGAGGACTTCTGAAATGGTAGTAAATTCTCAGGGTAGACATACCAGCTTCGTGGGTGCCAGAATCCAGACTTAGTCAAATCAAAGATTGGCTTTGCTTGCTTTATCCTCAAATAAAGGATTTTATTTGCTGCATATCTCCCATATGAGCCCAGAGCAATAAAAGCTCACTGAAGTTCCCATCCCATCCCCATTCATTCTTTTATCCAACAAATATTTGTTGAGTGAACACTGTGTACCAGGTCTTAAAGCCACATTGTAATTTTTAGAGAGTCAAGTTGATGATAGGGTGTAGTTACTGATCCAGAAATATTTTGGCTAATGGCTAGTGGCCTCTCTCAAAATCAGAGCCTTCATCCAAGCTCACTTATTCTGTGAGCCTCTCCAGGGGGGATCATGGAGCACTCTCTGCTGTATCCCCGCCGTTGGGCCCAGTGCATGAAATCTTGGTTTTGAACATAATTTATTGAGTGGACTAACATGATGAGGAACGCCCTGGGCACATACCTAAATGGGCTAAATGATGAAACAAGACAAGTGACTTCCTTTTCAGGGGGATGGGGGAGGGGAGAACATTAATACTTAGGGATTATTGTGTCCATACCTCTAAAGCCAAGGATACTTATTTCTAGGAGTTGATAGAGTTGAAGAAATACACTTTTCATTCAATGAACAGACATTTGAGTGCCTTTTTTTTCCTGCCAGGCATTGTGAACCCTCATGCACTGAGAGCCTCGTAAATGCTCCAGCATTTCATCTCTTTCTCTCTCTCTCCACACAAAATTTCAACTCCCCCCCCCCATTGGTACTCATTTCATAGATAAAAAAAATGAATTTGGAGAGGTTGAACACTTGCTCAAGGTCACTCAGCTAGTAAGTAGTAGAGTCAAAATTCACTCTTATTTTAGAGGCCTTGTTCTTTCCACCACAAAATACTGCTGCATAACCTGATTCACAATCTTTTTTTTTTTTTTTTTTTTTTCCTGATTAAACCCCACATCACTGGGCCTCAGGATCTAAATTTCTCTTTTGTGTCCCATGGTTCTTTACATCACAGTTCACCGATATCTCCATCAAAAGAGTTGTTCTGTTCTCTGAAGATAAACAAACCCCACAGTGGGTCTCTATGAAGTGGGTCTCATTGAGGCAGATGTCATTCTCCATGGACTTCCTGCCCTTTTCCCCTTCTTCCCTATCTGGTTTCTGTGGGCTGGGAGGAGCCCTGAGGGCGGCAATGGGTGAGTTGGGTGGTTGAGGTGCCCGCCGGTCAATCAGTTATAATCTTAGGCAATTAATATCACCATTGAGCTTCAGTTTTCTCACCTTTAAGATGACAATAAATTCTTTTTGAGATCTCAATCTCCTACTACAGTTCCAGGAGGGCTGGAGGGAGGGAGGCGGTGTGTGTGTGTGTGTGTGTGTGTGTGTGTGTGTGTGTGTGTGGTAATGGGGGGAGGTGACTGCATTTGCTAGTGGATTTACCCTCCCATGAGGAAAAAACCTTAGTCATCGACAAGGGCATGTCTACCTGAGTGATGGCCCAGTTTCCAGGGTGTCACAGGCTAGAGTTTTTTGGCCCCCATCTTGCATTTTCAGTTCTAATTTTGCTTCTGGTTTTCAGTGAAAATGAATTCTTTTAATTGCAGAAATCTTTTTAAATGGTTGAACTTCAAAATACATTATAATCTGGTCAGGTCATATGAAATTTTATTTTAAGGATAAAGGAAGTTACAGATATTTTATTTATTCTGGAACAGGAAAGTGGGGTGTTCTTTCATAATCTAATCTATATCTCCAATATAAAGTGGTTCATCTCTACTATCATGAGTGAGGTTTATACTATTTAGAGAGAAATAATGTAAATGGTGGGTCAAATCTGAACGTATACATAACTGCACATTTCAAATTGGTAATTTTTTAAGTAGCAAGCAGGAGCCTGTTTCCTATTTATTATTTTCAATTTCGTAATTTGAAGGGAGGACAAAATATTACCTGGCCAATAGAATATGACCTGATGGTTTACTATGTTCTGCAAGGTTTCCAAGCTTCAGGTACCCATATCTATAAAATGTTGCAAAGATGATACCATTCATCCTTCGTAAATACCACCTGGTACTATGTCATCTCATGATCTGATCCCAGCTACGAGAATCTGATCAATGCTAAGAAAAGCACCATGGGACTCCAAGTATGCACAGGTTCCTGGAGCATCTATAGCTTCTCGATTCCACAAGGAGAATGTGTATTTGAACCTGTTTTCCTAGCAGGGGTAAGGAGTTTTGAGCTGTATTCCGGAAAAGGATATTTAGGAGGGGGAAAGCCAGATCTCAAGCACATTCACTCACTCAAAAGAGCTCTCTCGAGGGACTGAATCTGTCATGACCAGAGTCATCTTTGACCAGCTGGGCCAACTGATAAGTAGTTGGCTGGCAATAAATCCAACTGCCCACTCAGGACAGTTGTAGATTATTAGTTGTCGAACCCAGAGGAGTCTGTTCTTTCTGGTAGTTTTCTCTCCGTCCCTGGGAAACTCAGCAAAAAGTCTGCCCGCACAGATATGCCTTGGACTCTGCCTCTGGCAATCCATCAGAGAACGAGACTTCTAAGGGCCCTGTTGTAAGAATTTCTGCTGCAGATCACAGAGACTTACGTACTGGAAACTGATACCAGAAGCACCCCAGCTGGTCTTAACTCCCGTGATAGAACAGAAGACCAGAGGTGACTTTTTACATAACTGGGTCCCCATCCATTCTATTTTAAATTTCACCTGGAGGCGACCAGTGTGTGGAACAGAGCACAGGCTTGTGACTACTGGCTCTCAGGCGGGGGCGGAGAATGGCATTCTGGGTGTCCTGTTGTCCTTTGGTGGCCCGAAAAGCCAGTAAGAATGACAGACTTGGAACAGCAGAGCTGACACCAGTGGCAGAACCAGGAGGAAGAGCGGGGGTTGAAAAAGGGATGCCGTCTTGCTGTTTGAATCTCCGCAAGTATGAAAGCGAACACTTTTTGCCTTCTTGTCTTAACAAATTAAGGCTGGGCGCCTGGGTGGCTCAGTCGGTTAAGCGGCTGCCTTCAGCTCAGGTCATGGTCCCAGGGTCCTGGGATCGAGTCCCGCATCGGGCTCCCTGCTCCTTGGGAGCCTGCTTCTCCCTCTGCCTCTCTCTCTCTGTCTCTCATGAATAAATAAATAAAATCTTAAAAAAAAAAAATCATTAAAAAAAAATTAAGGCTGGAGAAGTGGCCTATCTCTAGTGTTAATGGTATGGATTATGCCGTCGTTTTGGAATGAGGGATTAAAAGTAAAACACCATCCCTGACAAACGAGAGAGAGAGAGAGAGAGAGAGAGAGCACGCGTGCCCATGCATGGTGACTATTGCCTGAGGGCACAGGTAAGCAAAACAAGCAAAACCGAAAGACATGGAGAATGTTGATTCTCTCAATCTCTCTTTTCAAAAAAATTTTTTTTTAAATTTTGTAGAACAAAGCAACTCAACGAGCGAATTATTCTTGATTTTAATAAGTTACCAGGAAAACTACTTCACAAATCCGGAGTTGGCATTTTTTAGAGTACTACAGATAGAGCGATCACTGGGCTGTCTATAATGGAAAAAACAAATTGTCTCTTTTTTTCCATTTTAGTAAAATTGAGCAGCCTTAAATTTTAAGGGAGAAAACTTAGGGGGAAGAGTCTTTTTAGACAGATTTTGCCAGCGTCTATCTTATTCTAATTGCTGGGCAAAATAAGTACCCTTGATCTGACGTAATAAATATTCCGGCCGGTAAAAGACCAGTTAAAAAGCAGCCTGGGCCCGAAGTAGCTTTCGCAGTCAAGGTTGCTGCTCACGTTGCACCACTGGCTACAGGCCTGGGGGGGGGGGGGGGGGGGGGGGGGGCCTGTCACGTGCTCACATGGCCAGGCCACTAACGGCGTTTGGGGTTCACCCGGGTCTGCGTCTTCACACAGACGTGTATCACATTTAAACTTGACCTTAGTTTCTTCGCTTTCATGACCGAAATCCTTCACGATTTCCTATTTACTCCCACTTAGGTTTCAAATCCTTTGGTTGGACTTCGAAATCCTTCATGCAGGAGTTGACCAGAGCAGTCGTTTCTGATTAAATTCACTTGATTTCGGCACATTCGATCTTCTTGGGCAGCCCAGCTTCTTTCTCCCCTTTTCCATAAGCAGGGCCTGCATATTCCTACTTCAGTTTCTTGAGAAGCACGCCTCCGTGCCTAGAATCTTCTTCTTTCTTTTTTCACTTCCCCAAGCCCACCTACTCGTTCTTTAGGTCAGACCCCTTCAGGAAGCCTTCCACAGTGGACCGTATTGATGGCTTTTCTCTGCCCAGTTCCTACATCCTCTGAGGTACCTGCCAGGAAGTTTGTCACATAATTTACTTTTGTTCTCTGATAGTTTTATGTGCTTTAATTGTAAGTCACCAAATAGACTGTAAATGTCTTCAAATCAAAGTGTATGAGTAATTTTGTGGCACCCCCCCCTCCCCCATTGCTCGAAAGGCTGAGTGTGTATTAGGCGTTCGGTAATGGTTGTGTGGTTGCTGTTTTAACAGACAAGGAATTTCTCCTAACAGTGGAATCAATAAAGCATTAAGTTGAGAGCTGTCAGCATTGACATAATCTACTAATTTACCACTTTTCAACTGGGAATTTGCCAAGACTTGTCCCTAGTACGTTGCGTTAGTATGTGCCATGTGATTTGCACCAGTTCCGAGGGGACTGCCAGATGGCTATGTCTAGAGTATTCACAGCTTCAGTTTCTGCTAGCGTTAAAATCGGTAAATAAACTGATACTCTTCAATCTTTCGGACCAATCTGTAGCTGTGCCATGTGCCTCTTCCAGAGAAGTTTGTGGAGCTAGGCTAATAACTCAAACTCTCACCGGAGTTTCCTCCAGAGAACGCTCGTATTTGGGGAGGCAAGTGCTCCAGGCCCAGGACATTTACGAGGGCCCAGAGACATAAACACAAACTGCATAATAGGTGTGAGGCGTGTTTCAGCCGCAGCCCTCTCACCTTCTGTTAATGATTACGAAGGGAGGCATCGGTACAAAAAACAGCCGACTGAGGCTCTCAAGTTCGCAATCTGACGAAGTCTTCTGGTGCCAGACCAATTTCGGGGGCTGTCACATGGCTTAGTGAAGCAGCTTCCCAAATCGGCCGAAAACCACAATATTGATACACTGGGCCACGTGCCAGAACAGAGCCTGAGTCCAGCCGACTGGGTAAAAGCTTCCAGTTGCTACTTTAGCACCAGCGTATTGTCTGGAATCCCCAGGGCACACTCATGAAACCAGCGCCAGGCAAATACAGTGGAGCCACTTTTTAATGCTGTTTTGGGGAGAGAACTAACATTTGCCTTATAGGTTAACTGAGTTCTGGCAGGTTTCGGCTGGAAGGAGTTTTCCTTAAGGAACTGATTTGGCCCTCAGCATATCTTTATCTTATAGGAATTGTTGGCAGTCTAGGGTGGGGTTTGGTGCGGGAATCTTAGCCTTCATACTCCACTCCCCTCCCTGCCCCAGGGGTTCTGATGAATAAAGCATGCACAGAGAGAACTGAACCAATTTGGGCAAAGGATCGGCTTTATTAAGTGTAAGGCTTCCCAGTAGAGCTAGATTATGCAAAGTGAAGTTTCCTCTTCCTTCCCCCTGAATTGAAGACAGCAAGCTTGACAAAGTAAGGCGGATCCAATATGTCCACCCAGTCCCAGGCTGAGAAGCTGGACCTCAGAGAGAAGAGGCTAGGATGAGGCCACAGGAAGCCAGAAGGGAGTTCATGCTACCTGAAGACGTCCAGCTCTAGGAAGAGGTGATGGGCACCCCACAGACTGGCCACTCTTTCTCCACGGGGGAGGAGTAACCAATGACACGGGGAGTAGAGTACAGATTTCCTCATCATAGAATCAAGAAATGAGAATACAGAAATGTTGAAGGAAGTCCTTGCTTCCTTGGGCAAAGAGGGCAAGTTCATCAGTCGTGCCACCTACTGTAAAATGTAGTGTGGCAAGCCCTCAAACCAGATGCGCCAGCAGATTAAGAACCTCCACGGAAGCTCTAGGCAGGATACCTATGACCAAATGCTCGGGACTGTATTCTGAGGCAAGGCAAGTGAGGGAGTGACACAGCGGTGTAGGGAGGGTTCGGTAGAGGGCACATCCATGCTCACTGTGACACCATCCACTTCTGCGCTTGGTGGCCACGTTAAGACTCGAGTGGTGTCTCCTCGTCCCTCACTCTTGATTGTACACATTAGCTCAGAGGAGCAGAGGGATGATTTCACCAAAAAAATCAGTATCCCTAAACAAAGTCCTCCTCTACTTTTTAGACCTTAGAACACATTATTTGTTTTATTTTTCTGCTGTGGTTTCCCTTGGTAACATTGAAATGAACGCATATTCTCTCACACATTATCATCTCACACAAGTGGCTGGCTCAGAAGCAGGTTGGGTGGCCTAATCAATATGAGGTTAGAAAGGTGGATGAGGCTGAATCACAAAATAAATAATCAACAGGCGGCTTAAAATTGGTAGGTTGAACTTGAGAAATACAAGGTCATAGTGATGTATAGAGATATTGGCAAAAGTGCTGAAGAAATATTTTTATTTATTTAATATGCCCAATTATTTGTTGATAGATTGCATACATTTTCGGACTAGACAAAACATGTTATAGCTGCTTCTGATTGCTTATAAAGAAATAGGCTGTAATTTTTCAGGATAATGTAAGTCATTTGATAACACCTGTGATGGAAGGTGATTTTTGTTAATTGCTTGCTGTAAGGTGCATCTTGACTTAGAATTCAAAAATGAACAAAAGAAAGGAGTTGAAAGTCATAAATATATTTCACAGCTGGAGAAATCAGAAGAACCACTTAAAAAGATTAAGCTCATGCAGCATTCTGCACCAATTTGCTAAATATCATACTTACATTGTTACTTCTGAATTCTTTAAATTGTAGGCATCGTCTGCCCCTCTCCGCTGTGGAAGTTGAGGGTTTGCTCTGTTCACCCCTCTCACCCTCCCCCTGCACATTGTATACTTTGGCATCCTTTATGTTTCCAGTATGGATGTCTTGAAACTGTGGTTAGATCAGCGGTCAGTTTTTATTTTATTCTGACACATCATGTTATTCATGCTGAGCTATGTAATATACTGTGATTCCGTTCCTTTTCCTCATTTGCACTTTTCCTCGTTTGTCTGGTTGCTGTATGCTTATTGCAAGTCCAACTTCAATCCTTACCGGTTCCTGAATCTCCCCATGGGATTCAAAAGTTCTATTAATATCATCTTTTGACACAGTATCCCCTAGTGTCCCCTGACCTGTTCCAATCTGGAATGGGGGCCTCCATATCTGTTGCCTCCACATCTGGGATCTACTTCACCATCAGCCCAGCGGTCACATTTTTCTTGCGTCTGTAGAAGGAACACGAAGTCTGTTTTGTTGCCATTTCCAGCTTCTGGAGGCTGCCTGCCTTCCTCGGCTCTCGTTGTCTTCCACACATCATTCCGACCTCTGCTTCTATGGTCATATCTCCTTTGCTGATCGTGACCCTTCTGCTTCCCTCTTAGAAGGACCCTAGTGGTTGCATTGGAACCACTTGGATAATTCAGGAGAATCTTCCCATCTCAAGATCCTTCACTTAATTATATCTGCAATACCTCTTTTGCCATGAAAGGTAACATATTTATAGGTTCTGGGGACTAGGACGTTGTGGTAGGTTGAGTGGTGACCCTCCAAAAGATATGTCCACATCCTAATACCCAGAACCTGTGAATGTGATCTTATTTGGATTTTTCCAGATTATATTTCTTTATAAATGCCATTAAATGAAGAGAGATCACCCTGGATTATCTGAGCGGGCCCTAAACCCAATGACAAGAGTCCTTGTGAGAGACAGAAGAGGAGAAGACAGAGAAGGAGAAGAAGGCCAGGTGGAGGTAGAGGCGGACAGTGGGGCAAGGCCACAAGGGATGCTGGGAGCCGCCAGAAGCTGCAAGGGGCAGGGAAGTGTTCTTCCCGAGAGCCTTCTGAAGAAGGGCAGCCCTGTGATGCGGTCAGGATTTCCAGCCTCCAGAACTGTGAGAGAAATCATTTCTGTTGTTCTTAGCCGCCCCGTGTGTGGTACTTTGTTATGACAGCCCTGGAAAACCAGTACAGACGGGCTCATATTTGGGGGGTGACTATCCTGTTTAATATAGTACATTAATGATATTTTTTGCCATTTTCTTCCCCCCACTTCTTCCAGTCCTCTTTATTCTGTTTGCTTTGTCTCTATTTGTCCTTCTAGAAGTTGCCTCAGATGTCTGGCATTCCTTAGTTGTTGCTCATGAATATGCATGAAGTACTTAAAAGCCAGATAGAAGTTCTGAGTATATGGGTAGGACTTACTGGCTTGAGTTTTACTTTAGGGGTATCTCGATGGGTCATTTTATTGGTGAACCTTTAATCATGGTATATTCATGTCTTATCTCTTAGGCTGGTCACATTCCCCAGAGAAGAATATTCCAGTCTCCTATTTTGACGAAAGTGGCAAATGTTCTTCAATCTAGTGGGGGAGGGGGCTTGAGAGGTTTTAGCAATCGCTGTTTAAGTCGAATCTTTGTTTTTGTTTTAGTATAGACGGCCTTGTACTGAAAATCCAATGTAGGCCTCACTGCAATAGCTTCACAACTTTAAGGGTTAAGTTTTTACACTGGAATACTTGAATCAGAATAAAGGACAACTTTTATTACTGGGAAATGTGAGAAATACAATTAGCAAGTGAGTTACAGTGGCTAGGTTTATTCTGAAAACAAGAAAACTCATGATTCCGAAGACTGAGCTAAAAAAAGGATTAGCCCTTTTCAAAAGGCAGTTTCAAAAGCAGCACTAATCAGATTAGTCAGTACAAAATCAGACATTTTCCTTTTGTGACTACAATTATCCTCTCTCTGATTAGGAGCATCTTTGTATTCCGTCAGCAATGTGGTAATTTAATGGCCGTGAAAACAAACACACAGCTGGATAAATTGAAAATTTTAGTTTTCAGCTGGAGCTTATGACCTTTTGTTTTTGTTTGTGGCATATCCTCTAAGATGTACATACTGACTCTGTGGTTAAATTGTAGGCTGTGCTAGCTGACAGATAAGCATGATATCAACTGACATGCGCCACCAGTTCTTAAGGTTTCTGAACCTCCTCTTTCTCCCCCGCCCTTGATTCCTATTGCTCTCATTTCTTTACTTTCTTTATTCTTCTCATGTGCTGTTGCTTCGTCTTTTTTTTCTTTTTCTTTTTTTTTTTTTTAAAGATTTTATTTATTTATTTGACAGAGAGACACAGCGAGAGAGGGAACACAAGCAGGGGGAGTGGGAGCGGGAGAAGCAGGCTTCCCGCAGAGCAGGGAGCCCGATGCGGGGCTCGATCCCAGGACCCTGAGATCATGACCTGAGCCGAAGGCAGACGCCCAACCACTGAGCCACCCAGGCGCCCCCCTCTTTTTTTTTTCTTTCCCTTTTTCTTTTCTTCTTGTAACCTGATGGACAAAACTGGCTGGCTTGCCTTCCCAACTGGTGTTCTAGATCAAAAACAAAGCCCACGAACAAACAGCTTATGTTTCTGGATTCATAAGAATGGGTGGTGTAAGTGTTTGAATCCCGTTCCCTAAGGAGACGAATGCCAGGGGTCAACTTTGAGGACTGCCTGGAAACCAACGTTACAAGGTGGAGCACACTCCACAGTTACGCTGTTTATGTGCACGAAAGGAGCAGAAACATAGAAGTTTTTCTTATTTGCCTGCAACCACTAATCTACCTTACCTCTCTGGAGGCCAGAGACCATCGGCATATCTAGTCAACCTTTAAAAATCCTGTCAGATCCTTTGAAACGTAGAATTTCACCACAACATTGTTTAGCCTTCCTAATTTTTCAGGGACCATTCACGTCTCAGAAGCTTGATGAACATACGTTCTCGTATGAATGAGCTGTAACAGTTTGTGTGGAGGCTCCAGAGGGAGAGGATCAGTTACACACTTGATTGAATAACTCCTCTTTCTGGAAAATGCACCTGCACGGAGCCATGAGAATGGGTAAGTCAGTTAGGACTCCCAGCACACCAGCATTGCCACACGGATGCTGGCGATCCTTGAGACGGTTGGCACAGCATCCAGATGGCACTTACATTCAGATCCTCTGAGCAACAGAGGACAGATAACAGATACTCTGTTTCCATCAACAGTTCGGCAGATGACTGATTGTTTTCACTTTAACGACGCTTTACATCCTTGGCAACCCTCGAAGGAGCCTGCTTTTACCCGCAGTGCAGTAACCTACAATCTTTTGTTGCTTTGGGCAGTAGTGGAACCAGCAAATGGAGAGAGAGAGGAACAACAAATGCTGTTTATTAGGTCTTCTGACCGAGCTGAGTTGCTAAAATGCAAAACCATGGGTAATGGGAGTAACCCCATCAGGTCACCGTTCCAGGTGAATAATTCAGATTCCTGTAGCAATTCCAAGAAAGCACTGTATTCCAAGGCCACTGCCTGACTGTAAGTGATTTTACAGTTCAGCCTCTAGAGGTGAGTGTGGCACAGCATGGCGCTAGGTCACAGTGACCATTTGGCATCCAACGCCCCTCTGCTTCTCAGGGGCCCCCTTTCTCCATGAGGAATCTGCTTTGCTACAGGTTTCCCTTCAGAACTGTACAGCATCCTCTTATTTACCCGGTGCATTGAATTTCCTAGCTGTTTGGAGAAAACTGTGATTAAATGCACTCATACTGCAAATGTCTAATAGCCCCAACTTTCCAAGGATATTAGCATCTTAAAAGACCCTGGAGGTTAACGTTAAGTGATTTCACTAATTGAAAGGATTTCAAACAGAAGAATCTAGTAAAATAAAGAATTGTGGACATGGTGGGGAGCCATCTGGTAACAAAGCAAGGGAGCTCTCTTTTTGCTCTTTATTCCAGACCTAACTTTGTGCTAAAGAAAGTACCTTTCTCATGGCTTGCAGACCTCTTTACACGTCCCAGATTCATGTTAGAAGGCATATATTATGCCACTTGCAAAATTAAGTTGCTGATGAACATATCTGCTATCTTGTTTTAGGAAAAAAATATGCAGGGAAATCTTTCAGTTAATTCGCTGTTGTAAAAAAAGAAAAATTTATGGAATCAGAGTGTGTAAAGGATGAAAGTACCTATTTGAAACGCACCAGAAACAGATGTCTCCCTACCTATGCTTTTCAGGGAAAATGTGATCCCTCTACCCATAGCATTTTCAGTTCTGTAATTAAATTCAGTTGCATTGGTAATGTACTGTTGACATTAACTTGTATCTCATATACACAAGACTGGGAATACACACATGTTAACTTGAAACAGGTGTTTGCAAAATTACTACAATATGGCCAGTACTTCTTTTAACCATTATGTCCTTCCATTTAAACATGATTTGCATCTGTAAGCACTTATTATATGTAAAATTATAGGAAGATTTATGACATAAAAATGATGAATTTTGATGCTACATTGATATTGCATTTGACAATAGTATGGCCGAAAAAGAAAGTTAATAGAATGTTTCTACAGATCAGAAGTCATGCCCCATTGGTATGCATGCCTGAAGGGCAGGGCCTGTGTTGACTTCTTGCCACACACTGTAGGATCTGGTTAACTACAGCCCTTGGCCATCACTACTGCTTCTCTCTCGTCTCCTCTGTTCTTGGAAATGGCAGAACCTTTGGGATAAGTTATGTGATGCTCCCTGCTTCCTCCAGCAGCCCCATTTCTGGATTGCTGATGTCCGAAATTCTGCAACTAAAAACGTCTTCATCTGTCCTCTTTTAAAGCTTCAGTATACCCTTGTGAGGGCTTGAGGTACAAGGCCTGGTGATTCACTAACCCTGGGCATGACATGGCATGACATGGCATGACACCTTTTCCACTTCTGACAGGGGCAGGGCAGACAGCATCAGCAAGTGTTGAGATGAGCAATGCGTGGGGTACAGGGAAGGGGAGGTCTGAAGCACCTGACATCTGTGTGAACCACAAGTCTTCGGGCCCTGCTCCTGCCATCAGCAGCTCCCCCAGCGCCAGACATCCTCCCCAGAATCCAGGCAGGCAGCTGCTGAATGTGGCTCACACCTTCTCCAGCCACCTCTCCGTGCCTCACCTCAGTCCTCGGGGCACAAAGGGAGTAAACAAACAATTGGCACTTGCCAGAGAGGGCTTGAGGAAGTGATAACGCGATCTCTAACATAATGCTTTCTTAAAGCCTCTTAGACAAGTTCTATTTAGAGCACAATTTCTATCTCCAGAAAATGCTAGAGTTTGTTAGGGCATTTATTTTTTCATGTTATAAAAATTCATTGAGTGTCTTTTCTTTGTTAGGCAATATATTTCCAAACTGAGAATGCAAAGATGAAAATACTGAGTGAAAGAAGCCAGCTGCAAAAGACTAACATATTGTATAATCCTATTTATATGAAATGTTCAGGATAAGCAAATCTATAGAAACAAAAGTAGATCAGCAGTTGCCTAATGCCAGGGTGGAGAAGGGGAAGTGTGGAAAGCGACTGATTTCTTTCTTTTTGGGGCAACAAAAATGTTCTAGAGTTCGATTATGGTGAGGATTGCAAACCTGTTGTCAATATACAAAAAAAAAAAAAAAAAAAAACCCCCCACAACCCCCCCCCCCCCCCAAAAACCATTGAACTGTAGACTTTAAATGAGTGAACTTTATGGTACGTAAATTGTATCTCAAGAAAACATTAAAAAGAAATAATAAATAAACAGAACCAACCAACCAACCAACCAACCAAAGAGTCCTTCCCTCCTGGAATTGACATTCCAGGGGGTGCAAAATATGAAACAAAGAAAGCTAAAGGCTGGTATAGGGGTAGGTAGAGTAAAGAGAAAGGACACTTTGGTATCTGAGGCATCAGAGAAAAATTCCTACAGGAGATGACATCTGAGCTGAGAGGGGTAGACAGAGAAAAGAGATCGAGAAAAGTATGGGGGGAGCTCGCACTCTCGGTTAGATACGGTGTGACAGAAAGACGAGTAAGACTCAGTCCTAGGCCTTGAGGGGCTAAGGCTAGTGGGGTGGGATAGAAAGAGGTGATGGCAGATAACTATTATATAACGTGGTCACACAACAACAGAGATGGGCACAGGGGCTGCGGAAATAACAAAAAGGGGAAACAAATCCAGTCAAGGACGTAAAGGCTCAGTAAAAATTCAGACTTGGGCGTGGGCGGTTCCGGTTTCCCTTTATGAACCATCTCGCCGAGTGCCTTCCGCCCAGCGGCGGCCCCCCGCACGGCTTACAGGGTTCCCTCACCGCCACAGCCCCCGGCTCCTCATCCACGGCGCTTTGGCCAATGGGGAAGCCCTGTGACGTCAGAGCCGCCCAGGAAAGCTCTGAGGGGGAGGGGCGCGCGGAGAGGCAGAGCGCAGGACAGGAAGTCGACCCAGAGGAAGTCCCCCAGGAGAGCCCCAGTGACCGGTTTGTTTTCAGTAGGGCACAGAGCTGCCCAGTCCTTCTTCTTCCAGCACATTCTCCTTGTAGTTTTAGTAGTGGGAGTCTTCGTGACTCTGCAGTTGAAACTTTCCTAGCATCTTCCCATTCTGATGACTTCTGGCAGTTTGGTCGCTTGTCGCCTCTCAAGAGAAGCATCTGCCAGGCACCTCCTCTAGCTCATTCCTCCGGGCTCTGCTTGGCAGAGGCCTCCGACCACATTTCCCACATGCCCAGACGAGCACCTGGTTAAGGCATCCAGAGACAGAGAACCTGTTATTCTAAAGGTTTTACATGCTGCTATAAATTTAAAAATAAGAGGAATGTTTTAAAGAAATGAACACAACGGACATAGTGTTATTCGGTACTTCTTTATTATCTATTACATTGTGTGTGTGTGTGTGTGCGTGCGTGTGCGCACAAATACATATACTTACACACACAAGTGTATATGTATGTTTATTCATTGTGAGTGTTTAAAATAATCCAGAATTCCTGTTTCCGAGTCCCTTACTGATACACACTCTTCCCTGGACACAAATGAAGGAGGGCTTGGTTTTCCCCCCACAGGCTTTCATGTCTGCAGAGGCAGCATAACAAGTCAGTGAGGGAAAGGCATTTATTTTCACTGTATTTGATAACAGTTTACTGAAGATGATGCCCAGGGAGGCTTCCATCGGAAGAGAAATTGACTTTCAGAAACTCAGTACTTCAAAGACTTCTTACCATGACCCCAGGGAAGAGAAAAATACCACTTAGGCCAATCGCCCACTTGGGACTGCCCATTCTTCTGGGAAATAGACTCATCTTAGAGTCCATAAATAATTCATGGAAAATATCAATTTATTTATAGGACAGGTGGCCAAGAGAGAGTTCCGGATGTTTACCAATAACATGGCCCTGGAACTCCATCCTATTGAAATGATTCCTGTTCTTGGCAGGAATAACTTGTGCTAAGGGTTGTATCCACACCCTTTTAAAAACATGCCATTGATTTTGCATAACTAATATGAGCATTGAAATGGGGACTCTTTAGAGACAAGTATGTACAAAGACCAGGTTTTCCCCCCAGGGGGTTTGCACATGTGGTAGAAACTGATGAACCCAAATCTGTGCCATTTGACGATTATGCTCATTTTAATTTACAAAGGAATTGTTTTCTTTCCACCCGTACTATTCCTAATTGGGACCAAATTTTATCTTATAAGTAGAAGAGGTAGCTGTAAATGATTTCATGCCCTGCCAATGATCATAGGCACAGATTTTTAACAAAAGGCTCATAAAACTTTTTATGATACTGTAAAACTGGAGAGCTCATGCCCATTAAAATATAAGCTTCATGTTACATGTAATTAAGGCAGGGAGGAAAACGTAAAAATGTAAGTCTAAAAATGTATCTTGTATTACATATTAAATGCACACAGAAAACACTGCGTAAGTTCCACCTCAAAGACAAAACTGAAGACAAGCAGAAAACGTCACGGTGGGTGAATGATTCCATGGCTGAAAGTGAACTGGTATTCTAGTTCTTCAGAGGATATATGGTATTGAAGGTTAGAGATCATTTTCTATTTTTCCTGATTGTAAATAAGAAAGCATTGTTAAAGATACATTCAGCTGCCATTTGGTTAATCTAGGTGATCATTTTTGGTCCATTGAAGTTTGAAAATTATTATTTATTTTTTCCTTAGGAATGAGGACTTGTGTCCTAAGGAGAGGTTTGAAGAGATGAGCAAGCTCTGTCAAAGGCAGCTGGAGAAGATGCTCATAACTTTTATTTATTTATTTATTTTATTTTATTTTTTTAAAAGATTTTATTTATTTGAGAGAGAGAGAATGAGAGACAGAGAGCATGAGAGGGAGGAGAGTCAGAGGGAGAAGCAGACCCCCCGCTGAGCAGGGAGCCCAATGCGGGACTCGATCCTGGGACTCCAGGATCATGACCTGAGCCGAAGGCAGTCGCTTAACCAACTGAGCCACCCAGGCGCCCCGATGCTCATAACTTTTATCCATTCTAGAACGCAGTGGGAGAGGAGGACTATGCTACAGCGCCTCCTTTCCGCCCATTCTGATTGCGATGGACCCACCGGATTAACCTAAGCGACGTTTGCTTCAATGTTGGCATTTTTTATCATCCTCTTAGCTCAATGTATTGACTGCTGAGGGATGCCAAGAATTCTGAATCCCAGCTATTAATGTAAGCTCTTCTGGAGACCAAACGACCTCTTCTATCTAAGTGGGTATGCGATTGATTAGATGTTACAGTATATGCCCATTTTACTTTAATGTTCTTAATTTTTTCTAATACTCAAATTCATTATTTCATTTTAAAAGTATATAAATTATAGACCGAATAAAAAATCAAATCATAGAGTGTAAAGAAAATCAAAATGTTGACCTTGATGCCATACGCTGAGATTTCAATCTATACATTTTGAACAGTTTTTATTATAGGGAAAAAATGGAAATACAATTGAACAAAACATATAAATAAACAAATCGTATGTTACCATAATTACATCATTTAGCCTACCACTAAAAGCTGCATCAAACTGATGTATTTCACCAGCCAACAATAAAATAAGGAAAATTTTCACTAAATAGTTGAGAATCAATTGAATACATTTTATATTTATGACACCATGTTACTTCTGAATTCTGATGTATGAGTAATCAATTATAATTACTCTGCTTTTAAAAAATATCAAAACATATTAATAAATTTTATAGGGATTACTTTTTCATGTAATAAAAATAACAATATGACACTATACATAAATTTCCTAAGAAAAATGTCCTGGTTAGATATATTACATGTCTCCTAATAACCAGCCAGTCAGCATAGATCAAATTCAAAACCTAATCTACCTAAATACAATGACCTTGTAGGAATATAACCCCCCTTTTTTGGTGTTTTCTCTAAAGGCAGCTGTTATTTTTTAAATGTTGTTCTTCCTCTTAGTTGGGTTTAAGTAATTATCTTCACTTACACTGCAAATATACTTAAAATTGTAAATATTCTTGATAAGTTTAAGAATTAGCATTTTGATTGTGTATTGTGTGTGTTAAAGCATAGCGATCCAACATTTAATAGAGCCGTAAAACAAATTCTTTATATTTCGACGACCATAAAGAAAACAAATGGAGCCCCATTTTAGGAGGACTGCATGGTCTATATCAGTTAGGAAAAATAAGTTCTACCGCCCCTTACACCAAGTGACAGAATCATAAAAGAAATGTGGAAGTTGATAATAACAGTTACTATAGCAATAAAAACATGATAAAAGGTTCTTTGACAGTTTGAAACCTTGGAAGCCTTGCCAAATACAAACTCGAGTTTGGAGACCCTGGCATGATCCTGCCATCTTTAGGAGGTCTTTGGGTCTTTTGACAAGTTCTGGTTCATCCCCCTAAGTCAAAGTGATCTATCAAAATGCCTTAGTTTCCAAGAGCAATCTAAATCACTTGAACTTATGTACACACTAACAAAAGAAAAAAAAACTACAATAATATTTGTGGAGCAAGGACTCCTCGATCCAGTCAAAATGGTAGAATCTGCTGTAGTATCATTTTGAGCTTGGATGTGTTTTTGAAGTTATCAGCCCATATGAGCTTACTGAAATTTATGTTCGTTCATTTTAAATACAATAATCTTAGCCACCGATGATGATATTTTTCATTTTTTATTTGTTTCTTTTTGCAAAGTGAAAATCCACAGGAAGAAATTTCAGATACTGATGATTCTTTCAGTATTTGTTCAACTTAAGGAGCCCATAAGGTAATATTTAATAAGACCCTAACCCTGACTATCTCTCTAGGCTCTTAACCTTATTACTGTATCAAACCCCCATCTCACCACCATGCCAAAGCATTAAAGCTTTGAAATAACTCTTAGTAGGTTACATATTTTTTGACCAGTTTCTGTATTTCTTCTTGGAATCCTCAAGTGAAATGGAACTGAAAGAAGAAACTTCAAATGCACAACAGCATTATGTTTTCTGCATAAACATTACCGCACTATTTCTACGTCAAAAACCAGTGACTTATTCCAGGGCTTTCTAAGCAGAAATTATTGTTTTATAGAGTTGACTGCTAGGCACAGGGGCATCTAACATGAGGAAGATCAAATGACCCAAGTATGAACCCATTTGGCAGGCAATGGTGAGCCCTTCTTTTTCATATGTCCCTCCAGGATCCTATTCGCCTACTTGGATGGCTGGCAAATAGCTCACTGTGCTTTTAAATGCACACACACGCACACACACACAATGTCAACAGTGATGCTTGGAAATGCTTATGCAGTTATTCTTTACTTTCAATATTGTCAATGTTTTCTTTAGTTGAGTTCAGTTTAGATTGGATACTAATCAGTTCTTACCAAAAATAATACACTTTCTTCAACTTTTACATCTAAAAATATGCTTAAATACCTATTCCTATTTTCCCCCACTCAAGTAATGAACTTGCTAAGCACATACAAGTACATACACACATACACCTATTTCCCCAAGGTAAAATAAAATGTTGTTTTTTCAATTAAGGAGTAACTAAAATAATTCCTAGCATTTCAGTGCCTTATCTTTACAAAAAAAATAGCTTTTCACTGCACTATGTTCAAAAGTTTTGGTCACTGTACAGCAGGGAGTCCATCTGATCAAAATTTGGAGGATATCAGGATTGGAAGGAACTGGACAGTTATCCTATTAAACCACACTAAATAGTTGAATCTGTATGAGGACATGCCTGCCAAGTAGTCACTGTGTGGTGGTATACCTCCAGTAAAAAGGAGAATAAAGGATACTCTCTAACACAGGCTATTACCAGTAAGACATTTATTAATAGTATGATTACACTTGTTCCTAAAATCTATTATTATTTCAACAGTGAAGAGGTAAATGCCAGACTAACCTCAGTCAGATGGTTATTATAGTTAGGTTGACAGTAAATTACAAGACATATCCACAGACTATAATCCTGTTATAGAGTACGTAATACATTAAAACACAATGGAGAGGCTGCACGAATTGGCAACATTTTATATCATTAAAAAAAAATCGAGGACCTAAAAATAGTGCTTGCCTATGGTTGCAGATATTAGAAAAATCTTTCATTTTAAAGGGCAATTCTGTACCATTTAAAAAAAATCTATCATCTGTCAAAGGCAGATATGTATTGTTTATATCAAGTGATGGTTGTGCTTAAATATAATTTAAGACAGTTAAATATAAATTCACGTTTACTTCCATATAAAAATATATATAAAAATAGAGTATTTAAAGAGGTGGATATTCATACTAAGGAACTGATTGATCAAAATAGTTTTTTTTTGGTGTGGTAATGAAATTGAGGTATTTGTACATGTTGTAATTTCAAACCTGGATTAAATAACCCTCTCAGGTTTTTTTTTTTCCCCCAAAAGAAAAACAATCCTTTAAAAACCAATTTTAACTGTGGGATAGCTCACAAGAAAACACTTGTAAAATAAAGAAATTCACCATTTTGAAATTAACATATAGAAGAGAAAGTTCTCAATACTAGAATTGGATATGTTGTATATGTATGCCACAGTTTTAATAAAAAAGTAATTTTATGCTTACTCTAAATTTGTATTTGATAAATCAAAATATGGCTACTAGTAACATAATATTTCTGGACATATACAGATGCTGTATGAAAATAAACACCTACGCACTTGCAAATGGCTAATCCTTTGAAACTATTTACATAAAATGTAATCTTGAATTACACAGGGTTCTAACGTAAAATAAAAGCTTTCTTAAGTAATATCATCAGTAAAACATAATAAAATAATACACTTTAAAATTACATATTTAATCAACTTAGACTGCAGTTTCCCATCCAAGTTCACAGACAGGGTAGGAGGGAATGTTTATGAAAAGTACAAAGAGTGCAAAGTTAAATGCATTGGTGTTTTAACTGTAAAATATTACATTCCTATCTCTTGCATAGAATTGTTTTGAATTCCCCGTGGAGCATTCCTGTTCTTTTCCTTTCAATTGTAAAATTTAAGAAGTATAGGAAGAAATATTTTCCTAAGCATTAGATTCACAAAGCCTAAGCCATCATAAACATCACTTTTTCTCCTGGTAAAGGACACAAACACAATCCCTACTTGCAAGTGGAATGTAACTGCTTTTTTCTCCTTTTTAGTATTAATCTACCGAGAGAAAAGATAATGCAATACTCAAGAGCTTTATCCTTTTTGTCCACATAATTCAAGTGTCTATATTTCTCCTTATTATCACAATGCAATACCTAGCCCACAGTGGTTCTAATTTAAGATTATACTTCAAGTAACCTTTTTCTAGCTCTAGCTTTCCCCTTGAAAACAAATGATTTTCAAGTGCACACCTTGGACTTACAAAGCTGTAGGGAAAAAGTGTTATTATTACTTTTTTTAACCACGTGTGCATTGGTGTGTATGTGTGTGCCAGGGTGCATGAGTGTGCGGTCAATCCAAATACACGTGATGTACAGGATTTGGTTCTTAGACTGCTGTCCAGGTGAGTGAGTGGCTTGCCTCCAATTCCAGGTTCAGTCCTCCTGCAGGGAGTCTACACAGTTCTTTTACTCGCACACATCCTGCTGAGAAGGATTTCAGAGCAAACCTGATTAATTGGACCTCTGACATGATACGGTGATTGAAAATTTGTTACCGAGTCTTGTCGTCGTTGTTGTAGTTTGCTTTGATTGCTGAAATATTTCCCCACAATATGATTTCTTGATTGTTTCATTTTAATAAAGGGATATTCTTTGGATAGCTTTGATTTCACTACCTGCAAATAAAGAGCAAAACATAGTCAAAATCAAGGACATTCAAGCCCTGCATAGAGTAGTATAACTAACTCACAAACTTGAACAGCATCTTCATCATGCGGATATTGCCTAAAGGACATAAATATGATCTACATAGCCAAGAGCCAGAGAAACTGCTCTTTCAAAAAAAACAAAAACAAAAAACACCAAAAAACTAAAGTTGAATTAGAATTTCTGCCATTTTACTTACCTCAGGGCAGTTGAATCCAATGCAACTGAGGAATAATTTCAGATGGTTTCTCTACTACACTGGTGTGTGTGTGTGTGTGTACTTAGGCCGGATGCCACCATATAGAAAAGACACTGAGGTACCTTTGCTGGGTCACTGATTCAAACATGGTACTCTAAACCTGCCATGGCACCCTTTTATAGAATGGAAATTAAAACTATTTGCAGAGAAAAGAAAAATACTTCTCTATTGCACAGCCATAAGCTGACACTTAAAATTAGTGGTTTCCTTTTTCTGGGCATTTAGTAAGTTAGTAAGGGATCTGTAGAAGCAGACCATGCCCTATTGAGGTAATAACTTTATATATGTTTGTACATATATTTTATCTTAAACTTTTTTGAATAGGCAGAATTAGAAAGCATTTATAAAGCATAAAAGGATATGTAACACAAATTTCCTCCCCAGCTCTGCCTCCCCACCTCCAGTCACTCAGTTGACTCCCCAGAAGTAACATATATTACTAGTTTGTGATTCCATTCACAGATATTTTATGAATATCAACACATACACATACACACAAATAAACAGGCCGTATTTATAGTCCATTTGTACAGTTTACAAAAAGTTGTCCTGGGGCTATTCTATAATTTTATTTAAATTAAATTAATTAACATACAGTGCATTATTAGTTTCAGAGGTAGTATAATTGTCAGTTTTAATCACTGGGTTAATGTAACTCAGATTGTTAATACCAACAGTCAGAGGGAATCAGGAAGGGATCAAAACAGAGATTGTGGGGAGGGTTAGGAAGTGGGGAGGAGAGAAAATACTGGCAAAGCTGTTTGAGGTGTCTTCACAAATGAATAACAATTCATTAATTCAATTTATTAATTATTAATTTTTAATGCAATTGCAAGACATTATTTTCGGTCAATATGGATACATAAACTATGTATTATTGATGACTAATGAAGGCAACACTAGCTCACATAGATTTTGAAAATTCCTTTAAGTGCTGTATAAGATTTAGAGCCACATTTTTTTATTCCATATTAAGAGAATACAATGAAAATGGCTAAAAAAATACAGAATATTTAAACAAACACAAGCTATTTATTTTGAAGATAAGTATTTTTAGTTATTATGTGCAAGTGAGCATGAACACTTTTAGAAGATTTATTTGAGTAGAAATTCTGTAAAGATCTAAACCAAAATGTCAACAGTAGTGATCTTTGGGTAGAGGAATTATTGGTGATTTAAAACATCTTCTTTGTAACTTCTGACCTTGCCTTTTTTATTTGAACACAACAAACGTGCATTCCTTTATAATCATAAAAATGTTGAAGCTATTCCCATTTTGAAGAAAAAAATGTAACCCCAAAGAAATGAATTGTTTTCCTGTAGCTATGGGATGTTTAGTTTTTTATGATCAGGCCCTCAGATAAAGTGACTCTTAAGAAGACCAGTGAAATCAGTGGGTTGTGGTAAGGAATCCTTGCGGATGGCAAATCAGAGCTCAGTTTGCATTTAACCACTGATTAATATTCCAGGTCCCAAGGTTGTAAGTTGCTGTTATGTGCAGCTCCTTCCACCCCTGTTTGGTTATCCTACAACTTTAAATATGATAGGCTGGGAGGTGCACCAGTGTTTTCCTGAAGGTTCTGTCCATTTTAGAGGAGGTGTGTATTCAACGATAACCAGATTAGTGAAAATTTTTAAGGAAGTTTATTTAAGGAAACACTTAAGCATAAATATTACTTTCAACCCTGAAAAAACATTATTCCAGTATTCTGAAGCCAAAATAAGCTTACTTTTGTTTATATAATTTTATCTTAAGGTCTGGTTTTTGCAATTGCCAGATGATCTGCATGCTAATTAAATGCAAAATAGATAAAAATACATCCCATTGCAAAAGGTTATATAGTTCTTTAAAAATTATTTCAATGTTTTGTGTTGCATCTAATGTTGTATTACAAATGTTGGATAATGCTAGTGTAGATGCTTATAGCAATCTTGAATGGGATTTATAAAAGAGATAATACAAAAATATATATTTCCATTGTATTTGCTGAAGCTTAGAGCTTCTATTCAAGAGTCATGTCAGTATTTTGCCAGATCACATGGAAGGTTGATAATGTATTTCTATTTTTAAACCACTCAGGTGGTCTCTGAGAAAGGAAGATGGGATGATGGGGTCTCCGCCAGCTTCTGAGGGCCAGCCTAATGCCTCTCATAATGCTGGTGCTGGCATATATGTTGCTGAAGACTGGTTCCTACACATCGATCCCAGGGCGTGGCCCAACAACACTTAATTCAGTTAGTTTCCTTTGAAAGCTATTTTTCAGGAAATAATCAGAGATGCTAGCTAAGTGTCCTAATTCCTTGGTGAGGCCAGTTTTACCCTGATACTGACTCCTGAAAGGTGACAAACCTACAGAGAAAGAATTACTTCAATTTTGATTTGTCAAAATAGAGATGTAAAAAGTCTGCCCAAATGCTATTGTCAATGGAATCCGGGAGCCTTTAAAAAAATCCAGCAGTATTATGTGCTGTACCACCAGCACAAATAATTTATTTCAGGAATACAAGCTTTAGCGTTATGAAACATTTTGTTATAGGAAATTACCCAAGAATTATTTATAACTATATGATTGTTTACCTTGAAAACCCAAAGGAAGCTACTGAAAAATAATGAGATATTATAAAGTTAATATTTACAAATTATATAGCATTTCTATATTCTATCAATAATTAATAAGAAATATATTAGAGAAAGGATCCCATTACAATATGAAAACAATTTCATTCAGTTCAGCAATTATGCAGGTGAAGAAAACACAAAATTTAATAAAAGGAAAACATAAACAAATGGAAAGACATACCATGTCAAATCCTCCCGGGTTAATTAAAATGCTATTCTAACTGTAATCACAACAGGATTTGGGGGGACATGACAAAGAAATCCTAAAATACATCTTGAAGAATCAAGGTAAGAAAGTAACCAAGACCATTTGGCAAGGGAAAAAAAAAAAAACAGTGATGGTGCAGGATTTTTCAATACAAGATGTTCACTCAGCGATATTAATTGAGTCTACCATCAGCATACCATAGACCCAATTTGTTGGTTGCATAAGCCAGGTACAAGCAGAATTCAATACTGTGATAGAAAAAATAGGAAAGTTCGTACTACATTAAAGTGCATTTCATAAACTGCTACTCTTCCCTAAAAATGTTTATGGAGCAATAAGGTAGTTCTAAATAAAGCCCAGTGTTATATAAATCTAGTGACCATAAATGTTGATAGCCTAAGAGTTTTAATTACTTGGAAATAAAATCAAGACTGTATGTTTAAAATGGAGCTATGTATCAAACTGCTAATAGAATCTCCAATGGGGAAAGGAGTGAGAATTAATGGGTGCATATGATAAAAAGGCAGGAATTTTCTCTCTCTCTTTTTTTTTTTGAGAGAGAGAGAGTGAGCGAGCGAGCAAGCACACATGTGTGTGAGGGTGGGGAGGGGCAGAGGGCGAGGGAGAGCGAGAATCTTAAGCAGGCTCCACACCCAGCACGGAGCCCAACAAAGGGCTCGATCTCACAACCCTGAGATCATGACCTGAGTAGAAACCAAGAGCCAGACGCTTCCCTGAATGAGCCACACAGGCACCCCAGGAATTTTTTTTTTTTTAAGATTTTATTTTTAAGTAATCTCTACACCCAGTGTGGGGCTTGAACCCACGACTCTGAGATCAAGAGTTGCCCGCTCCACTGACCGAGCCATGCAGGCACCCCTAAAGGCAGGATTTTTTTTGTTTTTATTGTATATACTTATTTTTACATTTTTACAGCTAGCAAGAGTTCATGTAATCCTTTTACAATAGAAAAGCAGCAGAAGAGAAAAAAAAATGATGCCATATCTTATAAAATTAAAATGAGTTACTGATGACTTAATGATTTATTTTTTTCTACATAATATCCAACTTTCAGTCTTCAGAGTTCTCTGCCAGGAAACACATGGAGTAATTCAGACATGGTCCCTACCCTCAAGGGGGCTATATAAAGACACATGTCTAAGATACTTGAAGTAAGAACAAGAATGAAATGACTTCAAAGACATTGTCTGAGACTAACTCCCCAAGGTCAGGCACCATGTTGTTTCCGTGTAATGAATAGTTCCTTCGTACATTACTTAGTGTTAATTTATGGTGGGCATGATCATCTGCTCACAGAGCTATTATTTCTTTGAACTTATTTGTTAAATTCAGTATCCGGCATTGCTGCCAAGCTGCTATCTCCAAGTTTCAAAACATTACTTTATTTTACCTACTCTTACGGGCTCTAAAGTTAAGGAAAAGGACTTAGTTACAATTTTTAGGCTTGGAAATGTTATGCAAATGAAAGATGTTTGATACCTGTAGAATAAAGAGCTAATTGCTTCTTTCCTTTGATCTCTTGTGTGGAAATGTGCCCATTTGGGTCCTTTCCAAAAACCAGAGGACCATTTGGGATTATTAAAATCCAACTAAAGTGTCAAGTGGAATGTGGCTTTGAAAGAGATGTTAGCAAGACAAATGTTAGGTTACCTCCGGGGCATAGTAGTAATAATAATAGTGAACAACAAAAGTGAGCTATTGGAAAACATCAGTGAAAGAGTTAGGCCTTGAACTGAAGACAAGACTCTAGATGTTTCTGCATGGTGATCATCTCAAATAGAGACAAATTCGAACTGTTTAATGCTGTCAAATGCTTCCTTAAATTTGGGTGCATATGACTCAAACGCTGAGAAAGAGACATGTCTATCCAGAAGGATAAGAAACTATTCCATACAATTAAATGATACATACATAATGTGATTTGGCAAATGTTTACATTACTCCACATACAAATGTTCAATGACAAATCTTTTGACACTGTAAAATAATCCAAAGTAACTCTTTGTCTTTAGCTTTGTGTGTGTGTGTTGCTGTTTATTTTCTTTTTATGCGTTTACCTGTCAAATTATACTTAAAATTAGGAAACAAGAGTGAAGGACAATTGGTCTTCATGAAGTGTCATAACCTGGTTAGATCAACATCGTTCTCTAATCACAAGTGTAAGTGTAATAAAAATTCTTTTTCTCATGGCAGTGTTCACATTTAGATTAAGTTACATGTAGGAATAGACTTCCAAGTAAAGATTAGTGTTTCAGAACAATAACATAGTTTTAATATATTAACTATAGAAACTTAAAAAGGAGTAATTTTGGTGCTGGAATCAAGTGCCGTCATGATAACAAAAAATATGTAGATGATCACATTTTTCTGTGAGTCAGTACAACAAGAATTAAAATTCTGTGCTTAGGCATGAAGAAGTAACTTTTACCTTTTCATAGGTTTCTTATATGCTAAGAGACCTCCCAGTTTATGATTGTAGATCTTTCCACATCGCCATGTAATTAAAGACTTGGGCACACAGGCATTACAGAAGGCATACAAATGGCTACAATTCGACTTGACTGTCTTTGTCCTCTGGCTATTGTAGGACTAGCCAAAGGGAGGAAAAACTGTTATAAATTACACAATAAAACTCACATTGCAACTTTTACTTTTAAATGCATATAACTTTAACACTCAAAATTGATTTCACATAAATCTTAATCAGAATGAGTATATTACCATGTCAATTAACTGCTGCATCTAAAATAACTTTGAACTTTCAAAAAGTCAGTACAAAAAGGGAAAGCTTGGTGAATTGGAAAAGTGTCAGGCGTATTAGAACCAAATACCTTTCCTAAAACTGATCTTAACCTGAATAACACCCAAGGAACTTCTGATGTGGTTCCAGATCCACAGAACAAAATAGGAAACAATTTTCAGTGGTGCAAGTGTTCCAAAATCTTTCTAGACTGGATTAAGGGGGATGTTCTGATTATAAACGTGTTTCACAGACATGGATGGGATAGGAAGAGGAATGAGGGTAATGGCTTTCTTTCCAAGGTTGGAAAACCTGACATTGACCAAAATGTGCTAGTGTGGTCTTTTAAGATAAATCTATATGATTGAAGTACTTTTTATTTGGTATAGTCATTCTGCAGACATGACATTCAATCCAAGATCCAGTCACCAAATTTATAACCAGCTGAAAAAGTAGCCCAAGAATTCACAGAAATGGAATAAAAATAAAGCAACAAACAATAGTTAGAAGCCAGTCCTTATAATTCATAGTTCCATTTCAGGAAATTTTGCAATTTTTACAGATAATAATGATTTTTTCATCTATCCCCCACCCCAATATTTAATCATGGCCACATGAAATAAGCTATGTTTTGATTGAAGGGAGTCCAGCTTCTGAATGGGTCAAAGATGCTGAGGATTAGAAAGCAAGACTAAAGTTTTCTTTAGGAACGAGGAATTGTTTTTTGCTTTTGGTGTTTCCAGATTTGCAATGTCTTCGTCTCTTCCCCTACCTCCAAATCTCCAAGCCTTCTTATTCTGACAGCTGAGCTTTTTTTAACTCCTGCCCCTTAGACAGACCTCAGTTTCCAGCTCTGGGAACAAATTCTGCTCTGAAGTGGGGAGATTGATTATAAGGAGCTATAGACCAGTAGTTTACCATTTCCAGTGAAACTGTGGTTCTGGGCGCCTGGGTGGCTCAGTTGGTTGGGCGACTGCCTTCGGCTCGGGTCATGATCCTGGAGTCCTGGGATCGAGTCCCGCATCGGGCTCCCTGCTCCGCAGGGAGCCTGCTTCTCCCTCTGACCTCCCCCCTCTCATGTGCTCTCTGTCTCTCTCATTCTCTCTGTCTCAGATAAATAAATAAAATCTTTAAAAAAAAAAGAAAAAAAAAAAAGAAAAAAAAAAAAAAGAAACTGTGGTTCTATCTTGTACTCCTCTGCAGTTCTCCAGAGACTCAGTCACGTTTTTAAACTCTGTTTTCAAAGTGGCTGGATATTCATGTCACTGAATTCTTGATATTATTTGAATGACCTTCATTAGTCCAGTGGCTTACAAGCTAAGTTCCCACCCTGATCTATTTCCATGTACATTTTGGGTCTTGGAATCAATCTATTTTGACCTTCATTCACAGGTATTTGGTTCCATCTATTTCTCTGGAACTTAGTTTTATTTAAGCATATGACACTAAAATGTCACTTAGAAACAATTTGTGTGGACTGACATTCCATCTGCTGGCTTCACTGTAGGAATTCGATCAGCGCTACTGGGGCCTTTGAAAGGAGAACCTCCATTGGGCCACTCAGTTCTTCTCAGAAGAGCCTTCTAGCCACTTGTCTGAGGTGGTGCAGGCCCGTCTGCTGGTCTGCTGGTATTCCAGAGGGTCTGGGGAGAAGTTTAGGGGCTCCGCCCTTCAGGTGTCAACTTTCCCTTTCATTTTTCTGAAGTCAGCCTCTAGATTAATTTCTTCTTTTCTGTACCTGTTTTTCTGAGTCCATCTCTGATGTTCAATTTTTAAAGACATCATATATATGGATGTAGGCTGCATGTGGTGGGGTGAGGGGTCCACCAGTTTTGCATACAGACTTTCTGACCTGTGTCTCAGCCTGCCTTCTTCTGCACCTACCTCCTTCAGGCCTGGGCCGTTGGGACGATCTGTGGGCAAGTGTGCTTCACCTCTAATTGGTAATTCTCCTCTCTCTCATTTTACATTGTAACTTCCTTTGTAGGCTAAGTTAAACTTCTTAGAATGAATTCGGAGTTCTTGTCTGTTATGAGTTATTTCTTATTCTGTCTTTTTTTTTTTTTTTAGTGGGGAGCGGTGGTGAATAGCTTCATGTCTTTAAAGTCTTTTGGTGGAGTTTCAAGTGGAAGAGAAGATAAATGCTTGTGGTCATTCTGCCACATTTAATCTGTACTCCCTGCATGATTTTTGACCTTATCCTCTATGCTAGTTTTTCCAAAGTGTGTTTAGTGAGGTGTTAATAGTTGTTATTAAAAAAAGGAAAGTGGTTCTGTGGTCAAAAATGTTTGGGGAAAACTGGGTCAAACGAAGCTAAATAGTTTCTTTGCTGTAAGGGCTTTTTGGATCATTGAAAATACTAATATTATTTGAGAATCTTTACAGTAGAGGAGTATACAGAATTTCCCAAACCACAGATCCTGTTTTCACCAGGCGAGAACACCAAAACATGAAGTAGGGAATGTTAATCAAGACAGTTCAGAGTCCATCCTAGCTTGACCCTTAAGCCTTGGTAGTAACCCCCCCGAAATGAGGGTTTATTGCAAAAAACATGAGATACTTATGGATTGACATCTCTTCCTGAGGCATACTGACGTCCTAGGTGCTGGAACTGCAGAGGCTGGTGTGTGCAGCTGCCTCTTGGGGTCCTCATACTAGTTAGCATGGAGTGACTGACACTCTGTTCATCTTTCATTCAATTATCCTTCTTAAGAGAGAGACCCTGATATGGTTGGTGTTACCACTATTCAACAAAAGATGCTCCCTTTGGAACAGGATCTTGTACAAACCATCTCAGAAAAGGCTGGGCTTCCTTGGGGCTCATGAATTCATTCTCAGCAGGCACTGATTTGTAATCTAATCATCTGGCAGAAAAAGTTAGAATTCTTGCAGACAGTGGACTGAGCATTAATTATTTTTTGCACAGAAAAAACTGTCTAGGATCACTTCCCCCCCAAAGTGGTTTAAGAGTGGTAGGCAGTGAAAGTTCCTGTGACTCCTCTTTAGTGATAAGGCCATTGAGACATTTTAAATGACAACATTGGATTGGAACCATAGAAACATCCTGGTGGGAACATGAATTCGAGTAATTGAAAGTGAAGCTTCCAAGATGAAAATATTGCAGAAGTCTAGGGCAAGTAAATGCTAGAGAAGAAGAAACCTGTAGGCAACCTCATTCATTTACCTGCACCCTACCAACTATTTACAATGTCCTTGACCTGATCCTCCTCCACATGATCAAGGACCTTCCTCTTATGCCCTCCTGTTTTCCTTATGTATCCCTTAGTATTGATTATTCCCTTTCTGCCGATAAACACGAAAAGTAGTTCCTCCTATAAACTGCTCCTAGACCACTTTCTTTTCTAAATCCAGTATCTTTCTGTTATTCTTATTTTCACTTGTTGAAAGGCTTTACCAACCTCCTTTTCTCATTTCTTATACCTCTTCAATCTATTGTAGTTTAATTCATGCCCCCAATATTTTTACTGAAATTTATATGATCACCACACTCTACTAGAGTTTTCCTCTATCATTTTACTCTCTAAATTCAAATGCTCCTATTTCTGCAAACTTTGCTTAAATATTGATGTCTCCAAGAGTTCCTTCCTCATTTCCTCTTACTCTACTCACTTTCTCTGGATGATCTACTTTCATTGTTGCAACTGTTGCCTGTTTTCTGATGACTTTGAACCTTTTATCTCCAGCCGCACCCTGCCCACCCCGAGCTTCAGACTTGTATAGCCAACTGCCTGTGAGATATATCTCCACCTGGATGTCCTACAGGCATCTCAAACCCAACATGTTCAAAACGGAATCATCTTTTCCCTGAGCCGGTATCTTCTCAGCCATTCTCTGACTCAATTGCTGGTTCAGCTCTAATCCATCACCCAAGTTAGGAGTCGTCTTTGATTCTTTCGACACCCCCATGCTTCAGATAAGATCTACAGATTTTACTTTTAAAATAGGGCTTGTATTTGTCTCCTTCTCCCTTATACTTGCAGTCTCTGTCCTGGTTTGGGCAAGCTTTTATCATCTCTCACCTGACTTCTGAAAATGTCTCCTGACTTCTCTCCCAGACTCAGTCCTTTTCCCATCTTCCCCCCTCAATGTTATCAGACTTACCTATCGGAAACAAAGATGTGAGCATCTCACTTCTCTATAAAATCTTTCGTTGGCTCTCCACGACCTATAGGATGAAGTCTAAGCTCTTACCATGATCTGGCCCTAGCCCACTTTCCCAGGCCCTGATTTTAATTGATGTTCTACAATATACAGAATTGCATGCTGGGGATATGTTGAGTTTGAAGTACTCAAGGGAACCCTAAAAAATGTTCTCCTAGCTCCTTTTACAGTAGTTAGTACAGTGCTCATATAGACACTCAAATATTTGTTGAATTAAATTGCCATTACTAATTTATTAAAAATAGCCATGCTGATAAATTCTGGGATCTGCTATCTAAGCTATCTATATTTGGATCAGTTCCTTTTTCTCTGAAAGTCATTACCTCAGTGTTTTAGATAGGTGAATTTAAAGGCTTTTTTCTTCATTGTGTTTATGACAAACTTTTAAAGTTTGAAGGAGAAAGGGAAAAACTTCAAGCCCATCACATAGAAGAAAAACTTTTCTAGGTCAGCTAAGCTTTTGTTTACATAATTAAAATTAAATAATAAAGAGTATAAGATGAAGATCTAACAATAATGGGAAATCATCTCTGACAAGGAATTGAAAATCCTTTCTTCTTTCCGTGGTGCCAGAATCAAAGGTAACTTGGTGTTATTAGAGCTGGGTAGTAATGCCAGAGGGATTTTTTTTTTCCTTTGGCCTGAGTCAAAAGCTGTACACCTGCCAGAAAACTGAGATCTCATGTAAGGTTTATACAGCTGATTAGACTAATTAATAATCACGAAACAGCTGTGGATTTGCCCCTCCTGCAGCCAGGTCTGGGCCGATAATATTTTTGTATCCTTCCCAGGTTTTGGCTTGCTCATAGTAGATGTTTGCCACATAAGTAAAGGCACTATCCAAAACCACTCCTGGGCAAAAGCTACCTGGATCCTGTTTGTTGTCCTGCATAAACATTGGGAAAACAAAATTCCATTTCTGCCCATGAAGAGAAACACCTGCTTTTCTAATCAGCAGGAACATTGTAGTCAAAACTGATGTACACCAGTTGGGAAATTGTTTATAGATTCATGGTGACAACATATTCTCTTTCTCGGTGACTTGACAGATGAAAGAGGTGCCCCCAAGACCTCTCATCTTACCTATGGCGACAAGAGCCCATTGAAGCAGGTTTGTTATGTCTATGATAGAATTCCCACCACAAATCAAAGAGGACACATCAAGATCTTACTGTAATGATTATAACAATCCTTCTCAGGTATGTGTGAATCTATTGTGGGAATGGTTTGATTGAACACCAGAAGATACAAGGCTCCCAACCTCAAATTCTTACGGTTCTCGCACAGCTGATTTCAATTCTTGCTATTACTGTATGACAAATCGCTTTGCCAGCTCATAAGATGAGCATTGAGGCAAAAAATGGTTATTATTAACAAATTTCTGCCCTTTAATATGTTTTGCATGAGACCAATAATCTACTTTTCCCTGGCTTGCTACATTAATCATCAAATCATCTTTTGCAAGGGCCTTTAGATTTTCTTGATTTTTTATAGTAAGCTCACAGTGATTTAAGATGTTGGGTGATAGTTTGGAAAGATTATAAAACATCAGGGTCAGCACTAGAAACTTCCTGAGGTACAAATAGTACATATTGTTCAAGACTTAAGTAACAATATGCCTAAGTGATGAACGGGTTAGAATCTTTGTGATGAAGAGAGCAGTTGAGAAAGATGATCTTATCATTCTGTGGTGTAACTGGAAAGGCAAATGCTCCCAGAAGTATTTTAGCTCAAACAAGAAAACTTCAACATGGATAACACTGCTCCAGAACCAACTGAGATAATTTGGACGATACCTAGGTAGCTTGCCAAGTCAACATACGTTAGAAATAGGGCTTAAAAAGCAATTTATACACGATCATTGCACATAATTAAAAAGTCAAATAAGTGACATCTTAAATCATTGTTATGCAAATTAAAGATAATTTTTTTAGTAATATTTAGAAGTCAATATTCTAGTTCTGGTGGTTCAAAGAGTCTTTGTTGTTCTCAAATTCCATGACCATTAGTGTCACTGGTTAATGCTGCGGCAGGAGATACATGTAATGCAATTGTGTGGGAAGGGTATCTTCTGTTTTTAATTGCAGCCATGCTGGAAATCCTTTGGTAGACTTCTCCTTTTTAGGCTTCCAGAGGGACTAAAGATGAAAAAGAAAAACAGATCCCCTCCCCAAAAATACTAATTGAAGACACATTATATAAAAATAAGTAAATAAACAAACCTTTTCTAAAAGAGGCAAAAACCCGATCTGTATGTTGTCTTTCAAAGTCCCCATTTTATGTGGGTTTTGGCAACCTCCGACCAGTTTTCTCAGCCAACTCTGATACTGGGCTGGCTCAGCGGCAAGATTATTTCTTCCTCCTCCAGACTACCTGCTCTTGTGTTCCTAAATCTTGACTTTTTGCAAATCGGATAGGAACTTAAAGGGTGTTCTATTTTTTTGTGGAAGAAAGAAATAGACACACAGTCTCCTACAGTGTAGAAGCTCTCTGCAACAGCATGGCCAAGCTTCAAGTTAGTAGATCAAAACTGAAAATGCCCTGCTCTCCCCGGTGGGTGCAGGCTCTCACTTCCCTGAGATGCAGATGCATTTGTCATACACAATTACATATAAAAAATATAACATAGAGTATTTAGAAGAACCAATACAGTGTCAATAACTTTTGGGTAGCCATAAAAACCTGGGGACCAAAATGGATTCTGACTGTCATTTTAGGGCTGAAAAGCAGGCTCCAAGAATCCTTTAGTTGTCATTTCCCTAGTCAACCCAATGACCGCCTTCTGGTTTACAAGGGGGAGGGGTGCATTTGAGAAAGAAGGAGTGAACCCATATCTGACAGAATGATCAAATGAGACATTTTCCATTGCAGTTTCAGCAGAATTTTCTGAGATCTAGAGCAAACAACAGGAGCCAAGTAACCTCATATATCAAAGCAATGTCTGAACAACGTATGCAAAACTTGAAAAAGGGTGGACAAAATCCAGCTTGCAAACCTTTGTCTCGTTAAAAGAGTAGGAGAATGCAGATGAAGGGAGAGAGAATTTCAATCTGAGAAGTTGTCCAAAGGCTTGGTGGTCTTCCTCCCTCATAGAGAGTGGCTTCTTCACCCTTGCTTCAAGCCAAGTGGAGGGGCCTTCAAGAGACCAACTTCGAGAGGGGGACATGTGTCCTTTGGGGTTTGTGGAGCATTAGAATTGGTATGAGACACTGTGGCTATAGATCAGCTTTAAGGTGGCTGGGAGAAGGATAAAATTATTTTCTGCTATCACCTTATCAGCTTAGCCTATTATATTACTGACTACAGATAAAATCATTTTAACCACGGGGCGTTGGGGGCTACTCAAAACACAGGTCCACCTGTTTAATGCATTGGATAAACCATGGAGGAAGGTCATTCATGAGTTTAGCACATTAAATTGTCTTGATTTTCAAGCTCCACCAAAGACTTGCTACCTTCTTTGGCCACAATTTCCGGTGGGAGGGTTCAGAGTCTATTAGATAAGGCAAGTGTTCTCCAGGTTTCCATCCTTTTGGCCAGTGATCCTAGTTTTTAAGTGTCTACATAAAAACTAATTCTTCTTTAACTTCTTATTTTTTAGAGCCTCCAGTTGTGATTGCTGCATGTTTTGGCTGAGTGACGTTGAATACCTCATTTAATCTCCTCCTGACATAGTTTTTTAAAAAAATTAACACTGACAATGAAATTAAAGATATAATGAGAAATTAAAAAAATCAAAAGCTACAATAAATAAAGAGCCAGCATAAATACCTCATGAAAATGGCATCCACATGTGCCCTGCAAAAACTCCTTGTATCGCCCCATTGTTATAGTAAATGTGTCAACCACTTCATAGCCATAGGTTTTTGCAGCATCCAGAATAATCACATTTTCTTTCCATAAGTTCTGAACTTCACTCTGTATTGCAACAGAGAAGAATGGAAATATTTTTTTATTTAAATTCAATTAGAATGAGACTTTTTATTAAGAGGATTGTTTTATGATTTAATAACTCAGATAGAAATCATGTGAATATCATCATTTTTACAGATTGGTCCCACTGCAAGAAAAATAATTTCACATGCATTTCTTAAACAAAGATGTGTTATCAGTTTTTTACTCAAAATATAAATACAAACATTTACGTATGTATAAAATGGCAACACATAAATATCTAGAATGACACACAGTTTGGAACTCTTCCTTCTATGAAAAGTAATTAGGTTTATTTCCCACAAAGGTTCATTGAAATATTTAAAATTCTCACTTTAAAAGTCAAAATTTGAACACCACAAAGGCTATCTCCATCTATTTAGATTCTTAATCATTTAGTCATTTGAATATTAATCAGTATCTGTTCTGTGCTTAGCTCTGTGCTAAGGGACAATACAAGGATAAATAAATCATGTCCCCTGCTCCTAAGACATTGCATTCCAATAGGAGGGACAGATTTGTAAACATTTACTAAGACCTTTATTGGATGTAAATATCCTAGACTCTGGGCTAGTAGGGAAGAGGGAATAGCTGAGTGGGGCAGGGGGACAGCTAGACAGTGAGGCTTCAGGAAGGGGTTCCAGAGCAGAGTGAGGTTTGCCTGTTGGATGGCGATGGGGCAACAGAGAAGGGGAATGTGCTTCAGGGAACAGCAGAAGTGACTGAAAGCTCCAGCTGCTGCTTCTCAGGATCATATTCTTCCCTCCCTCCCCAGTCATGTCCAAAGCAATGATGGTGCTTGGCAGAAAGTCTAATTCAGGCCCACTGTTGAGAGGAGGGACCCCTCTGCTAACTATTCCAGCTCTGGGATTTCTCATCAGCTTGACTAGTACTTGCTCAGACTTTCCCAGACTGACCTGTAGTTTCTGAGGTCTGAGACTCTTCCTACCTCATCCATCCTTCTTCCACTCCTTTCACATCAGACAATTATAGCCAACCACAGTGCCCAATAGTGCCCAATATATAGTAGACACTCCAAAAATATTTGGTGCAAGATTGAGTGATATGCATTAGGTGCTGGGGCCCGAAACTCTTCCTGCCTCCTCAGCACCCTTCCCTTTATTCTTTCCAGACATTCTCCCTAATAAATTCCCTTCCTCTGCTAATTCTGTCTACTGTCGGTTTCTTGGAGAACCCAAACTGACAGAGGAAGGGACTGCTCTTGCCTTTTCTAAAGGATAAAAATGCTTCTCATTTTTCAGTTGAAAAAGTAAATCATGGGGACGCTTGGGTGGCTCAGTTGGTTAAGCGTCTGCCTTCGGCTCAGGTCATGATCCCAGGGTCCTGGGATTGAGTCCCACATCAGGCTCCTTGCTCAATGGGGAGCCTGCTTCTCCCTCTCCCTCTAGTCTCCCTGCTTGTGTTCTCTCTCTCTGTGTCAAATAAATGAATAAAATCTTTAAAAAAAGAAAAAGAAAAAGAAAAATCACTTGCTTTTGTTGATCCAACTGCAAGGTAAAAGAAGCAGTACAAATATGTCTAATTTTCTGTCTTCTCCACTGTGTTAGCATATCTATCTTTAGGTGACATCTAAAGAAGAGTGTTCCCCCCAAAATAAAAGTAGTGAATAGAAAAATTCCTAAAGAAGAAATCTAGAGGAAAGGGACGTATGTGAATTTGGTTTATGTCATCATGTGAACAATGATGTTCAATATTGTTTGTAGACTTCTTGTCCAGTTACAAGTATTTTCTCAACTTTAATATGTCTAGCTATGAAAGGTATATGGAACTTTACAGTAAGCAGTTTCTAAAGAGAGTTTTCTAGAAAAGGTGGGTTCTCTGGAAAGCAGATTCCTGAGATGGGAATTTGCCTGCAGGAGGCTGACGGGAGAGTGTTTGGGGATCAACACCGGTAAGGAAGTGATGTAGTTCTGGAGTCAGACGCGCTACCATTGCGCCACGAGGTCGGCCGGAAGTGATGTAGTTCTAAGAGAGGCTTTTGTGGATCCCCCAGGGGTTCTAGAGCTGGCCTGGTCCCTCCAAGATGGCTCAAATTAGGGAAAGTGGGCTGAATCTTGGTACTCCTACACTGGCAAGTTGGGCCTGGGCAGCAAAAGGCAATTCCTGGCAAGAGTCAGGTGGGAGTCCTTACAGGGCCATACTCCCAGTGGCCCAGGTGAATGAATGTCTCAGTCTTGAAGGGGGGATCTGGGAGGAGCCAAATCATGTGAAGTATCACTCACTCATTCTCGCGTGAGATATTTTTTGAGATTCTACTACGTGCTGAGAATTGTGTTTTGCATTGGGGGTACCAGAGTGAGCAATGTAGCCCTCCCTCCTGTCCTTGCTCTCGCAGAAATTAGTCTAGCCGGGGAGACAGACAACCAAGGATTGTATCTGTTGAGAGACATAAACAAAGACACACGGCCCTATTATAGGAGCTCCTGGCAGGAGTAGCCAATGGAGTTTAGTGTGTCAATTAAGTCTGCCCAGTGGTAAACTAACACTGGAAGGGTAATTAGAAGTTGTTCAGGTGAAGAGGTGGTGGGAGAGTGGGCTCCACGAAGAGGGAATAGTGGTTTCATAGATCTGCATGTGCCTGAGAGCCTGGCGTGCTTGAGAAACTGAAAGTTGCCCAGTAGGACTGAGCTCAGTAGTGGTGCATGCGTGCATGTGTGCATGTGTGCATATGCATGGGTAGCAAGTCCACAGAGAACAGTAGAGGCAAGCTCTTGAATGGCCGCGCAAGAGTGTGACCGAGTCCAGCCTTAGTTCCTGCCTCCACTTGCTATTATGCCTTTCTCTTTCGTTCTATTCTTTCCCCTCCACTTCTCCCCTCCTTTTGTCTTCTTTCCATATGAGACGACTGATGAGGATCATTAAAGCTATGGTGGGAGGCATACTATTCAACACAGGATCTGGTGCATAAAAGTGCTGTAGAAATGTTTGCTATCTGCTGACATGAATTGATTTTGAGTTTGGAACCTAAATATAAGTAGGGGTCGTAAGTACTCCAGTTCCTGCAAGGGGTAAAGTGGGGGCTCAAAGCAGAGTCCTCCAGAAGGAACTGTAACCTTGACTGTAGACTTCGAAATAACAGTCAAGGAGAGTCAACTCAAAACCATTATCAAAAGAACTCTCGTCTAATCCCCAATAGCCTCCAACACTTCAGCTACCCCAGATGCTAAATACCTCAACTCATCTTAAGTGACTTTCCCCTCCCCACACTCCCTCTAAGAGGCTGAATTTGGAGACTTGACTTGGGCCACATTCTACCAGTTCTCCTGATTTTGCATCTGAGATCTGGCACCGAGGCGGGCAAAGTTTTGAGAAGGCAGAGGGGATCGTGTCATCTGTTCCAGGGAAAGCTAGGAGGGCTCAACATAACACACACACACACACACACACACACACACACACACACAGAAATCTCACTCAATTTATACAGTAAATGGACAGCTTCCAGTCTCTCCCGGGGCTCCCTGGAGCAAGCACATACAGTCCCGGTCGCCCGTGAACTCTCCTTACTCGAACGAGAGCAGCTGGTTCTCTTACCCACAGATGCTGCCTTTCTTTTCTTTTCTGAGACTTCTATTCAGTGCTGAGACCATTTTACTCTTTTCTGTAAGAACTGGTCAGAGGCCTCTAACTCCTCCCATTTCTGAATATCCAAGCAAAGGAAAAACTAATGATGCTACTTCAAAGACTTTTTTTTTTTTTAAAGCAATCAGCCAGAAATCATCTTCAAAAAAGCCACTCTTTCCCAAAGTGCTCATTGATACCGACAAGTTCATTAGTGGTTTCAGCATAAGTCTTTAAAGGTGTATGAAATGTTAGTGGGGTAAGGGGATACTTAAAGATTAATCTTTCTCATCTACCCCTCAGTTCTTTACTTTTTCATAGCATGGTGTCTCCTTTCTTTTCTTATAGCTCAAAGCATTATTCACAACGTGTTAATGGGATATGGTCGCCTTATTTCCAGGAATAAGTAAGTATAACTGATTTGAAATCCTAATCCTTAAGTACGTTATCTCCTTTGATTTTTATGAAGGTGGCTGAATCTTATATAGTGCCTTGTAGGTCCTTTTTCAGACATCAGCAAAGATCCTTATAGGAACCATAAAGTTCACGTAGCCTGGAGGGAATGGGCCTACCTGTGTCAAGAAATGCAATCCATCCACTGGGAGATGAAATCCGATTCCCAAAGTTTTGATGATCACAAGGATATTGAGTAAATTTTCCCTGAGAAATAATCAGAATTCTGAGGTCATAAACTTTGATTACATTTCTTGGTGTTTGTGCTTACATAAACAAATACAATGGAATTCTTTTAGGATGTGATAATTGGCATATAAGACCAAATTCTCATTTTATAGATTTGGTATATTTTAGGGTTTTGGTTTCTCTTTTTTTTTGTAGACAGAGTTTTATGTCTCAGTGGGCGTGTTTTTACCTGTAGTAAATATAAATGTGGATACTGAAGAGCTCTCTTGTGATTGGATACAAAAAGTATTTTGAAACATTTTAAACTGGACTTCAAGTATGTAGTTCTAAATTACAAGCTGCTTTTTCCATAAAATCTTGATAAAATTGAGTCACCTCAAAGGTGACTTTTCTTTTTCACTTCGAATACAAATGACAATTCTTGTTGCAGAAACTTACCTCTTCAAAACCTTGTGAATAATTTGTAGGTGATTGGAATTGAGCCACTGAACACCACCGACGACCAATACCGTCCGGCCCGTGTTCTCCAGGGGACGGGACCTGAAATCCAGAAAGGAAAACAACACATGTTGCCTTGAAACAGATGCTCAACATTTTCTCAGCAGTGCCTCACATTTCACTGAACCATAGCTAGCATCCTGATCACCGGACCTCCTTGTCGTTTCCAACTCGTGTTCAGCCATATTACTTGGGATTTAAGCTTTTCAGCACATTTGATGTACAGGGAGCAATTATGGCCCCCGGTAAAATGTCAGTCCATTGTGGCATTACACCATCCATAATAGTTCCACTGTACCTTTGCAAGAGATGTTCGAGTGCTTTCTCAAACGTTGGTCTCAAGGAAGGGCTTATCCAGAACTGAGGATAATAGGAATAACTGATCAAAGTCTTCCCACCGTTGATGTTGTGATAGAATTTCATGCTGTGCACCTTCTGCCATTCCTGCAGGGTTTCATTTAGTCTTTCGATCAGATAGTACATTATTCCTCGGTTGGTTGAGTCTCCGATGAAAAGAATCTATGAGGTAAAGAAAAATATTTGCTTTCAAATCTGATGTTTACATGGTGTGAGAGACAATACAAAGTAAGTCATTTGTTGAATACTCCTAAAGGCACAAGGCTAATTCCTTGAAGGAAAGCCCTTTCAGCTGTTAGAAATGACATTCATCATATCCTCCCCCAAACCTGTTCATTTTCCTCTCTTCCATATTCCTCACAATGCTATCAGCCTCTGACCTGCTTACTCATGTTGAAATCTTGCTTTCTGCTCTCTTGTTTCTCAATCTCCCTTAGGCACTTTGCTTTCCCATCTAACGAGCTTAACAGATTTTATGGATTCAAATAGGCATGAGGTATTTTAGTGCTGTAAGAATACTTCCAACCTCTTCATTTCATAGATAAGAAAACTGGGAATCCACTGAGGTTAGACATCTCAGTAGAAGTCACGCCACTGTTTGAGAAAAGAGCCACAGAACTGGAGCCTGAGTCTCTGAAGAGCCATCTGTGTCCCAGGGAGCGAACCCCAGCCCCATTGGCCCTGGAAGACTCCTACTTACCCGCTCCTCCATGCCCCGCCCCCCCGTGAAGCAGCTCTGCTTCAGGCTCCTGTCACCCCAAAGCTGTGGGAATGGCTGCCCTCGAAGTCAGGCTATATGCACAGCACTACTAGGAGAAATTTCCCAATGCCTACTTCGGATCCTCTCACTTTCGTGCTCAAAAACCTTACTGGCTGTCCATTTTCTACAGAATCAAGCCCACGTGACTTAGGTTCAGCCAACGTTTGCAGAAATTTTATTGCATATCAGACTCTGCTAGGTGGAGATTTCACACGGGGCACCCCTTTTTAATCATAATGGTGAGGTTTGAGTCATTATTTCCATTTCACAGACGAAGAATTTGAAGCTCAAGGAGATTGAGGTCATAAATCTAGTAAATGGGGAATGCAGGACTAGAACCTAGGCCCTTTGACTCCAAGTGCAGGGTCAATGGTCCCGTCTTCTCAATGCTTCCGCTTGTGTAAGCAGGTCAGATTCCTACTTTTGCGCTGAACATGATTTGCACTCTCCCACAACATCTGTTTCCCCTTGTGCTAATCCGCCTGCCTAGCAAGCTCTTCCCTCTACAACCCCACCTGTGTAAACGCTACACAACCTCCAGACCCCAAAGAAACAACCGTCTGTCCCAGTGGGTCTTGTCCAATGCCCCAGCTTGTCCAATGACCTTCTCTGTCCTCTGTGATTTCATTACATTTTTAATTTCCATTACAGATTTTATCAAAGACTACATGACATTATGGCTATTTGTGTCTGTATCTTTTTTCTCCTATCACATCAAGAAATATTTGAGGTCAGAGTCAGGGTTAATTTCTAAATTTTAATTTTCCCCATACTACCATGCATACACTTTAAAAATATTTATTGAATTGAAAGTCAAAGGGACTTTTGTTAGAGACAATCCTTTTTAATGTCTTTGGACAGGTTTATTTCATTCTTCAGCTTTCTCTCTCTGTGTTGCGATTTCTCTTTCTGTTAGTCATGCACATATTTTTCTCTGATTTTAACAGCAGTCATTGATGTCATTTCTCAGGACTACAGCATTTGTCCATACACAGCAAAGTGAGTGAGAATCTGCAAATTTCATTCTTCCATGGTAAATGTATTCAATAAGCTGTGTGAGGAAATTCCCAAAGCATCTCCGATTTGCCCTCAGATAGAACACCCAAAGCATTGTCAAGCTAAACTGAAAAATTTAAGATGTCAAGGCCCCAGTCACTGATCCTCTCAGTCAAGTTCTGTTTGTGGCAATAAAATTCTAGTATGATAAAATAATTTGTGAAATCACTTGAAATTCTTCTTACTGGATGTAGCCTGTATAACGATCTGTTTTTCTGGTCTAGATTTCTGATTTTTAAAAGGGAAATTTAAATCATCTGGAAAGCTCTTAATTTCAGATACTAGTAATTACCCAGCTCCATCTGTACTAGTTTGCTGGGGCTGCCATGACAAAGTACCCCACACTGGGTGGCTTATGCAACAGAAATTCATTTTCTCATGATTCTGGAGGCCAGAAGTCCACGATCAAGGTATTTGCATGGTTGATCTCTTCTGAGGGCCTTTCTCCTTGTCTTGTAGATGGTCATCTTCCCTCTGTGTCTTCACATGGTCTTCCCTCTGTGTGCATCTGTGTCCTAATCTCCTGTTCTTGTGAGGACACCAGTCACACTGGATTAGAGCCCGCCCATAAGACCTGATTTCACCTTCATTACCTCTTTAAAGGCTCTACCTGCAAACACAGTCACATTCTGAGGTGTTGGGAGTTAGGACCTCAATGTATGAATTTGGCTGGGTGGGAACACATTTCAGCTCTTAACACCGGTAAAAGACCTTTAAGATCAGCTCTTAAACTACAGGTTTTCCGACGGGTTCTTTTCATTACGGTGTGGAGATGCAATCCCTCCTAGGGTATCTCCCGGCAGCCAGTAAGATCACTGGGGGTCTGTATTGTGGTCTGCAGGGAGCGATCCAGGGGTTTAGGAAAATCAAAGTAGCTGCATGTTACTGAGAGAAGAAATCTTGAGCTTTTGTTCTTTTCTGTGGGGTGATACAAAGATGCAGCCCACAGAAAATGTCAGAGGCAAAAAGAATTACATGTCAGAATTCTTAGGTACAGTAATTTATTAACCTAGACAATCTTAGATAAAATATGACTGCTCCAAAGCTTCCTTCTCTTATGTGTAAAATGGGGGAATATAACAGCACCACCTTAGAGAACGTCAGTGAGATGTTCATACCCGTCTTGTTCCTGGTGCACGGTAAGCTCCCAATGTGAGCCAGCATGAAGGCACAGGAAAGTGTAGTGTTTGTGAAGGCATCCAGTGGGCCTTGCAGTGCATTGCTAGGCACTTTAAATTCATTAACTTGTTTAGAAGAAACGTCAGAGAAGAAGGGGAATGTCTCAGTCACAGCACTTGCCCTGCGAACCCTGCTGCAGATCCCCAGCAGGACTCACAGGGCTGCTGGTGAAACTGGAGCTCTGGATAGAGAACCGGAAGAGAGATCGCCACCCTGAGCAAACCGACACTCTCAGAACCACCTCTCACCTCTCCATCCCTGACTAGTGACCAACAAGACCTGCGGGGATGGGAGAAGGAAGCCTCATCACCAACATGTGCAAGACGAGTGCTAAACTGCAAATAACTAGGGAGCATTTTTCAAGTCTAGCGGACACAACTCTGGGAAGAATATTTCCTAGAGAACTGTTTTCTCCCGATGCCTTTCTATTCATGAAAGAGAGAGATGATAAATTGTAACTAAAATGAAAATGCAGTTGTGATTTTAAGATGGCCTGTTCTGTAGGGGAGCAGTTTTTGTAAGAGGCTGATGGATATTCTTAACTAAAAGAGTTCTAACTTCAAAAGGTCAGTTCTCTTAAGTGCACATACACAATTTAAAAGTAACATCAGGGAATAGAGTGCGTTCCCCGCCCCCAGTTACATGGCTAACAGTTGAACTTCATATCTTTTAGATCATTCAATTTGGGGAATTTTCAAAAACGACATTTGTAGATTATTTGTTTTAAAGGTCAACCTTAAAAGGCCTAAATTTCTGGGCGCCTGGGTGGCTCAGTTGGTTAAGCGGCTGCCTTCGGCTCGGGTCATGATCCTGGAGTCCTGGGATCAAGTCCCGCATCGGGCTCCCTGCTCGGCAGGGAGTCTGCTTCTCCCTCTGACCCTCCTCCCTCTCATGCTCTCTGTCTCTCATTCTCTCTCTCTCAAATAAATAAATAAAATCTTAAAAAATAAAAAGGCCTAAATTTCCATAACAAATATCCATAACTGGCCATAGAATTTGTAAATAATTCTTCTCTCCCGTGAATATTATTGCCCTACACTAGTATGCACAGGTACTGGCTGGCACAGGCAATTAATGAAAAAAAAAATTGTGCTCATTAAGTACAAATAACCAGTAAGCAATTATAAAAATGACCAATGTCAGCAATAAAACATCAAAATAACTAGTTATTCCCCCTACCAAAATAGCAAAGATTTTGAAAGCCCCTACAGTCTGTCTTATGAGCTCAGGGAAATGAACCCTCTCACTTACGACTGTGTGAGCACCACGAGGGCGAGGTTTTATCTTCTTTCTTTCTTTCTTTTTTTTTTTAAAGATTTTATTTATTTGACAGAGAGAGACACAGCGAGAGCAGGAACACAAGCAGGGGGAGTGGGAGAGGGAGAAGCAGGCTTCCCACAGAGCAGGGAGCCCGATGCGGGGCTCGATCCCAGGGTCCTGGGATCATGACCTGAGCCGAAGGCAGACACTTAACGACTGAGCCACCCAGGCGCCCCTATCTTCTTTCTTTTCAACTGTTGAATCCCAAGTTCCAGAATAATGCCTGGCATAAGAGTTGGTTCTCATGTGTTAAATGGATGAATGGGAAGTTTGCTGTCGTGTGTCAATTGGCAGATTTTAAGGAATTCCACTTCTAGGAAATATTTAAAGATGTCTATTACAATATATTTTAAAAGCAAAATACATTGGAAGCAGTACAAGCGTCTACCAGATTCCTTATATTAAGGTATAATCATCCACTTGAATTTTTTTCATCTTTTAACAATGATACTATAATATGGATACACTGTGATGGGGAAGATTTCAGTTAGCTTTTATAAAAAGCTCATTGCAATCAGAATATAAGTAATGATGGCACGTTTGTGAAAGTAAAGCGTGTGGATGTGTAGCAGTGGTCGTGGAAAGTTACCCATGGTTATTTTGAAGGGGAGGATATGACAGTTTATTCTCTTTCCCAAAATGAACATATATCAGCTTTTTATGACAATAATAAAAAACCCACAAAAGCAGCTGCAGTGATAGCAGTAACAGTAAGTCTGTTTTGTTTAAAAATGCTTTGAAAATTCACATTAAAAATAATCAGCTTAAACAAATTTTATTTCAACTTTTGTGAAACAATGGCTTAAGGGTCGGTTCAATTAAGCCCATCACGGGAATCATGTGACTCCTATTTTGGATCACGGTGCAACTTTATTCCAAAGACTGAATGGCATTTTCCCATGCAGCATCTTCTCTGGTCCTTCGGTGCAAGAGGGGAGCCTGCCTCCATCCAGGTGGGCCCTGGAGAGTAGCAGGAGCTTCTGTGCCTGGTAGTGTCTTGGGAGGCTGGACCTCAGCTCATCAGTGGGAGACAGAGATGTGGTTAGGGGAGTTTTGTATCTGTTTATTCCCGAGACTCGGCAGGCAGTATGTCACTGAGAAGTTCACAGTGGCTGGCATATTTCCTACTCTTTTTCACACTGCCACGGACCAGAGGACCTAGAAGCATATCATGTTCCTAGGCTCTATTAAAGCTTGGGGCTTATTAAAAAGTCATCTTATTAAAAGCACATGAAATGGTTTAATTATCTTTGTTTTCATTTCTTAATATTATATGGTCCCTGTATTAGGTGGGGTAGGCTATGTGCTATAACAAATAGAGCTCCGAGAAGTATTATGGCCTACACGCAATGGAAGTTTATTTCTCCCTTGGGAAAACAGTCCAAGCGGTTCCAGGCAGGTGTATGTGTGGAGTGGGGGCAGGGTCCCTGGATGGTTAGGCAGTGCCTGCTTCAGTGATGGTTTCGAAGAGCTTTGCAGGCATTGATATTCAGCTGAGGGAAGGAGTAAGGAGCTGCCAGGTTGTCTGCGGGCCCACCTCGGCAGCTGGGCACATCCCTGCTGCTCACACATTCCACTGGTTAGAACTTTGTCATAGGGCAGCATCTAATTTCAAGGGAGACTGAGAAATGTAGTCAAGCTACATTTGCCAGGAAGAGGAGGAAATGGGTCTGATGAACACTTAGCTAGCCTTTACACATTCTCCTACATGCTGTCTTTCTGGGGAAAAATAACTAAAACCTAAATTCAGATTTTTCCACAGGTGAATTAGTGAAAGTATGAAACAGCTAAATTTATAATCTACATGATGCATAAAAAGACTTCTTTGAAAAATCAGTCCCTGAGACAAATAATAGCAAGAAGCATTGCTAGTATTAATATTGATATTAGTATAAGTATTAGTGAAAATGCAACCAAGATTGGGAATTTTTGACTGAAATATAAAAGTAAAATGATTTTCATTCCATTCGTCATGAACGAAGGGAACTAAGAATGGTGATACTTAAACATGCAAGTATTGTACTTATTACCTCCTTTCTGCAGAGTCATCAAAAGTAACAAGGACCTAGGTAGCAAAGCAAGTTATAAAGAAATGAAAAGAGAAGCACTGGGGGCTATCTGGGTTGAATCAATATAAAGGCAGTAAAATATCTGGAGCTTGTTAGCTTCTCAGATTCTCCTGATCTGATGAGGCTAAAAAAGAATTGGGTATATGTAGAACTAATAGGCCAGGAAAAAACCCTTGATTTTCAATAATTTCCCTCCTTCCTCTCTTTCCTCTTGCATAGGTTCTATCTTCAGTATTCACGGAAATAGGGATATTTCTTCAGAACGAACAAAATGCATGTAGATGCCAAGACAGGACTCAGTCCAGCTTACAGGAACCCACTGAAACCTTCCAGGAGGGGAAATTATATAGGCATGCCATAGAAGCTACTTGTCCATTAATCTAGGCAATGCCTGCTTACCGGAGTGCTCTCTCGTAGGTAAATAAGGAAATGACAGTGAGGTAAAGGGGAGTTTTACTCATTACCTCTAGTCCAGGGCCAACCTTAGCCCATCTATTTAGAAAGCTCCACAGTGATTCTGATGAGCCCCTGTGATTGGACACCACTGTTCTCATAAGATAAATGTTCATTTCTAAATGAAGCAAGGGGTCATTCAGTCCTAACAGGAAGCTAAGACTGATCAGATGGCTAATGATGATTAGGCCATGATGAAAATCTAGCTCAGCAAAGCATCTCTCTGTGAAATATAATATGGTTACAATGAATGTTTTCCAATGATGCATTTTGATTAAATCAGCTATAGATAACCAACCAAATCGCTCTTTGGGATCAAGAACAAATGTAAACTGCCATTTAGGCAAATCACCTTCAAATACATGAAATTTGGCAAAAAGGGGAAACAAACAACTAAACTCTATCACCTAGATATAGATCTTCTACCTGCATGGAACAAAATTATTTATCCATATTGCCATTCCATCTGGGCTGTGGGCGTTATGGATAAGCCATCCTTTCCTGGGGAGAGTGAGGTGATTTCCTTCCCTTTTATCTTTCCCTTTATATTGAAACTGACAAGCAACAATGAATTGTGTAACTATAATAGAACTCACATATTAGAACATATTATTATAAATTAGCCACACTTCAGAAATTTAAACACCTTGAATCCAAGACACTACTTAAATTGCAAATGTTACTTAAAGATGTAAGTTACATTTCCTGTTTTAACAGCTGAGTTTAAGTACTTTCAGTAAATACTGCCTTATTATATTTTCCTTCCCTAATTGCACTCTTCTCTCAGATACTGTTTTAAATTCTGAGATATGTTTTCAACTGACAAACAAAATAAGGGCTTGTTTAATTGAGTTTGGTCAGGCTCCTACTAAATTTTTTCTGTTGTAAATTTGATTATCATATTTCTAAACTATATCCTATAAATTTCGCACTGTGATTACAAAGTTATGCTCTGATAAATTTTTGTGGATGTTCCATTCAGAGCTTGTTAAGTAAGAAGTGGGTATCTATTTAGAGAAACGTGTGAGAGTATAACTGAAAACATAGCTTGTATTTTTCAATTGATTTTGCTTTGACTCAACACAGTTACACAACATAAAACCTATACATATCCGTGAAATAACTCATACTTGGATAAGGTGAGGGTTTAAAAGGAGCCCCACATTTACCTGCCCTTCATTCACAAATAAGTGTGACATCGAAATGGGCTACAAGTGCTTTGAGGAGAAATCTTGTTCCATGTTTCCTCCAGAGACCAGCCTCCTGCTCGCATCACTGTAGCGAAGGCAAACGACTGAGTCTAGAAAGTAAGAGTACTGCTCACATACCACTAAGCACAGTGGGGTTCCTGGCCAAAGTTACTGGAAACTTGAACCCCTTTTTAAGTTTCAACTGATTTGTGCCTTGCTCTGTCCTCACAGGTGGGCATGTTTCCAAGTATAGCCTTGCATTCATTAGTGTAGAACAGTAGTAAAAAGATGTAAAAGGTCATAAGAACAACACAAGGAAATTCAGTTGAGGGAAATGACCACTTGGAGATTCTAAAGAAAGCAGAATGCTAGAAGGCCTAACTTTCCAATCATTCTCACCAGCCCCGTCAAATTCTATTGCATTTAAATCTCATTCTTTGGAGGAAGATAATTCCGTTTAATGCATCCCCAAAAGCTGAAGCTTGCCTTGATTAGGATTTAAAATAAAGTTCTGTTTTTTTGCGGCACAGCTTTTGCTCTGCCTATTCATGGCAACAGTGAACCTCGGCTTCTCACTGTAAAAAAATCTGAGTTTTACATATTAATTGACAGTCTTCAGGTTAGTAAGGCTACTATGCTGTTAGAATTTGCATGTTTAGGTATATCCCACTTTTACATAATCCAAGAAGCATAAATTGCTACACTGACAAATGAGAAACTCGGACTCCTCTCTTGCACTCCTGATTGGTTCCTGCCCATCATCTGTTCCTTCCAATCCGGGGGAAATCCAAGAAGGCACTAGGCTTGAGGGATAGGACTCTCCCTACAGATTCTTCTTGGGGGAAAAATGAAGATCCCTATTTTTTTCCAGTTCAGTTAAGCCATTTCAAAGTAACGTGTTTGGTAGATTGCTTATAACTACCATCACCGCCCTTTGTAGGCACTTTTAGCAACTTTCTAGAACCTGGGAGTCCAGGGTGTCACCCTCTAGGGGCTCTCTACCTTTGCAACCCACTATGTTGTAACACTCATTTCTCTCATGTGTCTCCTTCTACTAGAAATTTAGCTCTTTGGAGGATCGTGTTTGTATGCCCCTAGAACAGATTCTTAGCTCATCAAAAGCTAGATGAATGAATGAGCAGTGGAACATCATGAAAGTTACAGAAAGTCTTGTTAAACAAGGTTTCTGATGTGGGGCACCAGAGTTAATCTGATGGAGTCGGTGAATAAAGAATCCCTTTGTCTGATGGGATCAGAACTGTAGTGCAGTCTTGCTGACCACCAGTCCAAGCGCCCCCCACCCCCCCGCCATGACCCTGCTATCCTTATGCAGATGTGAAGTAAATTTCTGTACAAAGTCGCTGAAATAACATGTTTCTTTTGAACATTTGACACAGTAGAAAGTGAGTACCCCCCCCGCAATGTCAGTATATATGGTGTTTAAAAAACAAAATATTTATGTTACTTGTTTTTCTATTTTTGTAATTGGTATGCTTTAATATATATTTGTCTTTGGGATAGAATAATGATTATAAAAAATTCTGGGTAGGATGAGCATTGTCTTCATTTAGTAATGAAAGAGTGTCAAGATACTTTGTATATTTATATTTTTCTCATGGAGAGTGAGAAATAAATATACTGGGAAAACTTTTTGCTAACCTACTTCTATTCATAAATGGTGTTTTCTTAAGTGCTATTTGATAGTCGTAATTGTGGATGTTTACACAATTACGTCTGTGCTGTGTGGTGTATGTGTGTGTGTGTGTGTGTGCATGCACCTGTCTGTATATTATCAGGTCCCATGATTGTAAATATAAAATTTCTTTCTCAGACTCTCTCTCCTTTGCATTTCCACTGCCTCTGTCCTAATTCTGATGTATACAACCTTTTAAGATACAGATTTTTAGATTAAAAAATGCTTACCCATGAAAATAAAAATCATACAGATATTTTCAAAGATCTTTTCACCCTTCGCCAATCATGCTCTGCTCCCTGAGCTGGCTTCGTGGGCGTGTGACCCAGGGGGCTACACAGAGTTCGTGCAGTGGGAGGGACCTGGGCTTGTTTTCTTGCTCTGCTGTTGCCTTCTTGGAAATTTTAATCATTCTGAACACAGGGTCCTGCATTTTCATTTTGTCCTCAGCCTCGTGGAATACGTAGCAGTTCTGTCACCACGCCACCGCTCTTGTGAAGTGAAGTGTTCCCCTTCACTTATGTAATCATTCTTGACTGTGTTACTTCCAGAATTTTCTGTGTATGCAGGCACATTTACACGTGTGTATTAGTTTTTACATCAATGGCATTATTCTATACATACACTATAGAATATATATTCTATCTTTGAAATCATACTTCTTCAGAAATCTGTACTTAGAATCTATACTTGCTTTGACTCCTCAATGTTGTGTGATGGAATTATTCCGTTAAAGAGTCTCTGTCTCCCCAGCACCCATATCCTCCTCCCCGTAGGCAGTCTCCATACTGCTGTGGAGTGATTTTTTTCTAATTCTGGCCATGTCACTCTCTGCTAAAAATGGACAATGCTTCCCTGGGGTGTACAGAATACATTCACATCCTGGTAAACACACTGGACTCTGTGGAACCATGGCCAGTGTGATAGCAAACTGGAATTCTGAGCGTGAAGGTCTGAATGATGCCTCTGTTAGACTAAGAGACTCAACTAAGATAAGCCCTCACTGCTAAGCAGCCAGCCAGCTGGTCTTGGCCAGGATTGCCTAATCTGAACATAGGGTTTATTTTCAGACTTTGGAACATCCTCTGTAACAGGTAGAAAAAATGAGATCTTCCTTTTTTCTTACCATTACTTTGTCGAGTTGCTAATAATCAGCCTTGAAAATAGCAAAGACTGTATCATTTGTGCCTCCCCCCCAATTTATATGTTGAAACCCTACCCCCCTTGAGTGATGGTATTAGGAGGTGGAACACCTGGAAGGCAATTAGGGCCAGATGAGGTATTGAGTGTGGGGCCTCCATGACGGGATTAGTGTCTTTAGAAGAAGAGGAGACTGGAGCTCTATCTCTGTCTTGTGAGGACCGCAGAAAGGCAGCCAATGGAAGCTGGGAAGGAGCTCTCACCAGAACCCAGCCCTGCTGGCCTCCAGATCTCAGATTTCTCAGCCTACAGAGCTATGAGAAATGAACATCTGTTGTGTAAGCCACCCAGTCGATGATATTTTCAGACAGATGAGGAAGAGGGCTTTTAGCTTTCTATAAACTGACTAATCTACAGTATAGGATTAGATCATATAGGCTTCTTTTATTTTATAGATGAAGAGAGTGAGCCAGGGAAACAACATGGGTCATGTCAAAAGCCATGGAATTTAGTTATGAATCTAAATTAACATCTACTGCCTTTCAGGTTAATAGACTGTGACATCTTGGAATTTTCCTGAACGCTCTAAATTCTGAGGTCAGAACAGGATTCTGGAAGAGTTCAGAGACGTCTAACTATTACAGCAACAACTATTTTCATTGCTTCCAGTCCTGCATTTCTTAGATGTGGATGTTGGATTGTCCAAGTTGGTGGTTAAAAATGCCAGAGTAATAGCCACACATACGCGTGTGATCATGGGAGAATTCTTCAATCTCTCTGAGCTTTAATTTTCTTAAGTAGAAAACAGATATAATAGTTACCTCACAGATTTGTGATTAGAAATAAACAAGATTATACCCTATCTGTTAACAAATATTTGATAAGCGACTATTCCATATCAAAAAGTTGTGCAAGCAGTGAGATTATGTCAGTGATTCAAACATGTCCCTTGTCTTCATAAAGCTTACAGTCTGGTCAGATTTAAGGTACGAAAAAGTTAGCAGCAAGCACACTTACTTCCTTGCACAGAATCAATTCTCAGTTAATAATACTGACGGTTCATACATTTCTAAATGTTTGTTTTCTTCTCTTTCCTTTTTAAAAGTAACAAATACAGCTGCTTTATCTTCAGGGCTACTCTCCAGTCATGAAAATTGGGGCATTTATATTGGAATCACCATGAAGAAGAATGTCCATCCTCCTGCCCTGCTCTTTACCCCCTGTCATTATTTTTAAATTATTTGCTAGTAGAGAATCTGAACCTAGGCTGATCTGAAAAACTGGCATACATTCATCCCAGTGCTCTTTCCCTTATGCATTAATAGAACTTTTAAAAAAAAAATCAGGTTTTGAACTCAGTCTTGCCCCTATGTGAGTGCTTACAAATGGTTTGTCAGGAAATGTTCATCTAATAAAAAGTACTTTGAAGATCTGGATAAGAATTACTTACTTCATGTTAACCAAGCATTTCAGTCTATGTGCCCAGTTCACACGTCCAAGAGCTCGGCCGGGATCTACCTACTCAGAGCGCGCCTAGCAAGGAGACACTGCATGTCCAACAAATCAGCTTAGAGGCCTCACTAAAGGAAAAGCAGCCTAGTGAGGTCCGTGTGAGACCTGCCCGGGAACGTGAAAGAAGATCAGGAAGGTTAGCGTGTCATGCACTCGGGAAGCTCTAGCAGAAGTGAGCCTGACATGCAGGGACATTTCATTGCTTGTGCAAGCAAGCTGCAGATGTCTGCTGTAACTGCAGGGCCTTGCTGGAGCTGCGGCTGACAAGGCCAGCTTCTCAGAACTGCCATTTGTCCGCGGATGTGGCAAGCTCTTACCAATGTGTGCTGAGAGGACCAGCATGGAATTGGGGCAGCCTGGGACATGACTTTAATGTCCTCCATCTGTCAAGTAGACTTATTTGGAAATAATGGATCATTCTGAGCAAGAATTGTTCAGGATCTTCTAGAGTAACATTTACCCATAATTCTAAAAGCCAATTGGCATGCAGTTAGTTACCCTCTGTGGAGTCAGAGAGCAGGAATCGGTCTAGTCAATACAATTGCATGGCTCTTGGTGGGGCAGGTGGCATAAATGAAAGGCTTCTCCCCACTGGATCCAGAACCTACCTTCCTTCCTCCCAGGCACTGCTGGAGTTGGGGCTTAGTTAGAACACCGTATTGGCAGTCGTGGGGCTGCCAAGTTATTTCCCTCCAGTCACAGGTCCTGTTGTCTGAACAGCTAAGGCAAGGCACAATCCATTGGCCTGCAATAGACAGCGAAATCTTTGTTCAGATTCTACTAGTGAAATTACAGTTCGTAAGTCACTACAGAGAGAAGACCATTCTGACTGTGTAAGTCCACAGAGCGGGGCATGGCCCCCTGCCAACCAGATAGAATCACAACACGTAGAAATGTTCTGAAATAACACAGTCAGTGACGAAATCAAGTATGAGTCCTGCTCTGTGAAACTACATTCTTAACAAAAAAACAAGTGATTGGGTGCTACTCCATTATTACTTGTTTTTAAATAATACATTAGGTACTAAATAGGACCAAAGTAGATGGGAAGCCACTAATCTTAAGGCAGCTGACCACAAATCTTCATTGACCTAACACAAGCTTAGGTTAGCAATCCAGTAATAGATATATTCCCTGCTTTCAAGAGAGTCAAGGTATCAGGGGCGCCTGGGTGGCTCAGTTGGTTAAGCGACTGCCTTCGGCTCAGGTCATGATCCTGGAGTCCCGGGATCGAGTCCCGCATCGGGCTCCCTGCTCAGCGGGGAGTCTGCTTCTCCCTCTGACCCTCCTCCCTCTCATGCTCTCTGTCTCTCATTCACTCTCTTGCAAATAAGTAAAATCTTAAAAAAAAAAGAGAGAGAGTCAAGGTATCAGAGAAGTACTTTAATATTCTGATAACTCATTATTTTGAAGCCTAGGTATTGTTCCTTAACTTGATCGGTGACCTTTTTGGTGTGAATCTCTTCAGCTCATTCTAGTTGCCTTCATTTCTTCAGCTGTAAGACGAGGCATGTATTGTTCTCACATGGCTGGGGGGGAGGATTTCATGAGATAATGCATGTAATGTATCTAGCACAATTATGATATCATATTTACCTTTGTTACTAGCAGACTTCAGGCACAAAATAGGTCACAAGCATTAGTAAATGCTTATGAGATAAATGAATATTGTCAATGCATTTAAGATCTTTTCTATTTTATTGATAAAGTGATATGTATTCAAAATACTTCTGGTTTTAGTGTGAGTAGACACATTAATAATTTATTAGAAAAAATCAAGAAATGATTTTTTTGATTTTTTTTTCCTTTTTCATCTTTTCAGAAATGGAGTTTGAACCAGTACATTGAATACAGAGTGGTTACTTACATCCTTTGTGGAGAATACCCTGATGTCTCCAACAATCACATGCTCTACCCTAAAGGTCTTGCTTATGTTACCACTAGATGTTTCTCTTCAAAGTACTGAGGAGCTAAATATTCCTAGCTGCTTTTTGAGTTAGAAAAAAAAAATAACAACTTTATCCATTCTGGCTTTGCTTTCTGTTAACAAAAGTATCTGGTGTGACATTAATTTTAGTGGGAAGAATTCCTACTTTTAGGCGATGAATATGGTGCATTAACATTTCATGACCTCAAGGATGTCAGAATTGTGTGTTTGTGGAATAGTTAGAAATAAGAAAATATGAAAGAAGATCTAGTTTATGGCTTACTAGTTGATCACAGAAAAGGAAAAAAAAATGTGGGTATATTAAGAGAGAACTGGGAGAGATAAACTAGTACTCTCTGGGAGGATTTTAACTTAATACATTATTGAAATATCTACCTTACTAGATGTTAGGTGCTATTGGTGTTAAAATACAATAACTAAAAAACAAACAAACAAAAAAAACCATTTCATAGCACGTGTCAGATGCTAGGGAGATTCTGAGCACTTTAATATATTAACGTATGTAAGCCTCTTAACTTACAATGCTAAACCTCAAAAAATTTATAATCAGGTTAGAAGGTTACAATTTATACATGTAAAATAATTACAGCATAATAAAAGGAAGGCATAATTGAGTAAAAATATCTGTGTGGTGCCAAAAGAGTCTGGGCTCTAGAGACACACACAGCTGAGCTCTGCCTCCAGCTAGCTCTGTGGACCTCAACTGTGCATTAGAGTCACCTACAAAGCTTGTTAAAATCCCCATGCTCAAATTGTATCCTGGACTGATTAATTCAGAACCACTGGGTATGGAACTCAGGCACCGGGATTTTTTAAATGCTTTCCAGGTGATTCCAATATGCAGCCACGGTTGAGAACCACTGTTTAACTTGGAAAAATTACTTACTATTCTCTCTAGGAGAAAAATATATATAGCACCTGCCATAGTGCCTGATACCTAGCACCCGGTGGATATATTTTTCTCTCCCATCCCCACCTTAAGTAAGCCTTGGCGGTTTAGAATAAAGAAAACATCGTGAGGGTCAGAGTCGTCTGGAAGTTCCCGTGGAGCACATGAAATGTGATCAGGTCTTCTGGATGGATCAGATTTGGAGAGCTGGAATGGGGGTTACTTTGGGGACAGTGACGATGCAGCCCTAACAGCAGTGGGACTGAAGAAGGAAGCGGCCTCCACCAAAGATTCCATATAGGAGCGGAAAAGAAGTCTGCTCCGTAAAAGGCATTTCCAAAGTTTCCAGATGTAGAGAAGAACCATGCTACTAAAAGACATGACATAGAAAATTTAGGAGAGGTGCTGGGTGTTGAATGGCAAAATGAAGACTGTCCTCAAAGGTGCTTGTTTCTCCAACCAATTCTCTTTTGTAATTTTTCTGTGGTTTTCATTCAGAATTTACCTTGCTTCTAATTCTAACTTTGCCCTGGAATATAGTGTTTGTAATCAATAACTACCTCCTGCCTATATATCTTCACATTTTCATAAAGATTTGCGGTCAGTGGGCATCTCTCAAATGGAGTTGGAATGGGGCTTTGGATCTCCCGTCCATCCTCCTCTTTTACAGATGAGGTAAACTAGGACCTAAGAATTAAAGGACAGAAATGGGATCATGCTGTCAATGACAGGCTGGACCAGAACTGAGGTCTCCAATTTGCTGATCCTTTTGTCATGTTAGGCCAGATGAGCACAAAATTAACAGCCGAAAATGAAATACGGCCTAATGACCTCTTTGGTAGCACTTACAGGAAAACCCACAAATAGGTTATTTTAAATGAATTTATCTTTATTTTGAAATGCTGAATTTATTTAGTGGGTTCATGTGTTAACAGAGACCGTGTTTTAAAAAAAAGATCGTTAATTTTCTTTCTAATAGGATGGTGGTATGTGGGGGACATAAATGTGTTTCAGCTAATGAGATTATATTTAGTAATATTTTGAAGGGCTCAGTTTTCATCAGATCCTTGAGTATTTCAGAGCACGTGCATCCTCTCCTCCAAACACTCTCTCCCCCTCTAACCTTGCTGACAGCTAATTTTGCACAAACTGGGGCCTTCTTTGGCCATTTGCTTCTAAAGCTGAAGAAGCAAGTGGCCAATTGCATGCACAAAAATCCAAATATGGGTACAATTAGTTTGCGGGCATAAAATCTCAAACACATCAAAAGGACTCCTGATTGGGTCTCTGAAAACTTGGCCCCAATGGTTCATACTACTATATATTTATACAGTCATAACTCTCTGCATTTTTGTATTAGTTAAAAATGCCCCCCTTTTTTATTGTGATTTAGTAATACTGCTTGAAATAGACATCTGTATAACATCTGCAGGACTGGAGTTTCTTGACATTTTAAATGATACCAGCTCTTAACTAAAATTGTCAAAAAGAGGGACATAAATTCTATGTTATATATTTAAACATTGAATGAATCAAAGCTGTGATTTCTGTAATAGAGTATGACATGTGTTTTAGGGAATGACATTCTAAGGAATAAAAATGGCTTTTGGGAGAAGTTATTTGGTTTATAATTATAGCTTTATATTTAATGCAAGTTAGAGTTCAGCCATTTAAGTGAATCAGATTGGCTGACATAATGGAGAGAAGAAATTCACCTTTGTAACTTAGGGCCACGGTGAGATGTAAAATCATATAGATAGCACTAATTCCTGACTCTATGTTATAAAATAAAGCTGTTTTCACTCAAGAAAAAAATACATCATATTTTCAAAATCAGAAGTATTAAAGTCATATTTCCTTGCTACAAAGAAAAGATGATACTATTTTCTGTTTACATATCATAAAATGCATTTGGAGCTATTTTCCTTTAAGGTACTTCTCATTCAAAAATCACTGTATAAATTTCTTTGTCAGATTAGAAGAATTATTTTTTCATTCTTAAGCAAGAGATTTTATTCTCTGGCTGTGTCTCATAGTTAAATTATTTTCTAAACGCTAAAAATCAACTTAAAATTAAAGAAAAAAACCCCAAAAACCCAGGCCCTCAAAATTATATTAGCTAGTGTTATTGAAAAGACATGTAGACCATCATTTCATTGGCAGGGTGAAAAAAAATGTATCCAGTTTGCTAAATAACTGTAATGTGCTGTGAAAAGAAGATTTTGGAACTAATCTATGGCCATATAAGCTAAAACCGGAGTGCCTGAGTCAACTTCCTTCCAGTGTGTCCACCATGACAGCTGCTTTCAGCAGGAGGGAGTCCTACTGTCAAGGAAGGAACTCTCTGGCCGCAAAAAAATCCATTCTTGCAAACTGCTGTTCCTGGTCTCGCTCATTTGTTTTGAATCTTTAGGTCTTTAGGACTGTTATGGGAGGGGCAGTGAGCCTTGGTTGATCATGCCCTAACTGCTCACAGTCTTCCGTGGGAAGGAGGAGGACTTGGATCTTGGTTTTAGTTCAGCAACCATTTTATTTTTTTTTATTTTTTGAAGATTTTATTTATTTATTTGACAGAGAGAGACACAGCAAGAGAGGGAACACAAACGGGGAGTGGAGAGGGAGAAGCAGGCTTCCTGCGGAGCAGCGAGCCCGATGCGGGGTTTGATCCCAGGACCCAGGGACCATGACCTGAGCAGAAGGCAGATGCTTAACGACTGAGCCACGCAGGCGCCCCTCAGCAACCATTTTAAAATCACTGAAAGATGAAAAAGGGTCATTCTCTGCTTTGGAGAAACACACAATCTAGGGCAGTTATCAGCAATGCACCTTTGATTATATTAATACACACTGTAATGTATGTACTTATACTCCTCTATCTATGTATTATGTTCATTATAAAACAAAAATAAGAATGATTAGATAAAAATAAATACACATATATTTTCATCTTTACTGCCTTCATCCTGTGGACTGTCTATCCCATGCCACTCCATCCCCTTGCTCCAATGCATCATTCCACTCTGAAGACTACTGATTAGTGAAAGAGAGAGAAACATGTAAAGTAAACACTTGGAACATAATGAGGTAAATGCTATGGTAGACATGTGCCCCAAGTATTCTGGGAGCACAGCAGAGAAGCCAATCTGGGGGTGGGCTGGTAAGGAGAGGCTTCCTAAAGAGGAAAATACAGCATCAGGAGAATTAGGCCGAGATGGGAAGAAAACTTTCAGGAGCCGGGGACAGCATGGACACGAGCATGGAATCCTGGAGCTGCACTGTGGGCATGAAGTGAAACCAAGAGGCTAGGAGGAGCTGGGAGACAGGGAGGGCCAGATTTCAAGGCCCAGTGTTGTCAGGCTAAGGGACATGGGCTTGACTGGGGAGTCTATTTTGGGGTCTTCTCTTAAGAAGCTGAGCTACTCAAGTTCCCGAAGGTGTCTGCTCGAAGAAAGCTCCTCCTGTTAAGGACCAGGCACAGAGATTGCTTCGTGACAAGGCCTGGCATAAGTTACAGCAAATTTAATGAACAGAAAAAGATGCCACTTCCTGAGAAATCTCAGTACTGTATCTTTGACTTTTTGTTGAAGAACTTTTGATTTAGTTCAGTAGGAGGAATGGAATTAAGTTGTTTTATGATTCTCATAAAATGTCATCTGATAAAAAACATCCTTAACTAGACACATCGGTGTCTCCTTTGTATGTAAGAGTATATATCTCTATCTATATAGCTGAGAATCATAAACCACACCACCTGACATGCCATAATGGGTAAATCCCTCCCTATGTGCCGACTGTGATTTATTATTTAGAACACATGTTCAAGAACAGGGATATGCCCACGTTTGTTAACTGTGCATGCCAAATTGCGATTTGTACTGCCCATTTGTGAAACTCATTTCCCATTCAAGTTGTGGTGTGAAGTTCATGGCAAGGGTAGAAAAGCTCTTGAGTGTTTTCTCAGACTCTTTAGATAAAGGGAGACTTGGGGTCATGAGGCCAGAGGGACAACCAGGAATCTCAGAGAAGACGCTCCTTGCTCTTCTGATCTCTTTGGAGGTATTTTTAGTCCCAGCTTTAGCTTGACTCCACTAGTCTCCACTGAAAGAATAACACTGGGAAGGAGAGAAACAGGGAACGTGGACAGTGGCACCTAAGTGTCTCATTCCAGGTCTGCTCTATAATTAGGCAGGGTTCAACACTGTAATTTCAATTTGACATTATGATTTTCCTGCCTCTATTTAATGCTCAGTATATGGGAGACCTTAGTGATCATTCTCAAAGATGGTTTTTTTTAATTAAAAAAATGATTTAAACCTAGACTTGTTCCCTCAAGCAGTTCATTGGTTCACATAGCCAACAGATATTTATTTTGTCCCTACTCTGTAGAAATTATAGTGCTAAGTGAATTGATAGAGTGTGAACAAGTCAGACTCCCTGTCCTCATGTAGCTGACGGTCTGGGAAGACTGACCTCAAAGAATTAATTACATACTTACATTTAAATGATCGTGGAAATGGTCATGGAAAAAAAGCACAGGGTGCTATGAAAATATACAATAAGGAAACAAATCAGGGGCTCAAGAAAGGCTTTCTGGTACACGTGATGTTTTGGCTGATATCTGTAGATGAATATGGATTAACCAGGCAAAGAGCAGAGGGTGAAGAAAAAAGAATTTGGTGAATCAAATAGTTCACATATTAAAGCAATGTATTCAGATTAATTCTATGTGTTACCGTTCATACTAATGAAAAAGTCATGTAGTACCTTGATTTTTTTGTATAAGGATAGTTTAAATAAGTATATACTCATCTATATTGGAGGATTTTTTAGGAGAAGTGATATCCAAAGTAATCGTCACCTGTTGTGTCCCCAGATGGACAGATCTTTAGTTCGGGCTGTGAAATGGCTTCAATGTAGTCAGAGGAAATAGGCTGTAACCCACAGGTTTCCTCTGGGTGAATCAGCAAACCACAATCCTGCATTAAAATGGTAGAAATTAGCTGTAATTAACCTGACCTATAGTAATAAAATCTAAAAAAATAAGATTATTTTTTGTGCCAAATAACCTTTGCAGATAAAAGGGAACAATTGTTTACCCTTCTTGTGGTATTGATTTATCAATAGTTGTTTGTGCTAGAAGTAACTACTTGCATTGAGAGATGAACATAAATCCTAATGACAATTTAATCTTTATTTTGGCATTGATATTCATTACTGCATTAATACTGTCATTGATATTATTATTGCTCTGCCATTTTTTAAAGAAATGGATGCAAGTTTTACCTTAAAAAAATACGCCTATGTGTTGTTGACTCATTAAAAATAGACTATAAGACTGTAAACTTTTTTCCAGTGAAAAAAACCATTAATGTGAAAAAATGGGAAATATTTGAGAATGTTAACAGATGAATTTCATTTCAATGCACATTTATTAAGGACCCATAATATGCCAGACATGGAATTAAATACATATATTTTATTCAAAATATGTTCATATATTTATAAAAGTAGGTAACATGTCACTGCAGTGCATATCATTATAGATGCATATCTATTAAGCAATGCTTTCTCTAGTCTGACACGTGCAGTGGAGAATAGCAGTTTGGCTCTCTGAGATCTCTCTTCATCTCTCCTCTGCTCCAGCAGGTCAGAGCACTCTCATTTTCACTTAGCTTTTCCTTCCTTCCTTCCTTCCTTCCTTCCTTCCTTCCTTCCTTCCTTC
>NW_023270451.1:61725291-61764107 GCF_011800145.1 Mirounga leonina | reverse complement strand
TTCCTTCCTTCCTTCCTTCCTTCCTTCCTTCCTTCCTTCCTTCCTTCCTTCCTTCCTTCCTTCCTTCCTCCCCCCCCCCCCACCTTCCCTGCTCCTCCCTCCTCTCTTTCTCTCATGCACATATGTGCTCTCTTTTTATCTAGGTAAAATTGATATATAACATTATATAAGTTTCAACTATAGAATGTTACAATTCAACGTGTACACACTACAAAGTGATCTTCTAGCTTCTTCTTACAAGGTATTGGCTCCCGTATCTCGCCTGTGTCCCTCCATCCTGCCTCGCCTGATTCCACCGTCTCCCTCTTCACAGGGTTCTGTCAGTCTATCACTAGGGTGGGTAAAATGCTATTATCTCTGCTGGGAATGCTTTCCCTCTAATTTTTCCTGGAGAGCATCTTTTTGTGTTTTAGGTCTCAGCAAGGCCTTCTTGGAACTCTGGCACAGTATGTCTCCCCACTCTCGTCCATGTCATCCCTGCTTGTTGCCTTCATACCCTTCACCATTTGGTGATAATTTGTTATTTGTGTCTTTTCCACTAGACTGAACACTCCATGAGAGCAAGTAATTATTTCACGCACACATATGCCCAGTCCCTACCATAGAGTAGACAAATATTTATTGAAGGCATAAAAGGTTAGGCATAATTGTTTCCCACTTCATATCATAAATTCTCAGTAATGGAGAGAAATAATTGGTTTGACCTCTTTGCTCTGTAACTCTGTCTCTAATGAGCAGTTTCTAGTCACCTTCCCTCACCCTCTCACATTTATCCTCACACCCAACTCAGACTTCCACATCTCATACAAGAAGGTCCAGGATATTAAGGAACAAAAGGAATGAGGGTGATGTACAGACTTCATGAAATCTTGATTCAGTATACATATTTCCATTTTTAAATTCATAACTGAAGTTGGAATTTAGAATACCTATTAAAGGTCAGGAATGTGATTTGTATTAGAGTGTTCATTATAAAAAAGCAATTAAAATAACACAAAGTTAATAATAATGTGAGGAGTTTTAGTCTCAATAAACGTCTATGAATGTGTGTGTGTGTGTGTGTGTGTGTGAGATAGCTATCTATACATTTATTTTTGGTACAGGCTGAACCTTTTTGTAAGGCTAGAAAAAATAACATTAAGCATCTATGAGACTGCAAAAAATGTTTATATCAAACATGAGGAAGGGCAATGAGAAATAACATTATACCCAAGTGATGTGATTGCAAATGAGTTCAGCTACTTTTGGAGAGAAATTTATACTTAAAAAAAACTCACAGACTCCATAGCCCTGAAGTCAGACTTCTCAGAGTCTACTCTAGAGAAACCCTCATGTAATGTATAAGGATAGACCTAAATGGACTAACTAACATGGAGAGATTTCCAAGACACATGATAAAGAAAAAGAACAAAACCTAAATAAATGCTTTGTTATAGAACAACATATATCATATGAAACACACGGTGAACGTGCCACCAAGTCACCTAAATTCAGGTACTTCAGACTGAGATGTTATGCTCGATGTATTAATAAAAAGATAACCTTTTAGCGTATATAAATCAACATAGATAGAGATAGATGATGATAGATAGATTCATTCATGCATGCAAATAATGTTGAAACATTTCTAAAACTCTGGATTTAGATAAACCTTTGCTGAAGATTATTGTTTGTTTGGGGTCTCTCTGGTGTGTGTGTGTGTGTGTGTGTGTGTGCGCGCACGCAAGGCCATATCCTAATATTCACGAGGAGGGCATCAGAGAGTCCAGATCACAGCTGACGAAGTCCTAGCTGTTCTCTGTTGAAGCCCCACATGTGACTGACATGTATCAATCAATGAGAAAAGTGGGCTCTTACATGCGCTGATGGCTTGTCCTGTGGGGGACCCAACTCAATCCCTGACGAGTGGGTGTGGGCTGTTTGGGGAAGCTTGGTCACAGGAGCTTTTCTGAGGTGACAACATCTGAACAGCATAATGAGAAAAATCAGGGGATGAGAGTTCTGAGAAAAAGAAATTGCATGTCAAGCCCACAAGATAAGGCAGGAAAAGGATTTGTCTTACATCCTAAGTAAAAAAAAAAAAAAAAAAAGTCATTTTTAAGAACTCATGTGCTGACAATCTACATTATAATGATCAAATCATGGAACCTTTCTTGAGATGGCACCTCCAAGCTTATCTACTACAAACTCCTACTCAGAGGAAGAACAATTAATTCATAATGTGGTCCTAAGCATTGTTGAATAGTTTCAAAATGGACAAGTATTAATAACTAGCAAGTGCAAAGTTCTTGCTGAAAACGCAAGTTCCCAGCCTCAAGTGGCATCGTCTAGCTCATTGTCAGAAGTGCCTTCTTACTCTTGCACTGAAATCTACATCTCATTTGTTCTAATTATCTTCTTAGCTGCAGCTTAGAAAAAATTTACTATAATAATACAGAAGCGTGTTCTGATCCAACTTCAAAGCTTCTGAAACAAATGGCTGGAAATAGAGCGTGATAATCTTCTAAAATGTCCAGTGTTTGCACTTTCTGAATATCGGGGATTCTCCGTATGAGCCCATGATAATAGCGGAAACATAATGTCTGCATTATGTCTGCATAATGTATGCACAGGAAAGCAGACTGGGAGTCCGACTGGGTGACCACGCCTGCTCCTTGGAACTTTGGCCTATCTTTGTGTTTGAATTGTTACCTGGCGTGGTGCTATTTCTGCCTCAGGTGGACTTTCCCAGGGGCTACTGTTCTGTGACAGTTGGTAGATCAGACCCGTTGGTTCTAACTAAACAGCCATGACTCTAGTACATTCTAAGATAGGACAGGAATCAAAGTGATACTGCAAAGGATAGACACAGCTGAGGGTAGGAGAGGGAGAGCAGATTTCAAGGTAAATGAAATTTAGTCCTAGCCTCCTTTCTGTAGTTTAGGTCAAAGAATATTCTGTTGTGTTCTGTGTTTCCTTTTGAAATTCTCCTTGGCAGTTAATCTTTGTTTGCAGTTCAAAAATCTGAACCCTTTCAGTTAAACTCTTGGCTATTTTGGAAAGCCAAGGCAGCCTGCTGAAGTGGACGTTATTCATTTTCCAGCCGCAGCCGAACAATGTTACTCTTAAGGTTGAATGAAACACAGCATTTGGCTAAATACAGACCTGGGTCTGGAGACCGGCTGACAGAGTTGGGGGAGTAAGAAGAAGAGTGGTATCAGTATAGCTGGGTGGGCTCTGTGCACAGTTTATGAAATAAGAGAAGAGCGGCATACCCCGGAAGGAGCCCCGCTGTGTTACGAGTCATACTTGTGAATTTTAGTTCCAGCTTTGCCGTGAACTGGCTGTATGATGTTGAGTAAGGCACCTGACCTCATTTTCTCAACATAAAATGATGAAAGGTGGAGAGAAAAGAGGGAGAAAATGCATTAAATGATCTCTTAAGTATGACAGCAGGCAATGTTGGGTGCCTACACAATATCCATTCTCCTTTCTTCCTTTCTAACAAGAAGACCTTTGTTTTGTTGTAGGTAGCAATATGTCAGGATTAAAAAAAAAGAAGAAGAAATTCTATTTCCCAGTCTTCTTTGTGGCTAGACATAGCCATGTGATACTATTCTAGCCAAAAAAAAAAAAAAAAAAAAAGGAAAGAAAAAAAATTAGTAAGTGAAAGCGGAAGTTGACTACAGATTTCTAGAAAAGTGTTGCTTCTCTGATGTAAGCTTTGCCTCCTTGATGTGCATTTTTTTGGTCACTCTGTTTCTTGATTCCTCTTAGAATGCAGATGTGAGCTTGAAGGAGGAAGAGCCAATGTTGAGACAACCGTGAGCAGAAACCTGAAAGAGCCCAGGGCATAGATGCTGCTGCAGATAACGCAGGGCCAACTTTGGGTTGTCTACCTCTGCACTTGAGAAACAAACTCATACTTGGTCAAACCACTATGTAAATAAGAATATGCAGCCAAACTTCTCTTTTCCTCTAAGAGTTTATGAAACCTATTCTTCTCAGGCCATATGAATCTTTCTGAGTACTGCTTTAGATATTAAAAGTGATTCACCTACTAATAACAAAATTTAAGCTATCTTGAAAGAAAAACTCATTCGCGTCTCTCATTTCTTTCGTCACTGGGGTGATTAGTAACTTGTTCAGGTTCAGACGTATTCAAGAAAATGAATGACAGCTCTTTTGGTCGTAAGTGTCATCTCTTGGGGCCTCAGAGTCTAGATACACAGAAAAGGTAATATTTAGCAGAGTTGCTTAAAATGGCATTAACCCCAGAAAGCTCCACATTTAGAGTATATCATTTTGCTGGAGACTTCATAGATTCCTGACTGGATTGCCATAACTCTCACTAGAACGCAGTAAGATAATTAGCAGGGATTTCCTTGTTCAGGCATGTGTAGAGTATACCTGTTTAGTATGTAATTTTAAAAATTGACTAACTTTTCATGAAGTGCTATAGTGACTAACAGAAGAATATGAAAGTGCCCTTGGTTTTGTCTGCTGCCCTACCCATGAATTCATGATCACTATTTCTTGTTACCAATTTTTCTGGAAGTCTATTTAGTTCTTATAAAAAGGTGTTTTGCCATAAAAGAATTAGTAGTATTTCTGATTTTTAATGTGATATTGCCATATTTTTGGAGCCATGGACTATTTGATCTGGTAGGTGTCTTTATTTTATTTTATTTTTTAAGATTTTATGTATTTATCTGACACACAGAGAGAGCTATGACAAGTAGACAGACAGGCAGCCAGAGAGAGAGGGAGAAACAGTCTCCCCGCTGAGCATGGAGCCCGATGCGGGGCTTGATCCCAGGACTCTGGGATCATGACCTGAGCTGAAGGCAGATGTTTAACCAACTGAGCCACCCAGGCACCCCTGATAGGTGTCTTTAAATCTTACTTGCTTTTCTGGACCCATGGAATCATGCCTTCAAGATGATAATTGTCTCCCTCTCCTACTAAATAATGAAAATTCATGGGTAGGGCAGTGGACAAAATTTTTTGGGACCAGTCTCCTCAAGCAAGGACAACAAAAGCTAAAATAAACAAAAGGGATTACATCAAACTAAGAAGCTTTTGCATAGTGAAGAAAACCATCAACAAAACAAAAAGGCAACCTACTGAATGGGAGAAGGTATCTTTAAACCATATAACCAATAAGGGGCTAGTATCCAAAATATATGAAGAACTCACACAACTTAATGTCAAAAAAACCCAAACAACCCGATTAAAAAGTGGGCAGAGGACTTGAATGGACATTTTTCCAAAGAAGACATAGAGATGGCCAAAAGGCACATGAAAAGATGCTCAACATCACTAACCATCAATGAAATGCAAATGAAAACCACAAGGAAGTGTCACCTCACACCTGTCAGATTGGCTATTATCAAAAAGACAACAAACAACAAGTGTTGGTGAGGATGTGGAGAAAAGGGAACCTTTGTGCACTGTTGGTGTCAATGTAAATTGGTGCAGCCATTATGGAAAACAGTAATGATTTTCCTCAAAAAATTAGAAATAGAACTACCATACAATCCAGCAATTCCACTTCTGGGTATTTGTCCAAAGAAAATGAAAACACCAATCCAAAAAGATATAAAGATATATTCACCCCTATGTTCACGGAGATATTATTTACAACAGCCAAGATATGAAAGAAATCTAAGTGTCCACTGATGGAAGAATGGATAAAGAAGTGGTGTATATATATATAATGGAATATTACTTGGCCATAAAAAAGAATGAGCTCTTGCCATTTGCAACTATATGGATGGACCTAGAGGGTATTATGCTAAGTGAAATAAGTCGTCAGAGAAAGACAAATACCATATGATTTCACTTACACATGGAATCTAAAGGCCAAAACAAATGAAACAAATCAGAAATAGACCGATAGTAGCAGGAAACAAATTACTGGGAGGCAGGCAAAATAGGTAAAGGGGATTCAGAGGAACAAGTTTTCAGTTATAAAATAAATGTCATGAAGATGTAATGTGTGCTTAGGGAACATAATAAATGATATTGCAATAACTTTGTGAGGTGACAGACAGTAACCAGACTTATCATGGGGATCATTTTATAATGTATAAAAATACTGGATCACTAAGATATACCCCTGAAACTAATAAGATACTGTATGTCAATTATATTTCCATTGTAAAAGAGAAAGAAATGATGCTTCAGAGGAGCTAATTTCACTATCTTGTTCCAAAAGGAATGAATTATTTTTTGTCTTCACATTGTCTCTAAATTTAACAACTGCTTTCCTTGTATTGTAGTCAGCAAGCCATAAAATACTGAGTAGCTCTTATGTGATTCCTATTATTAGATACCCAGTGAACATTTGTAGGAAATTAGCTGAGGTATACATTAGCAATAAATAATTACAGCATAATCCACCTGAAATCATCCCTTACATACCACATTGATCCTAAGACTGAACTTTTTCATTAAGAAAAGAGTGTAATGCATATAAATTCATATGAAAGGAGATTTATGTCCTTTATGGAAGGCATTTTGGAAATATCTTGTGAATATAATTATACTCCACAGATTTTATCCTACAGATACACTTCATAAAGTCTGCAAGGAAATTTACTAGAGTTATTATTTATAATAAGAGAAAATATGACACAATCCAAGTGTTCATCAATAGGAACTGGTTAAATAACATCCACTTAATGGATTATTTTGTAATTCTTAGAAAAGAAGGATGCAGAGTAAAGATATGGAGAGATATATAAGATATATTATTAAGAGCAATAAAGCAAGTCGTAGGACATTATGTATACCAGGATCTTATTCAAGCAAAATAAAATGCTAAATATTACATCTGCTTGACTGTGCCTACATAATTGTTGGAATGATGCCCAAGAAACTCTGAACAGTGGCTCTATTAGAAGATTAAGAATGGTAGGCCAGAGATGAGGCAGCAAAAATGAACTCTTAACATGTTTTTAAAGATCTTGCCATTAGTATGGATCGTTATTATATTTTTAAAAATACATATTTAAGTAAAAAATAATATTTAAAATGGAAAAGTAAAAGTCAGAAAAACACTGATACCTCCCTTTAAAGGTATATAAATTTTCTGTGACTGCCATAATATATTACCACCAACTGCATGGCTCAGAATGACAGAAATATATTGTCTCACATTCTGGAGGCCATAAGTCTGAAATCAAGATGTTGGCACATTTGGTTTCTTCTGAGGGCTGTGAAGAACTGTGGACCTGCACAGTCACTTAATACTGTCCTATGTTCACCGTAATTATAGTTTATCAGCAGAAACACAACTAAAAGGGAATCGAGTAAATGTTCCAGGTAGAAGGATGAGCACCTGAAACATTCTGGAACTGAGTGCAAACCTAGCCATTCAAGTTCAGAGTGGATGGTGTTTGAGGACGAGATAGGAAGTGGGTAGAAATCAGTAAAAATTATTCTGGAATCATGATTTTCATCCCGGGCTCATTCTAAGGACACAAATGTTAGAATGGTGACAGCAAATTTAGCTTCTTCAATGTTGTTCTGTTTAAAAATTCTTAACAGATACGTCTCTAAGCTCCAGTCCCTTTTATCAAACTTAGAAAAATTTTCACTAAGTAGAGGACTTTCAAGAAAGAGTACAAAATTAAATATTTTTACTGAGGAGCAGGAGACACTTTGACTTTTATTTCACATTGTTCTAATAAAACATTTGCAGTGAATAATCTTTAGCTATACAATTGCATCACGTTGAATTTTAATGAAAATGAGCAACTAGCCAGGTCATTCTACTCTGTGCGGAAGGGTTCTCTAATAACATGGCTTTAAAGGTAGATGTTCCTGTTTTAGTGAGAATTTACAAATAGGTTTTTAATTTTAATGGTTTTTGAGGAATAATGGAATTTGGTGTCGGGCAGCAGAACTGTAAATGAGGCTTGACTTGCTATTTGTGTTTGGAGTTCTTAGTCTTATGTGGAACACGTTAGGATCTGTGTAGTACTGAGCCATCAATAGGAATAACACAGTTGTGTGTTTCTTTCCTTAAACATCAGCTGAAAAGTGGCCGTGTATTACACTACCTGAGAATATTAAGCTGGTCCCCAATGAACTCAGGAAAAGGGGAAATTGAAACAAATTATAAACAGATGAATTAGTTCCACTCAATTAAATTTATTAATATGACATCAATATTTGGAATACTTCTATATATTTCTCATGCATTCCAAATCCCTGAACTAATATGCAATTTTCTCTCTCTTTTTTTTAAACCTAGATGGCCTCTAAATTAACTAGGATGGGGCCAGCATGATCCTGCTTGCTGGAGTCCATTCTGAAAGGCATCCTGTATTCTCAATTTAGAAGTGCATGTGAATGTCTGGGTTTGTGGAACTGGGTCTGGAAATCTAGTGAGCTGGAGCCTCTGAAGGGACTGATGCTTCCCACTTCCGGTGAGCTGGGAACTCCAAGGAAAGCAGCCTTTGTTGTGGTCTTTCAGCACTTTTGGTTTTGGGTCCAGATGGAATCCAGAGGGTAGATGTGAATGCAAATGAAAAGAAAGAATGAATTTATAGGTTTGGATATATGAAAAAGTTTGGTTCTTTTTGATTTGTGAACAAAGGAGTGGGGAATTGAAACTGAATGCACGACTGTGGGGTCTCTCATGCTTCGAAGCATCTGGATCAGTTTGGGAAGTGACAAAAGACAACATCAGCAACCACTAGAAAAGGTTATTTCATATTCTTAAAGGAGCAAACCTATTATCTGTAGACTGAAGCGGAAATAGGAGAGAGTGGACAGAAGCAGGAGGCCACAGAGGTATTTTAAAAGACAATATTTAATGGATGTTTACTTACCAAGAGTGGTGACACCAAACCTAACAAACGTTTGCACACATATTAAGTAGCAAGCAGATCTTCCCAGGAAATACTGATCACTCGTAAGGAATAGAACTGGTGGATTTCAGCATGGACCGTGCCACGGGTCAAGAGTCCACTAATAAAGCATATGAGGTTGTGATCCTTAAAAGTGTAGCTTTGGTAGGGAAACTTCTCAGTGAATATTTTAATCCAATGTGCAGGTACATTAGTTTGGGGCACCATGCAGGCATTTCCTGCCTACATTCATCTTGGTGACTGCTACACAAACACACCTCCACCCACACACGCACACCAGGTACCCACGCACAATGATCCTGAGAATTGGAGAATTTTAAAACTTAAAGGGAACCAAGTGATGTGTGTTATGCTACAAAAGAATTATCTCCTTACATGTCTTAAGTTATAAATTCTACCATTTTTGAGGCTTTCATAGTAATTACTTAGCACGAATAGTATTTTTAAAGATCACCCACCAATCAGCATCCAGCACGTCCACAGTTACGCTCAAAGCATGCTACATGTGGTTACGTTCTGTTTAGAAGGACATGTTGATGCATTCAAAGCTGAACATCCAAGCTACCGTGACATTGTAAGATCAAAAGTTAATATTAATTTTTAGTATAAACGTATCATAACATTGCAAATATTAGACAGCATGAAAATGATTGTGCTATGACAGGACAGCCCTCCCTATGTGTAGTTTTATATGTTTATACATGTTAATCAGACTTTTAAAAATACTCTAGCAGTCTAAAGGTCACCCTCCCCCAAGATATTATTATTATTACACAGAGAAAAATGTAACTCCACAGTGGAGAAACCCAGCCAACACTATCCTCATTAGGTGATCAAGAGAAACACATCGCTTCTGCAGAATTTTTGCCACAAATGTGTAAGTTCATTTAATCAGAGAAAACATATGATTCCAAATTGAGAGGCATCCTACCAAATAACTGACCTGCATTCTCCAAAAGTGTCACACAGTCCTGAAAAACAAGGAAAAACTGTGGAACTGCCACAGATTTGAGAAGACTAAGGCACATGATAACTAAAAGCAATTTGGGGTCCTCGAACAGAAAAAGAAAATGATTGGAAAAACCAGTGAAATCCATATAAGGTGTTTGGGTAAGCAAATATATTGTACCAATATTAATTTCTTAGGATTGACAGTGCTGATAAAGTACCACAGTCATGTGAAATGTTAATATTAGGAAAAGCTAGATGAAGGGTATTTGGGAAATTTCTGTAATTGTAAAATTAATTTTATAAGTTAAAAGATAGTCTAATACAATTTGATAGTCATACTTTAGGGTTTTCTTGAAGGGCAAATATACATTAACAATAGAACTTAATCATTAAAAAGCTTTGAGCCATTTGGTTGAAGTGTCATATTGCAGAGCAATGGTTCTGTGTGGTCACGTGTTATTGGCACCCACGGATATCCCATGGCAGAAATTGTAATCTACAAGCATTTTGCTCTTAAAAATTGTGGGAATTGTGGGAGGACAGTCTACAGGCTAAAGAAGAGGTAGGGTGCACCTACTGTATTTATGGACTAACTCTTGGGGGGATACCAATCTTCTGGTGAGTTGGCAAAGAGAAAGAGAAATGCTCTTTGTAGAGGACCTGGGTTATGCCAAGCACCTGGGTAGGCACTTCCAATGCATGAGTGCATTGAATCTTTACAACTGTTTGAATATTCACTCAACAGATGAGGACATCAAGATGTGTAGAGTTTAGGGAAGCTTTTCTGAAGTCAAACAAGTTAATAAGTAGAGTAGCTAGAGTTTGAATCCTGGGTCTACGTTTCATAGACTGAAAAATGAAACAAAATAAAACAAAACACACCACAGTAAGAAATGAAGATTGTGTTTATGAAACAAATCCAGACCAATTAGCTCTTCATCAGGGAAGACTCTTTTTTCATGGCTGCAGATGGCATCCCTAAACATAACCAGCTGCACTTTAAAATGCTTACAGTTGGTCAAAATGGGACTAAGCAAGACTGTGAATGATTCAGGTCAAATCTATTCCCTCCAGTGGAAAAAAGCCTCAAAGCACCTTTCCAGCTCATGCTTGGTCACTCAGATATATATATATATATATATATATATATATATATATACACATACACATATTTACTTTCGAATAACAGCACATCGGGAAGTTACTTATTAACTAAAAACTTAAAATTAATTCCCATGGTAGAAAATAAACAGTTATTTACATATTATGGCCTATCATCAAGGAAAATATTTGTTTTAATATGATTTTCCAAATCATCAGGACTCCTATGTCATGTGTTTTTAATGCTCCAAAGAAGTTTAGAGTTTATGACATTCATTTGCTTGTTTTTTTTTCCAAAACGGATTCCTTTAGCAGACATTTGTTCAGCATCTCCATGAGCTAGCCACAGCCACTGCCCTCATGGAGCTCTAGCAGAGAAAACAGATATGTAAACACATGATTGCTGTGGAAAGTGCTAAATGCTGTAATGAAGATTGTCTGGACACAGTGTTGGCATGAAGGAACGTGATCAACCCTGCTCTGCAAAGGAGATTACAACTTGAGATATACTCAGAGTTCACCAGGCAGATGGGCTTTCCAAGCCCTGGAAACCAGGGAGTCAGGGGCAAGGCGGGCAAAGCCACTGATTCTCTCCAGTACGAAGGCCGACAAAGGAGTGGGCATCCTTTGTATCTGAAGGCTAACTGCACCCAGATTTATAATTTGCTATTTTTTCTTCCCTGCTGTGACTGTTAGCTTGGGATTCGGTCCTTAGCCATAAAACACACAAGACAATCTGGAACACACTGAAAAATGGATTTTGACTACTTGTGTTCAGGGACAGTGTAAACCATATGGTGGCAGTTGCAAAACTCCAAAGCAGTGTTTTCACCATGCAACCCAGCCATATCAGCTCAGGCTTTGATACTGCCTTATCAGCAAGAATGCCCAGTGAGAAGCTGGCATTTTCCTGTGGAAAATGTGCTATCTTCCTTGGCATGCCACGCAGAATTAAGTGTTGTCCATTTTCATGGAGGAAATCAGGACTCCAGGACCCCACTTACAAGAGAAGGTGTCCTGGAGAAATTTTAAGATACAAGATTGTCATTTAGCTTGTCTAAACTTCCCATGGGTTTTAAATGAGCTCATTATCTCCTGAACTTGGATGCTGTTGCCGTGATTTGATCATTATTGGTAAGCGGTTGTCACAACTCACTGTGTGGGATGAAATGACTCTTTCATCTGAAGCCAACTCTGGAGAGTGAGTCCTTATAGATCACAAATCTCGAAGTCTCTACAATTTTAGCCTCAAAAGGCTGCTATCCATCTGCCTCAGGTTGCCTCTATCCACTCAGGGAAAACCACTGGCTCTTCTCTCCTTGGACACATGCTCCATGGACTTGTGGAGTAGTCTACCAATGCTTCTCGATAATCCACAACCACACGGCATTTGAAGCTGATTGACAGAATATGTCTGTTCTCTGCATTAGTCCCCAGCTGTTCTGGGATCCCGCTGTCACCAATCAGATATGCTTGCCTGGGCTAGCAGAGCCAAATTATAGCTCACATTGCTTTAAAGTCAGAGGCCTGGCTTGGTTCTAGAAGTCTGCAGTTGTTAGCCTGCTCAGATCTTTGTTGCTCCTCAGTGTTTTATCTCTCAAAAACCAACTGTGTCTTAAGACTCCACTGTATTGGCTAACTTTGACAGGTCACAACCAAAGGGGACATAGCATTAGAAAATGTTAATTCCCACTGAGTTCCCTTTCCTTATGCCAGGTATTCCTTGTAATTGGAGCTGTGTATGTAACTCAATGGTTTAACAGCGAAGGCTGATAATTGGAGAAAAAATAGTATCTAAGAGGATAAACTGTTCAACAGGTTGGCCATTATTTTTTTTTTTATCATTCCCTATGGTGTTTCATAAAGTTTCAAAATCCTATTTTAATTGTATTTTAAAAATCTTATTGAAATAAAAATAATACAATGATTCAAAGAAGGGCTGTAGGTTCCCCAAAGTGTGTTCCATGAAACATAGGTCTTTTGGAAGTCAGTTTATAGGTGCTAAGTCAAAAAAGAATGGTGTAGACCAACCAAACTAACTTTTGGCAAAAAAAGTTTTAAATAGATTTTGCCTATTTTCACTGTCAGCAGTAAGTAATTCTGTCAACAATTTTTTTTTTCTAATTTAATAAAGCTGTTTCTTAAAAAATGGTTAACAAGTTGTCATTTTTATACTGGAGATAATTCAGCTCTCTCAGAGAGTTTTTATTTCCTGAGGAGAAAGACATTTTTGATGAAATCTTTTTGACTATCTATTAAAGAACCTATGACCAGGAGAATCTTTATCAAGTTAGCTGCTCTGATGACTAGTTTGTGTCGAAAACACTGAACTAAGAAATCATGTGGGATCATTTGTTCTATCATGTGGTCATGAGTGAAAAACTCATATGTGGCAGCTAAGATCAAAACAAAAGAAAATATCACAAAGCTATATGGAAACAATTGACAACCATTTACTATTCTTTTTAAAATTATAAACAAAAGAAATATTCTCTGATGACAGACATCTGTCTGGCATAACTAAGAAATCATTCCTGGGAACGGATAAGTTCTTGAGTTAGCTGCAAGTTTTCCTTTTTCAGTAAGTCACAAATTATGCACATGATATGATTCATATTCTATGAATACACCAATTTCTTTGTTATTTATAGCAATCCTCCTGGGTGTCAGTAACAAAAGTCATTATGCAGACGGTACACTATGCTATTAAATTTAATTTTAAATTTTTTTATTTTTTTAATTTTTTAAAAAAGATTTTATTTATTTATTTGACAGAGAGAGACACAGTGAGAGAGGGAACACAAGCAGGGGGAGTGGGAGAGGGAGAAGCAGCCTTCCTGCTGAGCAGGGAGCCCGATGCGGGGCTCCATCCCAGGACCCTGAGATCATGACCTGAGCCGAAGGCATACGCTTAACGACTTAGCCACCCAGGCACCCCTAAATTTAATTTTTTAAATGGGATTCCTTTTCTGAAGAATATTAATCATACTTCACATGCTACCTCAGATGCTGTCCATTATTATGCCCCGGAAATTGGTTTCTATACAATGGAGTTCTATGAAATTCACTTGAGTGCAGGGCACTGGGAAACAGAGTCCCTGAGGCCAGGGTAGCCCGAAAGAGACTGGAAGGGTCAAGATCTAACATTATCAGCAGTACAGTGGGTAAGAGTGGGGGCTATTGTGTCAGACTGCAGAATTCTAATTTCAGCTCCACCACTCACTGTCTTTGTGACCCTGGGCAAATTAAATCCCTAGTTACTTTAGTTTCCTCTTCTGGAAAAGCCTGCCTCATAAGATGGCTGAGAGGATTAAATAAATGAATACATGTAATGAATGCAGAACCATGCATGATCACAATAAGGGCTCAACAAATGTGGTTATGATTAAAATTGAATATCTACCATGCACCAATAACAACACCATGCACATTATGCAATTCATCTATGTGTTATGTTAGTATTAGCTCCATTAATAGACATTCTAAACAAATAGAGTTTAAGTAATTTGTCTGATGGAAGGTCAGAAATTAGACACAAGCCCATATGATTCTAACACCCATACTCATTTCCTTTTATCATTCTAAATTTAAAAGAAAATTACCTGGGTTCATGCTAGCTGTGCAACATGGCACAAATAAATTACTTGCTCTGAGCCTCAGTTTCCTCACATTTAAAATGGGATACAGATAAAATAAAATGGGATACCAATGTTTATTGCTTATATACCCCTTAGAATTTTTTCTGTTGTTCAAATAATGTATGACCAGAAGGCCCTGGTCACTGGTAAGCCACAATGCAATGCTTCATTTTTATTGTTTTTTTTTTCTTTTAAAGATTTTATTTATTTATTTTAGAGAGAGAGAGAGGGAGCATGCAAGCAGGGGGAGGGGCAGAGGGAGAGAGAGAATCTGAAGCGGACTCCATGCTGAGTGCTGAGCCCAGCGTGGGGTTGATCTCACCACCCTGAGATCATGACCTGAGCTGAAATCAAAAGTCAGATGCTTAACTGACTGAGCCACCCAGGTGCTCCTCATTTTTATTCTTAATGACCACCATCTAATCTATTACTCAGCAACTGGCTTATGATGAATATACAGGGTGGCAGGGGGTAAACTCAATTAAATACCCACATAATTTAAGTTTCCTTTGAGGTGGATCAACGTTTTCAGGGCTCCCCTCCACTTGGGAAAGCTTCTTACGTACATAGGAGGAAAATTTGTTTTTATTTGCAACTAAGTTTTATGAAAAGCTACGATATGAAAGTATATAAATTTCATTTTTTTTAAAGATTTTATTTATTTATTTGACAGAGAGAGACATAGCAAAAGAGGGAACACAGGCAGGGGGAGTGGGAGAGGGAGAAGCAGGCTTCCCGCTGAGCAGGGAGCCCGATGCGGGGCTCGATCCCAAGACCCTGGGATCATGACCTGAGCCGAAGGCAGACGCTTAACGACTGAGCCACCCAGGCGCCCCTAAATTTCATTTTTAATTATTTAGGTTGAAAAAAAAATTTATTACTTGTAATGAGAATTAGACATTCAAACACCTTTCTCACATTTTTAGACCAATTTTGTAAGTATTGTACGTCAATAAAAATCCGAAGGTGATTTGATATTGTTGAGCAGTATAAGATAGTAAAAGTGGACCTCAGGTTAGAAAAAAGTTATTGATAAAATTCTATGTGATTGGATATTACATAAGAACATGTTCAAAGATTGTCCCTTTGTGAGTGGAATAGGAGAAAAAAAAGCAGTGTCTTAAAAACCTGCTTTTAGGGGGTTGGGGATGTGAAAAGAAATGAATGAGCAGAGTGCAGAGGATTTTTAGGACAGTGAATATACAATGTATGATATAATGATGGACGCATGTCATTATACATTTTCCATACCCACAGAATGTACAATGCCAGGAGTGCCCTGTAATGCATTTTGAGTATGGGCTTTGAGTGATTATGTTGCATCAATGTAGGTTCGTCACTGATTGAGAAAAAAAAAAGTACCATTAGTAATGTTGATACAATTTTATTGTAAACCTAAAACTGCTTTAAAAAATTGAGTATTTTTTTAAAAGCAGCTATAAAATCAGATGGAGTTACAGTGGACTGAAAATACAGTTCAGTTATAATATGCGTGAGGGGCTAAGAGCTAATTGACAGCTGGAGATGGACAGATGGACAAGATCAAAGTCATCTGAAGGAAAGTTGAGATAATTTCTTTGGGATAAGTTTTTCAGAATTGAATTACTGTCAAAAGTAATGATTATTCTCTTTCTGTCTTATAGCCACACATAGAAATTAAATGTATTCACTTAAAAATGCAAATAAGTTATATAAATATCAATTTATTTAACACCCATTTAATTCTTGATGACAAGTGATGCTTCTTGTGCTATACATAACAAAAAAATAATGAAATTTAAAAAAACCTGCTTTAGAAGTTCACATATATATGGAATCCTATTGGTTTTGATAAGTACACACGTAAATTGGTAGTATTTATATGCTTGAGAATTAAGAAATTGTTGTGTTTCTTTTTGCTATTATTAATCTTAAACATCTTTACAATCACCTAATAAATGTTAGCTTATTTAATTCTCAGTGAATTTAAATAGCAATATATATGTAGTTAAATGAGTCCTTTCTAATGATATTAAAAATGACTGTGGGCATTTCCATATTAAGAAAATAAAATGCATTCTATGTAAAAATAATTAAAATTCAATAAAGCGCTTCATACTATGCTAAAGGGTTTGGATTTTATGTTTCCTCTCATTAATTAATTAGTAATATATACATGCTCGTTACAAGGTTGGAAAATAAAAAATAAATTTTAAAAATGGAAAGTACAGACGATATCTTGGATTTCACCATACCTCTATGCATGCATACTATGTTTCAGTTGTGTATTATACACATAGTATTTATTACATGTGCATACATTTTACAAAAATGGAGTTAAACTGTTCACTGTGTTTTGTAATCATCTTTTTTAACCTTAATGTAGTATTAGGACACAAGAGAAGGATTTTGATGGTGATGGTGGTGGGATGGGCTATCAGAATATAATTAGATCTGCATATTTAAAAACAAACAACAACCCTCGGGCACCTGGGTGGCTCAGTCAGTTAAGTGGCTGCCTTCAGCTCAGGTCATGATCCCAGGGTCCTGGGATCAAGCCCCGCACTCCTCAATGGGCAGCCTGCTTTTCCCTCTCCACCACTTGGGCTCTCTTGCTCTCTCTCTCTCTCAAATAAATAAATAAAATCTCTCTCTCTCTCTCTCTCTCTCTCTATATATATATATATAAAACCCCAAAACCCTAATGAAGCTACACTGAGACTTGCTGGGTCTAGAGGCAGGAAGGTAGGTGAGACAACTATTGTAAACATTCAGGGAAAAGGTGGTCACAGTCTGAATTAGAATGGTGGGGAAGGGGCTGGGATACATGAGACCTGTAGCAGGAAGTTATAAGTAGTGAAGGAGAGGGAAAAAATTCTGGGAAATCTTTGGGCTACTGGAGGGACACATGAAAAGAGAGAGAATAGCGTGTTCATAAAGGGAGGTGCAGGAAGAAATGTTCAGTTGGTTGTCAAGTTCAAAATGCCTGTGGGATATGCAGGTAGACTGCCCAAAGGACAGTGGCATTAAATGCTTAAGTATAGACTTCTGAGGAGAGGACAAATATGGTGATATTTATTAAAATACTGTTTCTTGGGATCAGAGCATGTTTCTTTTGACTACTCACTCGCTGGGAATTATAAGTTGCACATGTCCACCCTAGTGATGATTTCCAAACTTTCAGGAATGATGATGATCTACCATTACTTGTTCAAATTTGTGTTTCCCCTTGCTCACCAGTGGGTATGGGTTTAGATCCAAATTTTTGGCATAACAACCAAAATCCTTCACAACCGAGATCAATCATTCTCACTAGAGTGCCTCTCCCTCTCCTCATTATTACCTCTATTCCACCCCCACAGATCTACTTGCTATTCCCCTATGATTTCGCCTCTGTCTAGAAATCCTAGTGTGCTCTGGGACTACGCAAAATTGTTCTCTCTCGTGAGAAATCCTTCTTGGCTCCCACTCCCTTCTTGCCTCAAAGAGGTCATTCTTGCTTTGCTGTAATGTCATAACATGACACCTTCATCAGACATATCATACTCTACTGTAACGACTTATCTATATGTAGGTGTAGCTTTTTCTTTAAGCTTCACCCTCGAGATTGATATGTATGTATATATAGTGTAAAATTTGCCCCAAGAACTAGACAACCTAGATAGTACACGGACAATAACATCTGCCGAATAAATTTGGGTTTTGAGTCACTTTGGCCTTTGTTCAATATGTGATATGTATTACACCATGTTTTTAATTAGTACTAAATGTCAATTCAATTCTTTTCCAGCTTTTTGGCATGTAATGATATCCTTCTTGGTTATAAGAATCTGAAATTAATACTGTTGGAGAGAAGAATCAATATCTCGTCATGAAGTATATAAATTAATAGAGCACTTCCTTGTGCAAGATTTGTCAGTGTGTCTGAGAACCAGGCTGACCATCTATTTATACTCTTCACTTTAACATACAATGTCACGACTAACAGCAGTGGCGATGAGAGTGTGGGAAAACAGGCATGCTTCTACATTGCTTATGGAAAGTACTTTGGCAGGATCTCTTATAGTTTAAAATACTCATTCTTTTTAATCTATTCTACTTCCATTTTCTTTCTTACAGAAGTAAGAGTGCATGTATGTAAAAATGTATATGCAAAAGGATGATTATTGTAGTAATATTTTTGAGAGCAAATCATAAGAAACCACCTGAATGCCTGTCAATGAAGTATTAAATAAGTCAATACATTGTATTCACATAATAAAATATTATATAACCACTAAAAAGGTGAAGGTCATTCTGTATCTACTAATCTGAAAAGATATACGTACATATTAAAGTTGGGGGACAACAGAAAGTTCAGACCACTATTATAGCACAGTTTAATTTTTATATAATAATACATATATATGCAGATGAATATGTAAATATGTCAGTATCAATTTGGTCAAAATCTGGAAGGATATGCTCAATAGTATTCACTATCCAGATTCTAAGTGTGGGGAAGTTGGATCAGATGAATGGAAAGATTTTCAATAACTATTTTATATAAGGTTTTTTGGATTATGAGTAATTTTTTTCTCTCTTCAGTGATTCTTTGTATTTTTTCAGCCAATAAAGAGAAAAATTAATTAAGAGAATAAAACAGATGGGTATGTATTGATCTAAAAAGATATCCATAATATTACAAGTGAAAAATGTAGGTTACAAATGAAATTTTTTGTTGAATTGCCTCACTTTTTGATAAATATATATGATAGTTAAAAGACTAAATGTGTATATACCAGACCATGATGTATGGGTCAGGATTAGAAAAAAAATGCTCATTGTTTGTTATATACATTTTGTATGGTTTGGAATAAAATGAATAAAAATAATAACATAAATAACCATTAATAAAAGGTCATCATGGTTTGTTTTATACCCTAGATATATTCTTTAAAAGTTCTGTGTAAATTAAGTCTTAGTAAGGAAAATTGTATTTTAATTAGAATAATAGAGTTTTCAATTACGCAAAATATTCTTCTGTAAAGAGAATATAATCTTTTGTGATATTAATACCTACGACTCCCAGCTGCCCATTTTGGCCTATTTAATGCTTGTCCTTCAGAGAAATAAAAGTCAAAGTTTCTTAATTATCTGTTTAAGATTTATCAGAGAAAAATGTCATTATTTTGCTTTTATTAGCACTCTCTGGGAACGCTTCGAGCCCCACTTCTATGCATTCACTCCCTTTTCCTTTTCGAGGGAGGGTATCTGTCCCTGGCAGGTGAAGCTCCTTTTAGCATTCATGTAGTTTCAATTTCAAGATGGAAGAAAGAAAGTTACTATTGCCTGTACTTACATACAGGGAACAGATGACTGGAGTTGCTTGAGTTAAAAAAAAAATCCTGTAACAACAGCTGTCCTGTGCAGCTTTCCCCTCAGCGGAGTGAGCTCTCCTTTCTCATGGATGTTGAAGCCTACAGTTGGTCCAAAGTCAGTCTTTATCGGCCTGTTTGAGGTAACCAACTAATTGGCTGGGTAACTGAGCTTTCTGCTTGCTTCCAGCTCATGATTTAAAGAGCTCTTGAGTATCTGAATATTTAAATTACATTTGAACTGAACAGGTCACAGTGTCTTATGCTTTCAGAGTGAGCAAAGTATGAGCTCGCTCCCAGTAATCATTCCAAGTGACTGCTTTTCAGAGATTCAAGAAAAATAAGCCAAAGGAATGGTTTAAGTTCTATTTCTTTATTTAAAATCACATCTAACTCGAGTCTCCAGTTTGGGACAACCAAAAGAAAAAAAATTGTCTCTGTCTTAACTGGAGCTGAGTTTCCAGAAACTAAAAATAAAAACGATATCAGAAACCTCTAAAAATGTAAAGAAAAGATTGTATCGACAAGTACCTGAAAATACACTTTCCTAAATATCATTAACTGAAGGGTGACCAGAAAATATTTTCACGGTGTGAAAAGTGAACACAGAATTCAGAATTACTTACAGGGTGAAAACTAAGAGGGATGAAATAATTAACTTACTCCGAATGAAAGTATTGCCTCATTGACAGATAAGTGGGATTTATAAGATCCGAAGTTACAGAATTTCCCTATTTCTGAATTATAAAGGGCAGTGTTTCTAATGGTCTCATAAAACATAGGAAGATTTTTTTGTGCGTGGTCACATATATCAATGCAAGAAGAAATCTTCAAAAAAGGAGAAATTATAATAATTATTTTACCTATTATTAGGCACAGCCATGTAGTTTTTCCAGTATATAAAATTCATCTGAAATCTTCATCATCAAAACAAACCTTGCTTTCCAGGGGGAGAAATTAATTCAACCTTTTCTTGAATTAATAATGAAAAGGAACTGCATCTCAGAAAAGAATAGCAATGTTTTATGGAGGTGGCCTGCAGCCCCCACTTGAATCATCAAGATTAAGCAATGACTCTTTTTTGGTTATATTTATCTGACCGTTTTCTGTAGGAAAGTAACATTAATAGCTACATAAAACTTCAACACATGTTGCACAGAAAGGACTATATAATCTGCTATTATTTCTGCCTGTAAATGACTACATGTCTAGCACTAGCCTGGGGCAGAATTAGCTGCCAGGAAACTTGACCTGCATTATGGGCTTAATGAAGCTGTAACTTTCTGTTTATAATTCTTTCCACTTTTAACTAGTATTGTATCCAGGGGAAATGAGATAATGTGCCTCTCCTTTTTAGATCATCTGGGCTACTGACCAGTCCTGTGTGTAGGGACGTGCTCATAATCTGAACGCTTTTCAGCTTCTGTCACCTGCTCTGCCCATCACTCTGCAAGATCAGTTCAGCCCTTACCCAGGTAGGCACCTGAGGATTTCCAGCTATGGGAGCAGAGGCTGAGATCTGGTTGTGTGTGTTAACTGGAGGTGTATGCTAACTGGAAGACTTTGAAATATATCTGTACAGAATTTTCTCCTGCCTTTTCCCAGAAGACAATGAACAAGAGCAGATCTTTCTAACACTTCTAGTTCAGAGTACTTTTCCTTCGGCATCTGCAGGCTATTTCCAATCTCTTTTCTCATTCAGGGGCTTCTACTTTGTAAACCTATTATGGACTTTTAGGCTTCTGACATGCTCAGAGTATTTAGGTCACCTCAACAAAAAAGCAAAGGATATTATTAATTTTCTTAACTAAACTAAATGAACTTTAGTTTATGTTTAAGCCGCCTCTCCCCAAGTTTGGAACAAAGGGTTTTTAACTGAGACATCTATTAAGTACATGAAAGAAGTTTTTAGAGTAGAGATGTATTCTCCTGAGTGTCCTGGAATTTCAGGTGTTTGAGGAAATACAGGCTGAGGTGAATCTCTTCTTTCTGAGTCCATTCTGCCTACCCTCCCTGAGAGTGGCGGAAGGTGTCAGACAAGAGCAGGCGCAAATGCGAGAGCTCTGGTAGAGAGGGGGAACGTCCTGGCCTCTTTTTTAAAAAAAAATTATTTATTTTTTGGGGGGGCAGAGGGAGAGAGGGAGAGAATCCTCAAGCAGACTCCCCGCTGAGCACGGAGTCCGACCCTACTCGGGGCCCAATCTCACTACCCTGAGGTCATGACCTGAGCTGAAATCAAGAGTCAGACGCTCAACCGACGGAGCCACCCAGGTTCCTTAAGTCCTGGCTTTTTGACCCATGCAATGATTGTCCCAAGATCTGGGACCAGCCCTGCCACACATCCCCAACTAACAAGCAGCTTCCTACCTTTTTTTCCTTCCTTTCTAACTCTCCTATTATGTCTTCTGTTTTCTGCCCTTGGACACCCAAATAAGACATGGCCTCATAATCAACTCACTCAACACAGTCACCTTCCTCCTCCATCATGCCTCCGGTCATGTTTCCTCCTGTTAATATGAAAACTGCTAAATTTGTTAGCCTTGTTTCTCTTAGAGAGAAAATTCAGTTTCCATAGCACCATGAAAACCAGAAGTTGTGTGGGAAGGAGACAGAAATTTCTGGACTTGTTGCTCAAGCACACTGAGGGCTTAAAGGACAGAACTACAGAAGAAGCCACTGTGTTCTCAGGGATGGTATATAATGGTCTACTGGCAGAGTGGAAGTCACACTGCAGGTGGCTTAGTTTTTGACAGAGGAGGAGGTGGAAAGATGGTAAGATGGCCCCAGGAGTCACAGGACAGACAAAGAATTATCTTTAAATATGGAAGTGACTTGTAGGTGTGCTGACACAGAGGAAGGAGTCAGTAGAAAGGATGAGTTTGAAAAATAATTAACTGATGGAGCAAAATTTCCAGGAGAGAGGAAGTAGTGAGATCTGAGGGAAGAGAAGAAATCAGTCTTTGAGAGAGGAGGGACACATCCCCCTCAGAGAAATGAGGAATCTGTGAAGGTGTAGAAAAATTTGGAGACATTGTGAGTTCATACCAGCTGACTTTGATCTTGTTAATGATCTGTTGAGACTTAGGGCATAGGGATGAAAGCTTGAGAAGAGTGGAAAAGATTTGGAATGGATGGATCATGTCCTCTGGTGGTGGGCCAGGTGTGTCATCTTTATTTATGATGGGCTACACGCCACTGTGTCTTAAAATAGGAGTGACTGGTTTCAGAAATGAGTAAAAGCCTATGCCTGAAGGAGGGAATAATTCTAGAAAAAAAAAGTAATCTGCATGTTTTGCATCAGGCATGTTTTGTAAGCTTACTGAGTATATAAGCCTTTCTAGAGGTGCTTTGGAAAATGTATCAGATGACCTGGGTCATAGCACCAACTCAGCTACTTAATTACTTTGTTGCCTTTGGCATGATCATTAGTTATTCCCAAATCAGATTCTCCATTTGCCTTCATTAATTCACTCAATAAATATTCATTGAATGCCCACCACATGCCAAGAGCTCTGTTGGGTATTGCAGGCACAGGAGTAAACAAGACACTCTCAGTCCTCAAGTTCCATCAGTCCAGTAGCTCCCTACCCTACCTCCTTTACCAGGAAGGTCACATGAGATAATACCTCAGAGTGTATTTCAACAATTCTGGAGCTCATCTATAGAAAAGAAAACCTATAGAAAAGCAATTTTCGTCTTGAAACAATTGTCTTGTTGTGATCACGATCTTAACAGTGATTATAGTTTCTGGATAGAAGACTCTACCTCCACAAAATGCTCCATGGCTCCCTCAGGCTTAGACCACCTTCTTACATAGCTTCCCAACCAGAAATGGCAGCCACTGTCTCACTGGGAAGTGGGGAGCATGGCTTTACCCTAGGCTCATGGAGTCTTCACCACTTCCTCATGTCTCCAATGACTGGTTGCCCTATTCCTGTGGCTGGCTCCTCTGAAGGCTTCGGTGCAAATTCCAGCAGGGACACAACACAGAGCTGTCCCAGCAGCCAAGTGTAAACCAGAGGAGTTCTTTGATCTTCAGCCTGGTGCATTCTTTGGGTGGTCAAAACTTTGGAAGGACAAGCTATGAGAGTATGTCTGGTGATTGGAAGCCAGGTCAAAGGTAACATTCTGGAGAGGATTTCTGGGCATAGAATTAAGGAAATTGTCCTTTCTTTTAGACGGTTAAGTCTAGAATAGGAAAAATATTCCCTGAAATGGATCCCGGAGTTCTGGGAAGAGTCTGTCGTTACAGTTATGGTCACAGTTTTAATTTCTTTATAGTGCACCTAGCTGCTTTAGCATACTCAATCTTACCCCGTATTTCCACGTTATCAAACATTCAAAAATTGTCATCAGTGGTAGAAAGCAGTAGGTGGTCTTTCTCTTCTTTTGTGTTCAGGCTAAGAGAGGGAGTCCATTTCTAAAACCGGATTTTGCAGATAAGAAAAAAATACAGACTACAGATTAGGTGAAGAGTAGAGAGGAAGATGAAACTGAGATTGCTTTACTTTCTGCTTTCTGTCTTCCCCTGGGAAGGACTGTATCTATAAGTGGATCCAGAAATTAGACTCAGAGAGCTTATCAGATAGGGGCATGAGCCAATCACCCCACATCTAGATGTGAGAAAAACAGCAAAAAGCTGTGAAGAAGGCAATTTCCTGAGGGTTCATCTCTAAATAATTCATTTTGGTATATCATGTGATTCGTGGGTATCTGGGTACAAAAGTACACTTTCCAGAGTTTCTTCCCCAAGCTCTGGTTCTTGACCTTTCTATGTGACACACTTCCTCCTGCCTTTGTCTCAGATCTCATTTTCTCAAAAAAAAAAAAAAAACAAAAAAAAACCAAAAAACAAAAAAACCCTAAACAGTTCCCTGTTAAGAGCAGAAACTCCCACACATGTTAGGTGAAGAAAGTTTTTATTAAAGTTTGGCCGATTATTCCGTGCCTCGTTTTGTCTATCCTTCTCTCCATTGCTTTCCTTGCTCTCTCTTCTTCTCTGATTTGCCCTGAATGTGAATATTCTCCAGTGAATGACCTTGACACGGAATGCTTGAGAGGAGTCGGGAAGGGCTTCCCTGCTGCGTCAGTAATGACAATTTCCCTCCCTGTCTTTTCCCCATTAACTTCAACTTGGTAGTGTAATTTGTTTCTCTTCCTGGGCTTTTTAAGTTCATTTCTCTTCAAGTGCTCAACTCTGCACTGGTCTCTATCAAACTTTCTCTTTAATTCAATCCTGCAAATATTTACTGATAATTATGCTTGGTCCAGTGTGTGAGATCGATATACGCAAACAATGAATCATGGAACACTACATCAAAAACTAATGATGTAATATACGATGACTAACATAACATAATAAAATAGCATTAAAAAAAAAACTATCTCTTTTTCTAAAGAACTTAGAAGGAGGCAGCCAAGTGCGGAATGCACCAAATGCTATCGCAGAGATTCTGTCGGACACACTCGAGAAGAATTAACTGAAGGTACCCGCACCCTCCCCACAAAGGCTTCCCAGGACCACTTCATTTCTCCTCTTTCCAATTTCCAAATTCCTACATCACTTATTTTGGGCTTAAATCAGCATTTTCCACAGTATGTTTCTTGTAACACTAGACCCAAGAGATGTTCTGTGAAGAAACAATTTCATGATCAATTAAGAATAGGAAATACCGTATACACATTTTTTTTTTTTGGAAATCCACAATGTACATCAGCACATCCGAGGTTTTCACTAGTGGAGGAGGAGATGAAAATTTGTTTCACCCAGAATTTTCCGAGCCTATATAATCATACCTCACTTTTTACGTAGCACCTATAGGAAGAGTATGTTTCTCAGACTACACCCTTGGAAATGTTGCACTCATTGATTAATGAAATGATGACTCTGAGTGTTATGAAAATCCCACTTGTTTGCAAGACTTTATTTTTATCACCATGTAAAAACATCTTTTATACCGATTGGATTTTTAAATGTCTAGGATTTGTGCTGCCCAATATGGTAGCCACAAGCCACATGTAGCTCATCTCACTTGAGATGCACTGTAAGTATAAAATACAAAACTTTATATTGATTACATATTGAGGTAATTCAGGTATATTTGGTTAAAAACTTTATTGAAATTCACTTTGCCTCTTTTTATCTCAATATAAAAATACAGTTAAGATAAACAAAGTAACAATTGGTAAATGTAATTTGCCATCAGCAAAAAATAAACACCAACATACAATGGAAAAATACTTTAAGATAAACCAAGTGGTATTTCAACTATTTTGCAGACATGTTTATGAGAATATGCTATCTCCCTTTTCTCATATAATACTCAGAGCTCAAAGTCTAAAACAAAAAATTAAAAGGTTTAAAAAATTAACTTCACCTCTTTCTACTTTTTTAAATATGGCTACTAGAAAGTTTAAAATTACACACGTGGCTCCCATTATTTTTCTACTAACAGCCCAAGCTTAGAAAATAGGAATTATATTTTCCATATATTTTGTACCTTCCTCTAGCACACAGAAACATGCTATACGAAATAAGACATGGAAAACATACATGTTGACTGAATTAATTTGGTTAGCAAGGTTGGGATTTGGTTGAGAGAGCCAGTGAATTGAATCTTATTCTCCAAGGTTTCATGGTCTTATTCATTATTGTATCCATCGTGTGGATTGTTCCTGTTGTCCAACTTCAGCTTGTAAATCTTAAAGACCAACACTTAGTAATGCTAAGCTAATACTGACCACCTAAGATCCTTTGTTAGATTCTTCTTTGCATCCCAATTGGATTGCTAATGTACACTTTTAAGTCCTATTTCAGCATGATCATTCTTATGGCATTTCAGTAAGTTTCAATAGTTTTTAGGCATTTACAGAATGTGGAGTATTCACTGAATGGATCGCCATTGTTTCTCATAACCCAGAATCCTACTTCTTGGTGGGTAAGGGAAAAAACAGAGGTTAAAATATCTACTATTACCATACTTGCTTCAGAAGAATCCTCATAGATGTGTTCTGAACTCTGAAGGTTCATGTAATCAAGCTAGGAAATAACTGATTTTCACCTTGTTTTCAGTTACTAATAGAAATGAAAGGTAAGATAAAGATCACACTTTGATCAAAGTCAGGCCCCATCTGTAAGAATGGGGAGAGGCGGTCTTGGCGGCAGTTCCTGTGAAAGTTACATCAAGAGGAGAAATGCAGGATTGGGCTGTGCTCTCCAAGGCATGAGTCAGAGTAAAAAATAGGGCACAAGACCATGGAAAATAAACTGCAGATGCTTTCAGTTGGACAGAAGTGTGCCCGCTCCACTTACACCCGCCGTCCACAGAGGGATAATGCAACTGGAGCTGATACCCTCATCTCTCACACAGACGCACAGCCTGCACTCAAGAAACCACACTGAATGCAACCATCAAAGACAAGCTTTCCCCTAAGAAGCTACAGAAAGCCATCAGGAAAGATGTATGCCCATGACATTCAGGACTGGGCATATGAACATTAAGGCTTCTCATCATCTCAGGCTGGCCCTATAGGGTCTTTGAGATTTTCTAGTTTAAGGATGCCGAGATGGAGGGTATTGATGGGTTCTTCTCCTGGAGTCATAAAATACTCTGCTGGAACCAGCTTGTCTTTTGCATCACTGTCATCCCCAAATGCTATTTTCTGACTTTTTTTTTTCTTTTGCAATCATACTCCAAATAAGTTGTATCAGTCTTTCTCCATCGCATCCAACCACTCTGTTATCAGACTTAAACTCTGAAATGCATTTCTGAATGTATCTCCCTAATATTAAAAAACCATCAATGATTTTCCTTTGGCACTAAACAAAGGCCATCCTCCCTAGCCTGACCTTTAGAGTTTTTATAATTTGGCCCAAACTATTAGTCTAGCTTTACACACCATAATCAACTCTGTATACTCCACCGACTAAGACATTTGGGCAGCTTGGCCCTCCACTCATGAGGCCGGGCAGCCCCAGCCTCCAGCTCTGGACACCCAACTCATACCCAATGTCCAGCCTTCAGCCCCATTCCATGGTTCTCCCAACGCCAGAACTCTCTGTCCTCTGGGTCCCCTCAGCAATTTTCTAAGCATCCTTCTACTCATTTCCCTGCACACATGCTCACATACGTACACACATACACTCAAGTGTAAGCAATCCTCCTTCCTGAATTAAATCTCTGCTCTGTCAATTCCTTGCTGTGTGACCTTGGCCATTACTTAACCTCTCTGGGCCCCAATTTCCTTAAATGTGAATCTCAGGATAATAATAGCACCTACTGCATAGGGTTGTTGCGAGAATAAATGAATTTCTAGGAAGTGCTTCAAACGGTGCTTGATACACAGTATGCCTTTTGTAAGTGATTTGCTATCAGTAGTAGGAGTCATGGTAATGGTATCAGTGGTATTAGTTTTGTATTCCTAATGGCACATCGTGTGATCGCATATACGGTTACATGATCAGTAAACATTTATAGAATAAGAGAATAAGTAAATGAGCATAAAGCAAGAGATTTTAAAGTGGGAATCAATGCACAAGTCCATTATTATTTTGAAAACCTGGGGCGCCTGGGTGGCTTAGTCGGTTAAGCATCTGCCTTCGGCTCAGGTCATGATCTTAGGGTCCTGGAATTGAGCCCTGCATCGGGCTCCCTGCTCAGCAGGGAATCTGCTTCTCTCTCTCCCTCTGTGTGCTCGCTCTCTCAAATAAATAAATGAAATCTTAAAAAAAAAAAAAAACCTGCTTTAGGAATTCTCTCTTAACAATGTTAGGATTTACTAGATATTCTTAGGAAAAAATATAATTTCTTTAAAAGGAAGAACTAAAATAAAAACAAGGCTCCATTGTTGGCAATTTGTGGATTAACTAGTATTTGAAAATGCATATTTTAGTGCGCAAGTCTGGAGAAGCAAACATCTATCTAGATTTATATTTGATATCCTTAAATTGCAATAAACTGACACAAAATAAAAACTGTGAGGGCTGAATGACAACTGAGTGGAGGTTTTTAACTTTTCAGATTGCTTTTATGCCCGTTATTAAAGCTTGCTTGCTCTAATGAGCTAGACTTATGGGAAGGCTTTAAAAATAAAACTAAAAAAAAAAATTGTGATCTAAAATGTGGTCATGTCTCTTCTTCTCTACCAGCGGCCAGTAGCATGGGGATGGGAGAACCACTTTCTGGCCTTTGAAAATCAATGTGCATTTCGTGGCGGGGGGACCGTTGCCTTTCAGTTACAGTTTTTCCCCTGCTGTCTTATAACTATGTCCTGCACTAAATTTAACATGTCCCCAGACTCCTATTTAATTCTCACAGCTGGGAGACGGGACTAGCCCAGCCAAATCTATTTTCCTAGAGTACCTACAAATCTGCCCTTTAATAATTTATTTTCTCCACTCTAATGGTCTCTAACAAAGCTCTAATAGATTTTGCCACATAGTCGCCACTTTAATCAGAGAAGAGAATTTTGCAGGTTTATTCATCGTGCTCTTTTTTGAAAGCTACTGATTAAGTATTTGCCTTCTGCTTGCAAGCAGCCAGAAGGTACAATGGAGGCTGCAAGCTTCCCGGGCAGCAGTCTGCAGGTAGCTGTTACCCAGGGCCCGCAACAGACTGCATACAGCTAGTGCCAACTGAGCGGATTGGAGTTCTGATTCTCCCCAGCCCTTAGCAACAGACCGCTCACAGCAATCTTCTCCCTTACCATCTTCCTTACCGGGACTATTCCAAGCAGGCAATGACAGAATTCTTCCCTGCTCTGCACATCGCAGAGAAGCTAAATTATGTCTGGAAACTGAATGACATGCTTGGTCAAAGAATGTACTCCACCACGAGACAGTGCTTACAACAAAGTTTACTTTGGCCTACTCCACCAGCAGGCCCACTGAACACCATCTCCCCCTGCCTTCTAGGAAAGCAGCAACTTAAGCCACATAGTTGCTTTGCATGTTACATTCATGGCACCAGACCAAGTGCCATACAACACACCGAGGCTTCCTGTACTCCAGAAAACCCCTCCTTTTCCACAATTTATAGCGCATTCCTGAGAACACACATGCGGACTAACACTGACCAAGCTTGAGGTTGCTTTAGAAGTCAAGACACCAGGAATTAAGCAGTGAGTAGTGTTTCTGAAAGAAAAATAACCTTAACATTTATTTATTTTATGAAGAAGATCAATATTTTCGTCAGAATTCGTAGCTGTCTGGGTGTCCTTCAAATGTCTGAGATACAAATGCCCATCTCCCTATCCCGTCAATGGTCATTGCCAAGTAGAGATGAGTGGAAATATTCTTGAGGTAAATTTAGTTAGGATTGGTCCCAACTAACAAGTTGACTTGTCTCAACTTTTCTACATTTGGCTCCAGAGCAAACATTTGAAATAGCACTTCATGTTCTCAGCCCAGTGGAAGTGTGTTAGATGAAATTCTCTGACCTACAAGGATCAGATTTTTTAAGAAATTAAATCTTTACTTGAATTATCACCACTAGTTATGTTGATGTACCTCCAGTCACAAGACAAATGAACAGCTCTTTGTTCTGATAAAGGCTACTCTATAGTGAATGGTGCTCCTCACCATCTCTAAGAAAAATGAGATTAATTCAACTATGGAGGAAGAAAAAGGAAAAAATAATTTTTAACTTATATGTCTTCATAATTAGGTTGTTAACTCTACACAAGGATTTCCTGGGGTTAATACTCTAGATACCTGCGTAGACATTTTATCATGTCTCCTAAGTGGGTCTGAGGTCTTCTCTGTTTATATTTGTATCTCTTAATTTTGAATGAATTAGTAGACTAATCAATAGAAACAGGAGACTTTAGTATGTGGTTTGTATACTGTAATATACTGAGGAAGAAAAACCTACCATTTGGAGAAAGACTAATAAAAGGATGTAACAGATCATTTTAGTTCTTCTCTAATGGAATTTATAAAATTAAAAAAACTCCTTTTCCTATATGAGACATGAGAAAGTCCCAAAACACAAATGAATTCTGATTCATTTCTATTCTTCACATTATATTATATTTTCTAATAAGCAATGAGACATACTGAGTTGAAAAGCTTGACAGATAATTTAACAGGGAAAGAAAACCCCAAACCATGTTCTGCTGGTAATTGGAATGATTATCCGTCAGTTTTGCTATGCGGAGACAAATATAAGCTCTGCTTCAGTGGCCTGGAAAACTGGTAAAATAAGTTTATAGCCTGATCTGTGGTAATTAATTATTTTTAATCAGTATTATTCAGGTAGTGCCATGAACATTTGTTATTGCTATCATTTTAAAATATATTATAGTCAGTGTTCGCTCATCCATGGTAATAGAGGCCAAGCTGCACAGATAAATTAAATCCACAGAGATTACTTTCTAATTCTTAAGCACTTGTAAGAAAATACTTCTGATTTATTTCTGGGTTTTTATATCATGCATTTATTACTCTTGTATCCCAATTTTACAGATAATACGAAGTAGTGAAAATCTGGCATAAATCAGAACTAGGATTGAATCTTAACTCTACCACCAACCCTGGGCAAGTTATTGACTTTTAAAGTCCTAAATTCCCCACCTGTGGAGTTAATAACACCTATAGAGTGGTGACGATTGTGAGACAATGGATATAAAGTACCTAATCAAAGCTAACACACAGTAGGTGCTCAGGAAATGGCAATTCCCTCTATCTCTCCTACCGGCCCTCTGTTCTGAGTCTCCCCCACTCCATTTGTTGAAGCCTACTCTTTAGAATGAAGGAGCACATCATGTCATAGCTGAAATTTTCTGATGTTCCACGAGACGACAAAGAAATTAAAGAAGTTGAATTAATGTGATTTTGATTTTATTAGTCAAAATGACCCAAGAGAAACTTCCACCCAAGAGAAAGAGAAGCTTTAACATCTACCAAACAAACCTTAAAGGTATTAGGGTACCATCAATGATTTATTTTTTCAACTAAAGTAACCCAGCTTGTTCACATTTTCCACCGTTTAGCTGGGTATCTTTAATATAATGTTGGCTGGTCTAACCACTCTCACATTTCACTTTTGGTTCTTTCTCTTTTAATTTTTTTTTTTATCAGACATTTGTTCGTATGCATTGTAAAAACAAATAGAAATTAACCATAGTGATGGCCAAAATATAAACCACAAATTTGACTGAGTCAGAGGAGGCTGTTTTGGGTAACCCAAAATTCCACGTCTCTGTGTATTTCAGCCCCTTTGTCAACTTATTAAATGATAAATGAAAGGGATCAGATGAACAGAATAAAAATTAATCCATCTTAAGTGTTCTATATGCTCTTGGTCAGATCCCAGATCCAAAATGAAATTTGATTTAGGTTTTGAAAGCAGTAGTGTCTTAGAACAATTTTATTTGATGAAGTTTCCAGAAAATACATGGTTGAGCCTGGCAACAAATTGTCAGAAACTCAGGGGGGAAGTGCTCTGCTTCTCCTCAACTGAACACATAAAAATCTTATCTATTTCGTTTATTCCTTCATTTTGATATAAGTGTGCTCTCTTTGTCACTGGGGATAAACATTTATTTATTTTAAGGCATGTGTTTTGTATTCAGACACAGAAATGAAGAAAAGGTCATTTTTCCTGAAAATGTCTTCATCCTATCGTCCTCCTACTCCCCTGACTTCTAAGAAATATTAGTCTGATTTTCCCCATAAAGCTGGACTGTAGTTGCTCAAATTTGAACCCTATGTATCAAGCATTTAATGCACAGTATTAAGCTATGTAAAAGGTACAGAGAATAAGATAAGGTTAGCCTTTACACTCAAGGACCTTATTCCTAGATTTTGGAGAGTGTACATACAAAGCAGAATGTACATCCATGTATACCGTCCAACGTATAACCAACATTTATACATACCTGCTGCTGGAGAGAATGGGGAAGAATGGTACGAGAATGACATGACACAAGCCAGTGTCAATGATATTTAGGAAATGACCAAATGTGTGGCAGTTAACACTTGTAAATTCAAATACAATGTTGAAGCTTCAATAGATTTTCCCCTCCCCAATTTAATCCTCCTTTACTCTGGCTCTCTGATTCACTCATTATACCAGGAATAGAAGCACTGTACAAAGTATTTTCAATGTATATTAAGGTCTACTTTTAATATTACTCATTATTTAGAAAGGGTTTTGTTGCTGCCATCTAGACAAAGGAACAAACATTTTTTAAAGTTAACATATAATGTATTAGTTTCAGGGGTACAGGTCTGTGATGGATCAGTCTTAACATCATAGCGCTCACCATAGCACATACCCTCCTGGAACAAACGACATTTTGGTTAAAATATTTATTGTAGACTTAATTGTAGTGCCATTTTAGTTGTTATACCAGGGAAATAATGCTGAAGGAACGTGTATAAATTGAATTGTTCCAATAGTACTGTTTCCTATTTCCTTTTACCATCTTTTTCAATTTCTGGGATGAGTTTGCCAATTAAAAATACATTTGGATTGAGGTCTGAAACTGATATACCTCCCAGAGTTTTGGACCCAAAACTCAATGAAAAAGAACCACAGAGGCATGTAACCAACAACCACCCAAATTTGAACGAATTAGAACTATTCTGTTTTGCCACACTAGTCAGAAAGCCACAGGCATTCCACCACTCCAAAAGGATCTGAAGAATTGATGGAAAGTATAAAAAACGAACACAGATTGTACATAATTGTGCTGTTGCATTCTTACTTCAACAACCATAGAAAGAACCCCAACTTTCAACTCAAAGCCTTCCCTTGGGGAAAAAAAAAAGCCTTTCTAATAACAATTTTGACTAAATTTTTCACTCAACAAAATTTTAAAATATGCCTCTAAAAATGCATTTTAAGAAAACACAACTCATATTTTTGACAGAAATATAGGCAAATTTATAAAAATTTACCTTTAATCTTTCTTTTGTATTTTTTACACTTGAAAAGTAGAAAATATAGATGACTTTTAGGGAAAGAACACACTACTTGATTTCACAAATATTTACTGACAAATTGACTGCATCAAGACACCTCACTGCATGTTTAGATATATAAATAAAAAACAAGGTCCCAGCCACTAGGAAGTTCTTAGCTGGTGAGAGGAAAGCCTTATAATACAGTGTGATATGTGTTCTCTGATCGGTACGGAAAGATAATCTGAGGAAGCCTGAAGGGTTTCTCTCACACTCGATCTAAAACCTCAGGATGAGTTCCTTGGAGAGAAGAACATGAACTGAATGTATTTACTAGGAAAGGAAGAGAAGAGAAATTAAGCAAACGTCTAGTGCTTGCTTGTAAAAGACAGCAAGGTAGAGGACATGACAGTAAAATGAGGAGTCCAAAAGTTGAGGCACAAGATGGCATCTGGAACTATGGACACCATTATATAAGGAGATTAGACTTTATCCTGAAGGCATGGGGGCCAAAAGTTTTACGGGCAGAATAAAATCATATTTGCACCTTAGAAAAATCACTCAATTGTCTAGAGTGGCATGAGACTAGAAGTAGAGAGATGCATTTGTCAGAAGTCTAGGTGAGAAATAATGAAGATAAAGTTCACAAGGTATGAAAGATGTGGAAAAGCTAGGACCTGGTGATCATTAGGCATAGAGAAAGGCACAGAGAAAGAACACCACGAAAAATCTCAGGCTAGTCTTCCTAAGTATATTTTTTGATGTTTTTCTTTCTTCTGTTGAGAACTACAAGAATATGTGCTACCTGACTTCACAGCTTGATCTAATTAAGCTCACAGTAATTTTGGAGGTAGACAAAAATGAAGGTTTGACCAGCCTGCCTGAAAATCCTTTATAAAAAGCCACTCATTTTCTACATTGTTTGGGCGTAGAAAATTAACATTAGCCTTTCTTTGACAATAGTTAATAACACTTTTCTGTCAACATCGTAAATGAGTTTAAGTGTAGATAGAAATACCAAGATAGATTTTGTTGGGTTTTGCACATGAGCAACATTGAACTACTTACAGTTTCTCAGATATTCCATATTGCTTTTCATCTTTATTTCTTTTTTTTTTTTTTTTTTTTTTTTTTTTAGGACACAAAGTTTGCTTTAAATATTTTTTTGGGGGAAAGGACACCACACTTCTACTCAATTGAGAGAAATGTTTCTACAGTCTTGAGGTCTTTTATTTTCTTTACATTTATCATGCCATGAATTCATAGGGAATGGGTTCCAGCAGTTCGGGCTCCTTTCCATTAGTTCTCACAAAGTGTGCTTCTCTGGGTGGGGCAGGCTGGCGCTTCAGTTGAACCCAAGTACCTTTCTCTTTGGCTTCCTTCTTTTTCTGGTCATTTTCCTTCACACGCTTCAGGAAGCTGTCTCGGCTCTTTGAATGTTTAATATGCTCAATGCGTACATTAATTCTCTTGGCAAGAATCTTGCCCTTAACTTGTTTGTTTACAACAATGCCAACAGCATGCTGAGTAACATTGTAGACTCTTCCAGTTTTGCCATGGTAACATTTGTGGGGCATTCCTTTTTGAACAGTGCCCATTCCCTTGATGTCCACAATATCACCTTTTTTATAGATTCGCATGTATGTGGCCAAAGGAACAACTCCATGTTTTCTGAAAGGTCTAGAGAACATATAGCGAGTACCTCTCCTCTTTCCCTTTGTGTTGGTCATTTTGGCAAATTACTGAAAGATGGCGGTTCCGGCCGAAAGGCTCATCTTTATTTCTGATGTCCCCTGGGCTGAGAATGTACCCTCCCTCTCAGCCTGCCTTCTACCATTCCTTCAATATCATCTCAGATGTCACCTCCTCCAAGAAGTCTTCCCTGTACACTGAAATCAATGCTTTACTTCGTAGACTGCAGGATATAGGCTTACGGTGTCCTTTGCTCACTAGGGCACGAATTTCCCTATAAATCTATAAACTATTTGTTAATCTCTGAAAATGCTCTCTTTTTCCTGTACTCAATGTTTTTAGAAGACTTTGGATTTTAGTTTATTGCTCCAAAAAGTGGCAAAAAGCAGGCATCAAACAGTTCTTTTACATTTTCCCCAAGTACCTATCCTCTGAGATTTGGGAATATTTTCCTCATTTCTTTAATTCCTCTTCTCTCATAGCACATGGCCCTTACCTCCAAGTGACCTTGACATTTACAGGCTAAAGGAACCAATACTGTAACAGTCAAGACTGGCCAGACAGGCTTTAAAACTCAGCAATGACAGGGATGGGGAAAATCTGATTTGTATGTGGGTAACTTTTATAAACTAATTTGTAGTTGAACTCACATGACTTCACCAAGATTTAATAAAATCCTGTCATCACATTCAGTTTTCAGACTTTAGATGTTCGTTAAATGTAGACTAATTCAGAGCTGAATTCATTTTTCAGAGTTGGAGAGACTACATTATTTGAGAGAGTTTTGATGGTCAGAAAAAAGTATACATTTCTCTGATAATAGGAAATAAAAGTGGGTGGATAAAAAGTATCTTTTTTTAAGATTTTATTTATTTATTTGACAGAGAGAGAGAGAGAGCACAGGCAGGGAAAGCAGCAGGCAGAGGGAGAGGGAGAAGCAGGCTCCTCACTGAGCAGGGAGCCTGATGTGGGGCTTGATGTGGGGCTCAATCCCAGGACCCTGAGATCACGACCTGAGCTGAAGGCAGATGCTTAACCAACTGAGCCACCCAGGTGCCCTGGATAAGAAGTATTTTTAAAATATCAACTGGTTATTGATTTATTTTCTAGCTTCCTGAGTTTAGAAAAAGACTGTTTTTCTAGCTTTTAAAGTTAGAATTGAAATTAGTCGCTGAGGATGACATGTAGAATTAGAAGTGGTCTATTGTCTGGAAAACACAAGACTGGAAGTGAGAAAACCTGGACCTTTGTCCTACTTAAAGCACTCAGATATGTGGTCCTGGACAGGGGCACTGTCTGCTCTTGGTCTGAGCTTCTTTTTGTACAAATTAGAAAGAGATGGGAGAGGATGGGCTAAAAGTTTCTTTCAAGCGATATGGCCACATTGAATTTAATAACTTGATATTTAGGAATGCAACTTTGCTGTGTTAGTAATATCATACAAACACACCTAATATTTTATTTATTTGCCACAAGTTACTTTGTGAGCTTTTCTAGGACTTTAAATGGCTTCGTGGAGCTGCTAAGGAATAAAAAAAAATGTTTATATCTTGCTTGATCACTTCTAAAAAATGTCCTTAAACTTTATTCAGAGTGTCAAGTAAATAGTGAGTGAATACACACAAACAACAAATCTTTTTCAGAAACAAATCAGATCGTGCCATGCCTGTTCTCAAAATTATCCAATGGCTTCCCATCCCTTCCCCTCTCCCCCCTGCCCACCCCAAATAAATTGAGTCTTTAGCATGGTCTGCAAGGCTTTCATGAGGTCTCCATTTCCCTGTGCTCACCTTATCCTCTTTCTCTCTCCTCCTCACTCCCATTGCTGGAATCACACTGCCTCCTCTACTCACTGTTCTTCAAACCACCAAGCATGTGCTCACCTCAGGGCCTTTGCACTCACAGTTCCTTCTGCCTGGGATGCTCTTTCCAGAGAGCAAGGCTCGCTTTCTCACTTCATTCGGGTCTCTGCTCAAATGCCGCTTCATCACAAGAATTTCTCTGACCAACTATTAAAATAGCACCCTTTTCGTTTTCTTTTTGCTGTGCTTGTTCTTTCTTCATAGCATTTATCACTACCTGATAAATTGTGTATTTATTTGTTAAACATTTTAAATATCTCTTCAACCCAAATGTCAATGTCCTGAAGGAAGGCTCTTGTCTGTTTCTGTTTCCCGCCTGCTTCTTGTCTACTATTATTGCCTGGTATCTGTGGAGCAGTGCCTGATACTTAATAGGCACTCGGTAAGTACTTGCTGATTTACTTACAGAATGAATATTTTTTAAAGATTTATTTATTTATTTATTTATTTTGAGAGAGAGAGAGCGTGCACATGAACAGGAGGGGCAGAGAGAGAGGGAGAGAGAATCTCAAGCAGACTCCACACTGAGTGCAGAGCCTGACACAGGGCTCAATCCCATGACCCTGAGATCACAACCTGAGCTGGAACCAAGAGTCGGACACTTAACTAACTGCATCACCCAGGCGCCCCAGTCTTTCCTTATATTTAAAGAAGAATTCACCCATGTTTTCTTCTAACACTAATATGGTTTTATTTTTTATATTTAGATCCCCAGTTCATTTGGAGACTATTCTTATGCATTATGTGAGATATGGACCTAATTTTATCTTTTCCCAAATGGTTACCCTATTATCTCAGCACCATTCATGAATATGTAATTTTAGAGGCAACCTTTATCCTAATGCTAAAGATCCATATGTAGCTGGGTCCATTTATGGGTTTCTTTTCTATTCCTTTGGTCTATTTGTCTATACTGTTTTATTTATTTATTTTTTGCTTTTTAATGAGTGTTTTTTTCTTTTCTTTTTTTTAAAATTTTTTTATTCTTATATTATCCCCATACATTGCATCATTAGTTTTAGATGTAGTGTTCCATGATTCATTGTTTGTGCATAACACCCAGTGCTCCATACAGAATGTGCCCTCCTCAATACCCATCACCAGGCTAACCCATCCTCCCACCCCCGCCAGAACCCTCAGTTTGTTTTTCAGAGTCCATCGTCTCTCATGGTTCATCTACCCCTCCGATTTCCCCCCCTTCATTCTTCCCCTCCTGCTACCTTCTTCTTCTTCTTCTTCTTTTTTTTTTCTTAACGTATATTGCATTATTTGTTTCAGAGGCACAGATCCGAGATTCAACAGTCTTGCACACTTCACAGTGCTTACCAGAGCACATACCCTCCCCAGTGTCTATCACCCAGTCACCCCATCCCTCCCACCCCACCCCCCACTCCAGCAACCCTCAGTTTGTTTCCTGCGATTAAGAATTCCTCATATCAGTGAGGTCATATGATACATGTCTTTCTCGG
>NW_023270451.1:61675656-61725191 GCF_011800145.1 Mirounga leonina | reverse complement strand
CCTCCCACCCCACCCCCCACTCCAGCAACCCTCAGTTTGTTTCCTGCGATTAAGAATTCCTCATATCAGTGAGGTCATATGATACATGTCTTTCTCTGTTTGACTTATTTCGCTCAACATAATACCCTCCAGTTCCATCCACGTCGTTGCAAATGGCAAGATCTCATTCCTTTTGATGGCTGCATAATATTCCATTGTATATATATACCACATCTTCTTTATCCATTCATCTGTCGATGGACATCTTGGCTCTTTCCACAGTTTGGCTATTGTGGACATTGCTGCTATAAACATCAGGGTGCACGTACCCTTTCGGATCCCTACATTGTATCTTTGGGGTAAATACCCAGTAGTGCAATTGCTGAATCATATGGTAGCTCTATTTTCAACTTTTTGAGGAACCTCCATACTGTTTTCCAGAGTGGCTGCACCAGCTTGCATTCCCACCAACTTACGGAATGAATAAATAAATCTTTACCTCTCTATCCTGAATGAGCATAAAGTTAAGATGATAAAGAAGGCAATAATATATAACTTACATGAAAAAAAGAAAAACTTAAGTAGAATAAGGGTATGGCTAGAACCAATCTCATTTTTTTTCCAAAAATTGTGGGAACCTAAAAAAAATCACCTGTGGATAAGCTCTTTATTTCTCATAAATTAAAAGGCATTATGACTAAATCATTTTTGCTAACACGCTTTCTTTGATTTTATGGAACTTCCTCATACTGACATTAAAAATACCCTCCCATAAATAAAAGAAAAAAGCTATCCTGGAATATGGAAGATGTTAGAATTGAAGGTAGAATTGAAAACTATTATGTGGCAATATATATTCAGGATTGAGGAATGCCGAAATCTTGCCATAAGATGTAGCATAAATGATGTAACTCTTTTAGAAGTTCCTAAGATAATCATACAAGGTGTGATGGCAAATGGGAACCAAAGTTACCTGCGCTCATGTCTGTGTCCTGGTTTTCTTGAGTAGAGTGGGCAGCTCACATACTCAGGTGCCAGAAGCAATGTCTCCTTGCTTCAAGACCAATCCCAGTCTCATCATCTTTCTGCTCTCTTGCCAATGAGACACAGAGCCCCAAATCACATGAGAAGGGCTTTTCTGCCTTCCTATTTATTTTTCAGTCACATTCCCCATATTTTAACTACCACACTGATTCTTTCTTGGCTTTGTGATGCTACACTCTCCTGATTTCTTTATCCTTGCTCCTCACTTTCAGTTTCCCTTTCTGGTTTCTCCCTTTCCCTGCCTCTAAAAGTTATAGTTTTCAAGGCTCAACTTTTGTATCTCTTATCTCTTCTCCTCACGAACTCTCTCTAGGAAGTGCTATCCATTCTCACAAATTTATCTAGTTTTAATGTTTTATTTGTCAAAAGTGAGAACAAAACAAATATAGATTAGTATATTGAATACCCATCTTTAACAATTAGCTACACATGATCAATTTTATTTTATCTAAACTCCTACTCCCTGATCTAGTCTCACTACATTATTATTTTTTTTTTAAGGAGGCTCCGCACTGGGCATGGAACCCAATGTAGAGCCCAATGAGGGGCTTGAACTCATGACCCTGAGATCAAGACCTGAGTTGAGATCATGAATCAGACGCTTAACCGACTGAGCCACCCAGCTGCCCTTCTCACAGGATTATTTTAAAGCCACTTCCAGACATCATGTAATTTTATCTATAAATTCTTCAGTATGTAGCTCTAAAAGATAAACACTTTTTAACATAACTAGAATACTGCTATCAAATTTAGAAAAATTAATAATTCCTTAATCTCAGCAAATACCCAATGTTTATTGTCTATACATGCCACTCTTATCATTTATACATGTCTTATGATCATTAGTTTGGTTGAATTATGAGGCTAACAAGATCCAAACATTGCATCTAGGGGCACCTGCGTGGCTCAGTCCATTAAGCATCTGCCTTCAGCTCAGGTCATGATCTCTGGGTCCTGAGATCCAGCCCCACGTCCAGCTCCCCGCTCAGTCAGGAGCCTGCTTCTCCCTCTCCCTCTGCCCCTCCCCTGCTTGTGTGCTCTCTCTCAAATAAATAAATAAAATCTTTAAAAATAAAAAAATAAAAAAACAAACATTGCATCTAACTGGGTGGTACTATGTACATCCTTATTGCACCATGTCAAAAAGTACGTGGTGTCTGTTTAATCCATAAAATTAAAAGAATGAAGTGAAACAAAATAAAATAAAAATAAAATAAATCATCTGTATTCCAGCCCTCATGGCCACATTGTAATCAGGAGCAAGAGAGCACCAGAGTCTGAAAAGCCAGCTCCTCGCTTCGTCTCACTAGTTTGGTAGAGACTTGGTAATTTCTAGGTTGTCTCCCCATTCTGTTTTGTTCTCGGCGCTTCTATCACCTGTGTAACTAATTCCCTCCATTAAATTAACTCTGTTTGAAAGACCTGGAGTGTCTCCTCTTCTTGGCTGACCCGACTGATACAGACAAGATCACAAGTTATAATTTTGGACATGATCAATCTGAGGTGTCTTTAGGTGCAATGCGCATCAACTCCAAACTCAATGCTGTGGCCTACAAAGCATTGCATGACTGGCCCCCTCCCCCTCCCCCTCCCCGTTCTCTTCAGGCGCTTGTCTTCCTCCTTGTCCAACCATGCTCTCACCAAGCCAGCCTTTCTTCTCTTCAAAAGTGCCACGGTCTTTAAAGAAGCAGGTTCTTGTGCCTGGTGATTTCTTACCACAACCTTTCTCAAGACTAGTTTCCATAAATAAAATCTTTAAAAAAAAAAAAAAGTCTAGTTTCCTCTTATTTGAAACATCCCTTCACAGTGAGACATCCTCTAACAACACCACCTATAGGGCTCCCTGTCACTGTCCATCACTTCCTTTATGCGGTTTGCATATTCCATAATTACTACGTTATTTATTTGGATGTTTCATGTTTACATCCTCAAGTATATTGTAAGCTCTAGAAGAGCAGAAGAGAAATCATGTCTATTTTGTTGACCATTGTACCCTAGTGCTTAGAAAACTGTATCTGCTATGAGAAGAATGCATGAGCGTGTCCCTGAGCTGGCTGGGAATGCCAGGGCGTGGCCTGGTCGGCTCAGTTTACAGGTTAGGCTGCAGGAACACAGGAAGGAGCAGAAGAGGCTACACCCAAGCGCAGAACCCTCAGGAGCACGATGGCCCAGGTCGCTGGGATGTATGCCTGAACACACAGTCTTGATTTGGACCTCTTTGTGGAGGTTTTCAGAAGATGGAGAGAGAATTTCTTTTCTCCTCTAGAAAAGATAAGTTTACCAAACTGAATCACTAGGTAAGAAACTCAGCTATGACTAGCTTGATTAAACCAGTACCGGTAGACTTACAAAGATTTAAGGTAAAAATATTTATAGCCACTCTATAGGATGCATAACTCTCTCATTTCTTAGTCTTACAAAAGACTTTGCTTCTTTAATGAACTGCTAAGCACCTATAACATCTGACATCTTATTTTGATAATTTTTCTAGATATATACATATATCCTATGCATTGTGAGTTTTCTAAGAATTATATATTATTTTGGTGTTCAGTTTTTCAGGCACCAGAAAATACAAAATTCATCCTGGCCTAAGGACAGCATTTTGGTGGAGGCATAAAATATCAGGAATTCCAAATAGAGCCATAATGACTCTCTTTTATAATAACCGTATAGAAGATAAGTGCTAGTGTCTCATCCACAATATTCAAACATGTTACAAACTCTTAAATTTATGAAAAAAGAAGCTTACTACAAATTCCTATGCATATAATTTTTAGGTCATTTCCAAGTCTTGAAGCAAAATTTGAAGCATATTTTATCAAAGATAGAGAAAGAATAAAGGGCCGTAACAGAAATTTGGACAGCATTTGCAAATTTGTTTCCCTGTCTGCTCAAAATTATAAATAACCAGATCTTGAATATGGAATAATGTTTTGGACAGGAAAGCAAATAAAATATATATGAAACAAAATGCTTTTCTTATCCTGGGTCTATTTTCTGAATGATGCTATGGAAAGGCAGCCAGTGTTACTATCAAAAATATAAAATATATATTCTATAATAATCAGTGTGGTGTCCAGTGCATTGGATGTAATTTTCAACACTTAAATACATTATCACATATGACTAATTAGTTGTTTGCAAAGCATTTGAAATGTCCTATGTCAGATTACTACCTGTCCACTGCAATTTTCCCAGCACATTGCTTCCTTCATTCTCACCGGAATGGGGCTCATGGATTTGTGAGCATAGAGTCTTGGTTAGCAGCAGCATGCTATGGATCTAAAAATCCCTTAGGAAACTGTGATAATTGGACACATGTCAGCGGTAGCGATTCATCACAAGAACCCCCAGCAAATGCACAGTTTGCCCATGTTCACCAAATGCAATTGCTTGCTGAGTTTTGCACTCTCAGATTATGGTGTTTTATAGAGACAGGGAATGAAGTGCAGGAGGCAGTCATATTGAACTTCATCTTTTTCTCTACAGTTTCTACCAAAACCTCTACAATTACTGAGATATTGATTCCACAGCAAAAAAACAAAAAAACCCCCAAAAAACCAAAAAAACCCACCCAACTATATTCTTAATTATTGGCAATAAAATATATTTTCTTTTTAGATCTTGGCTGTTTATGTTATCAATCCTTGTATATTGTGTATTTATTTATTGTATCTCCTCTGATTTAAGAAAGATTTTGGAACTAAAATTCAAACTTGTCCGAGGTAAAAACAGATACTTTGAAATAATCCTAAAATGAGTGTTTTCCTACACTATTTGTCATGTCCCTTTATGAAATATGTATATGTATAATTACTGAAGAGTAAGAGAATACATTTTCTTGTATCTCATTCCATCTCTATAATAGAGATACATCATTTGTTACATTTTTGGTCTAGTAATGGCTTATATCTGTATATGCCATTTAAAATTTTCCAGTTGACAGTATATTCTTCTTCATACAGAATATATAGAATCATATAAAATTGATGCTATTTATCTAGGGAACTTTTATTCTGCTTTGGCTCTCAGGACGAGGGATAAAGTTGCCGTGAGCCATAACTTTGCTTTGCACACACTATACAATAGCTTATGAGAACAGCACCCATTCTGAAAGGTTTCATTGCAAGCTGGTGGGCAGCTTTAACTGCAGAACAGAGTGAAGTTAATCTCATAAAGGAATCCCTGTGTCTTCTTCACTCTTCATTTAGCCAAAGGAATTAAATAGTTCCAAATAGGGCACCTGGATGGCTCAGTCAGTTAAGCATCTGTCTTTGGCTCAGGTCGTGATCCCAGGGTCCTGGGATTGAGCCCCACATCAGTCTCCTTGCTCGGTGGGGAGCTTGCTTCTCCCTTGGCCTGCCACTCCACCCCCCACTTGTGCTTGCTCTCCCCCCACTCTGTGTCAGATAAATAAATAAAATCTTAAAAAAATAGTTCCATATATAGCAACAATTATTTTTATGCCTTCACCTGTATTCTTACTCAAATATTGTTCCCCTCTCTAGGCTTTGCAATGGTCACTTTGTTAAAGAAACTTAACTGTTTTCAGAAGAAGTTGTCTATCTTTTATTTAAAACTTATTTATCCTTTCCCCCCCATTCATTTACCATCAGTGAGAATGGAGCACATTTCCAGTGCATCCATTTTGCAATGATTTTCTGCTCACCCACTTCCAGTTCTCACTCCAATTTATCTGCCAGGTTTTGATTAAGGCAATTGTTAAGTGTACTCTGTATAACTCACCATAACGAAGTATTGAACTCAGAAAATAGTTATAATGATCTTTAATATTGTTAAAGTTGGAAGAAATGGAAAACCCACCCACTGGTTTTCTGTATCAAATACAATGCAAAACTTATTAAGAGGAAATATGAGTCTCCTTACAAGCTTTACAAGAAAGGTTAAGCATTGTATGGCTTCTGATGGGTGTAGTAAAACCCAGAAATAATGAAAAACAGCTTTAGGATTAAATTAAAATAATAATATTATTTATTTCACATTGATCTGGAAGTAGACTCTAGAATCTCAACTGTGTTTACGTTTCAATTGTTCACATTTTCACTGTTCACAAAAACTGTTGGTTTGCCCTGGGTTTTTCTTTAGCCTTACAGAACTCTCTTCCCCTTTTACAACACCAATTTATCATTTAAATAATAGGGAAAAATGGCTAAATCTAAGCTCTTCAATGTCCACATAAAGATTGCCACAGTGGCTCCACTTCCTTCCTCTCGGAAGAAAAGAGCCACACAAAAGAAATCATTTTTAAAGAAGTGTGGAAAACAACTGGTTTTCCCCCAAGTGAGTTGCATGGGTCTTTAATCATCAACAATCTGGTACCTCTTCAGTTATCAAAACAACCATTTTCTGTGCCCAATTCTTAATATATATTAGAAACCAGCTTTGAAGGTAAAATGGAAATTCATGTGGAAAAAAAAATCAGTTACAGCCTATTTACAGCCAATTCCCACTAACAAGTGAGGTATTTCATAGCAATTAAACATTTATTTGAGCAGTTTGCTACAGCTATTTATCCACCTCTCTACTGCTTGTTGCTTCATCTCTTAGGCAAAGACCTGTGAGGGACCGTGAAAACAAAGCCCATGCCTTATGTGACTTATAGAAGACTCCCAGGCTTCTCACATAGTCTGCAGAGATCTGGAATTCCCGAGTCCACATTGCCCTCCTCCCTTCCCTTGGGAAGCTTTTAGAGGGTGGGGGTCCCTTTTTGTTCCCAGATCTGTGTCCAAATTAATATTCAGTAAACATCTCTTGACTGACAACGGTCACAAGTCTAGTTTTCAAGAGTTTTAAAAACTTGGAAGCAAATATTACTTAAAATTTAAAATTTACATTGCTATTTGCCACTCATTTCCTACTGACAGCTACAAAAATTAGAATTTCAAAGCTGAATGGCAGCAGGAACTGCTAGAAATCTTGAGTGAAAGAACTACTGAACCACCATAAGCCAAATGATTTCTCAGCCCAAAAAGTTTAGATAAGCCCTTGGCATTTGGGGAAAGCTTGTGGGTCCTCCTGCACGTAATTACTATGAATTATCAGTGACTATTAATAATTATAATTTCTGGCAGATTCTTACATTTTTGTAAAGCTTTGTAGAAAAACCAAGTGAGATTTTTTTTCTTCAGAAGGACAAAGGTTGGACCTTAGAATGATAAATAGGAATAATTCCTTGAAGGAAAAAAAATTCTAGTAAAAAGGGGAATAAGGTAAAAGGAGGGAACTAATATATTTTAGTCACCTTCATGTACCAGGCACAGTGGTCTTCAGGCTCCATATATTGTCTTCTTTAATTAAATAATGCTCACAACAACACAGTGAAGTAGGTACTGGTATCCCCATCTTAGAGATGAGGTCAAGTAACTTGACCAAAGTAAGCTCAATGGCAAGGGGAAAACTGGAATTTAAGCCCAGGGCCATCTGACTCTAGAACCTATGGTCTCACCAGCATGTTGCTTCCAGTTACACTGAACATCAGGTGAATCAGAAGAGAAGTCTCAGGCTTGGAAACATAATGATGCTCAATAACCACAAAACAAATAATGAAAGGAGAAGAGGAAGGGGAGTGGGAGGGAAGGGGGAAGGAGAGAGGGAAAGAGGGGGAGAGGGAGAGATGGAGGGAGGGAGATGATTTACTGAACTGTTACCAGTTACTGTCTCCATTAAGTGGATTTCGTTCATTTTGATAATGGCTGATCTGCTTTTAATGAAGGGGTAAATACTTTAACACAGTCTACCTAACTCTTCTGGTATTATTTGCATGAACTTTATATGAATCTTTACTTCAGGAAATGTAACATCATTAAAACTAAAAATAAAGGGGCGCCTGGGTGGCTCAGTCGTTAAGCGTCTGCCTTCAGCTCAGGTCATGATCCCAGGGTCCTGGGACTGAGCCCCGCGTCAGGCTCCCTGCTGTGCGGGAAGCCTGCTTCTCCCTCTCCCACTCCCCCTGCTTGTGTTCCCTCTCTCACTGTCTCTCTGTCAAATAAATAAAAATTAAAACAAACAAACAAACAAAAAAACCTAAAAATAAAAAGCTCTCATTTAAGTGTTTAGTGTGGGTTGACAGGTCTAATTCCATTGTAGCTTTTATAGTGGCTTTTACTGTTTCTTATTGTCTAAAAGAACAGAAATATTTTAATATGTTGGATGTCCAGTGCAGAATGTTTTTATGAGGGAAATACATATGTGTGACACAGCTGAGGTAAATAGACAGAAATGGTCCCTAAATACTTTCCCATGTTTATTTTGGAATGGAGATAGCTTTTGAATTTCTCTGTATCAGTTTGTCCAGAAATATCTAATTCAGAACTATATTAAGAGTTATGAGACTGAAACATACTCAGTTAATATGCATCCAATATTCTTTCAGTTAGAGTTTTTTAGAGTCTGACAGTCATATCCCAGACCTGCCATAAACTAGCTGGGTGATCTTTGGAAAGTGACTCAACCACCCTGTTCTTTATTTTCCCCATCTGTAAAATGGACTAACAATAGAACTTTCTCACATTTTTAGAATAACAAACTTACTAAAGTTCATTAAAATATTACAAATATATTCATGCAAGCAACAATTCTTGCAAACTTTTAAGTTGACATTTTAGCCCAGCTGACATTTAAGTTAAGAACTAATATCTCTTGGTTAGTGATGGAATTGGATAGCACTTTTTATGACATCTTTCTGATACAGAATATAAAAATTTTTTAAATCTTATGATTGCCATTCAAAATCAATAATGTATTTATATATTAACCAGAGAAATATTTTGTGAGAAATGTATTTTAAGTTAATGTCTTGAATTCCATCCCAGGAAATGTATAGATTCCAATATACTTCAGTCATTCCTGGGGCCTGAAGATCATGGATCTTTACCAAGCAATATGTAAATATTTCAATATTCGAACAATTGGGAATTTCAGTTTTCGTGTTTCAGTTCTCATTCCGTTCCCTTTGCATGGAATATCCTTTTCCTCATAAATGATGGGTGAAATGTTCCTAAGCCCTCAGGGATACCTAAAGAATACATCTCTGTGTCAAGCAAGCTAGGGAAGTCATTCACCTTTTTAAAAAAAAATGTAAAATAGACATTAGCTGAAAACAGTTGTCTCTCCTACAGTGTGATAACAACTCATATGAAAACAGTAAATCAGTTTGATCTCATGCAGTTTGCCTGACAGTAATAGAACCCTTACTTCTTGAAAATGGGTATTTCTTAAAAATGATGGAAAGTTAGTAGTTTGAACAATTATTTTGTCAAAAGAAGTCAAGTTAGTTTGGAGATAACTAATGCTAAGACATGTCCCTACTAATCACCACATTAGGCTTTAAAATGACTAAGAAAGTATTAGATATGAAGTATTAATCTTAAAAACTACTGGCTGATCATTTAAAGTTAATATCCTGTTCCCACCATACAGGGTAGATTTAATGCTCTTCTTTTCTCTCTTCACTTTTCTCATTGTATAGTAAAGAAATATCTAATGTACAGACATTACATACAATAGTAATAATAGTAGATGTAAGTAGTACAGAGTGTGTATCAAGGTATGATTCACTGCGGGGGGAGTGACAATAAGACAGGAAACATTTGGAGAGTAAGAGTGTACAGAAAATATACCATGTGATTCTAGATTTTTGTCACAAACTCCATGTAGGTGTATTAAAATAATTCTTTAAAATTTATTTTAGGGGTGCCTGGGTAACTCAGTCATTAAGCACCTGCCTTCGGCTCGGGTCGTGATCCCAGGGTCCTGGGATTGAGCCCCGCATCGGGCTCCCAGCTCGGCGCGAAGCCTGCTTCTCCCTTTTCCGCTCCCCCTGCTTGTGTTCCCTCTCTCGCTGTGTCTCTCTCTTTCAAATAAATAAGTAAAATCTTTAAAAAAATAAAATAAAATAAAATTTATTTTAGAAAGAGAGAGAGGGAGAGGGAGTGCATGTGAGTGGGAGGAGGGGCGGAGGGAGAGGGAGAGAGAGAATCTCCAGCAGACTCTGTCCTGAGTGCAGAGCCTGACAAGGGACTTGATCTCACCACCCTGAGATCATGACCTGAGCCCCAATCAAGTCAGATGCTTAACTTACTGAACTACCCAGGCACCCCTGTATTAAAATAATTTTTTGAGCATATTATTATACTATTGGCTTCAAAGTACTAAAATAAAAATTCCTATCCTCATCTGAAGGACTGCTTACTTTGTAATTTTTGGCTTCTCTGAAGTCTAACTTTTATTATGTCTTTAAAAATATTAAAATTAGATGAATGGTGAGATAAGCTACCAATTAAAGTGATAAAAATATAGATTCTAGTGTGAATAATGGAGAAAACCAAATTAAGAGCCTCAGAATTCTTGAAAGAAAATCAGATTTGCCGGCCCATTAAAAGTCTATTTCCATTTTATTTTTTTTTCTCTATTTCCATTTTAGTGTTGATATTTTCCCAGAGAAATATACTTCTAAAAATCTGGGGGACCTATGCATGTATTGGCTTAAAAAAAAAAAGAAAAGGTGAAATATTCATCAGCTGGGAAAAAGTGAAAATAGACCATCAGTTGTTTGTCCTGCAGTGTGATAACCACCTCATATGAAGACATGATGAGTCAGTTCAAGAATCATCACACGCATCTCTTGCAGTTGGCAAGACTAAGTGTAGTGGGACCCTGACTATTGAGAATTTGCCAGGAAGAAAGCTAGACATCATCTAGGTCACATCTGATACTCTTCCAGGATTCTGGAAATACAAAGAACTCATTCACTGAGAGAATAGCGAAGTGATGGGAACTTTGACAAAATCATATAGAAAACAGAAAAACACAACTGCAAATCAGTTCTATGCTTTCAGTGTGATGTTTCTGATTCCCATATATCTCATAAACATGGCACGATCATTGCTAGCTTTTTTTTTTCCTTCACAAACACTGTGAATAATTTAAAACATTAAGCATTTACTACGGAAACCACAGACTATTGAAGGAATGCAATTAATTTGACTTCTTATTACTATAACTGAAATGCACTTGTCCCTGCTGCCTTGGACCAGTGCTAAACAGTAACCTTTAATACACAGCAATTAAGAAGCTAACTGTAAACTGCTCTGTTGAGTTTAAGGGCCATTGCCATCGAGCTATGATTCATCCCAAATTTTAAGCATCTGAACACACTTCACTTCATACAGACAACAGAAAATCAAAAAGGATATGAAGCCAATAAAGTGAGTTCCATAATTAAAGACGTAAAGGTATAGACTCATGAACAAGCTGTCTCCTGGTGCTGGTGGGAAGAAGGTACCAGAAACATTCCATTCTGTACACTATTGTGATAGTACTTCAGTAAGATGTGGGGCATAAAATCCGCTTCAGATAATAATCCTCCCCATCCTTTAGATTTATTGCACATATACATTAAAACATAAAGGGCTATGTGTAGCTGGATGCTTTCTGACATGCTTTGCCTGACCTTACTCTGTCATTCTCTACTTCATTCACTGCCAAACTTCTTACAAAGAGTATTTATCTCCACTGCTGTTAATTCCTCCTCATTCACTCCTTTCTTACCTTTAGCAACCTGGCTTCTGCCCTCACCATTCAGGGCAACAGTTCATTCTAAGGTCGCCAACCTCCTAGCTGACTAGGCTAACAGGCACTAGCTCACCGTGTCACTCCCCTCGGCTTCTCCACAGCCTTCTATCCCACTGATGGCTCCTTTTTTTTGAACCATCTTTCCCTCTTGATTTTCTGGGCCCAGTACTACTTGGTTCACCTCTCATATCTCTGACCTTGTTTTTCTATTGCATCTCCTACCCTCTAAGTATAGGGTTCTCCCTTAATTCTCTCCTTGGACATCTTTGCTCTACTCTTTTCCCTGAATAATTCAACTGGCTTCACAGATGTTCACTTTCATACCAATGACACGCACATCTCCAACCCTCCTCTTGTCCTGCTCCTTTCAGTGTCTGTTCAGTGTCTGTCCTGTGTCTTCACCTCAACTTGTCCAGTGAACGCCTTCACGTGCTCCACAAACTCAGCTCGTCTTCTTTCCTGGTGTATTTACTGCACCACAATACGCCCTCTGTTTTCTAAGCTCAGGTCCTTCTACCATGTTTCACTGCTTGGCTCCTTCACTCCCTGCGCCCCGAACCTCCACCTTCCTCAGTACAGCCCTGTGCATCACCTCAACAATAGTTCAGGCCGAAGCATTTTGCACAGTCCTGCCCACCTATCCGCACAGCTTCTTGCTTTGCATTTATTTTTTTTTTTTTAAGTAGGCTCCACGCTGGGCCTGGAGCCCAATCCGGGCTTGAACTCATGACCCCCGAAATCAAGATCTGAGCTGAGATCAACAGTCGGTCACTTAACCGATTGAGCTACCCAGGCATCCCTTGTTTTTCATTTTTAATAGTCATCTTCAAGTGCACTTCAAATGGGTCTTTCTGACCAAACAGTCCCCCACTCCCTCTCTGCCCTGATATCAGAGCAGGAGAGTAATGCTCTTCAGCATAACCAAAAAAATACACATGTGTTTTAGTATAATAGGTGCAAGTTCCATTCTTCAAGGAAGTCTGAGGATGGGAAACTTCTAGATGCATTTGCATTCAGTAATGGGGCCATAAGACATATGGTGGGGTTGTCTTGGAGGTTCTCTCTGAATACTCCATGAGGCTCTCATGAATACTCCATGCTGTCATTTCTCCCGCTTTCACAAGTTGCTAGCTCAACTTGCCCTCTCCTCATAGGGTGCATTCAGAAAAGTGAAGGAGAGATCTTCTCTGCTACCATTTCCAACCTCTTTGTGGCTCTGGGGACAGACAGGATCTTCAAGGGCCTCTTCCCAGGGACACTTCCCAGCACCCAGCTATCTCTCTTCCTTGCTACCTTTTCCTTCTGTTATGTAATCCAGAGAATTGTAATATCTTGCAGGTGGTTATGAGGGACCGGTTCCTAGAAACCTTTTCCATAGGGCAGAATTCAGCTGACTGAACTGACGATCTTCTTACTTGTGTTTATGCTGTAACAACCTTACCACGTTGGAGTATGAGCAGATTCCTGCATGGAAGGCAGGCAGGGAGGGCAGGAAAGGGGGAAGGAGCATGGGCTAATATTGCAAAATAACACCTCACTACATGTATAGTAGTAGAACTTAAAGACTATCAGCAAACCTATCCTCCAAGATGGGACAATCGCTCAGCTGCAGGGTAACACTGCCCACTGGCCGCTCCTTGGAAGGAACTGCCCACTGCACTTCTTTTGTTTAAGCTTTGATCATTAGCATTTGATGCCTGTTTTACTTTTCTAAAAGTTTTTTCTATTTAAAATATTTTTAAAGACATTAGGTCACTTAGACCTCAACCACAGCATTTCTAAAACTCTCTATGGAGGAAATCATTTGTCTGTATTTATCTTTTGTTCGGCGCATACAACATTTTAGAGCTTTTTTAAAAATTTTTTTTGTGAATTGAGTTTTCCGATACAATCAACTTTTCTGCTTCTCTAGAAAAATATTTAAAACAGGCAATGCCAGGAATTTGTGCAGATTTAGTTTCAGTGGAGGTTGCCAGGATGAAGAGAGAATGGCGTGGTGCCAACAAGAGAGAACTGATGTCAACTCAGCACCTTCTAGGAGCAGGACAACTTGATGCATAGCCCGTATTCCATTTGATCCTTGCTGTTAGGAAGGTAAGATTTTACTGTTCCCATTTTAAGAAGCAAGTGACAGAGCCATTCTACTAGGAAGCCATTCTACTAAAGGGAAAATAGTTAGACCATAATTTGGTCCTGATGCATCTAAATCCCAGTGGCACTTTCCATGAAAACCAACAAACCAACCCAAACAGAAAAACATAAGTCGCCACCCTTCCTTGCTACTCCTAAGCAATCACCTCGTTGCCAGAATCCTCTCCCTTCCTGGATAGTAAATTGACGTAGCTGTAGATCAACACGTGGCAGATCTACCTTAAAGCTATCAACGCTTCTATTCTTTGGAGCACTTCTGTTCACTATAATCATAGATGCTTCCTTTCCAAGGATTTCAGAAATTCCCACAATGAAAATAATACAAATAACTTGCTTTTTGCTTCAGCTCGCCCTTGTCTTTTTCAAAATGGGAGAATATCTACTGAGAAGGTATACAATAAGTTACACCAAACTCCTTCCTTCTGCTGTCCCTATAAATGCACAAAGTAGCCATTTTTCTTTCTAAACCAAATCTGTTTGACAAGATACACTTGCTGTTCTGCAGATAAAAAATGTGTCTTCTTCCAGGAGCCCTTGCATCTTTCAGATATTTGTGAGCTGTTGTCATGCCCCTTGCCTCTCCTTTTGGACATACTTGGTTCTTTTAATCATGGCAAATAAATCAGTCCTTCCATTCTCTTAACGGTTTTCCTTGCTTTTCTCTGAACTCCATCCAATTGGTTTATGTTTTTAGTAATGAGCAAAGCAAAACTAAATGTAATAATTCTAACTGATGCTTTTTTTTTGTAATATTCCAAATGTGATATTACAAAAGCTATGGATTCCCTGCAAAACAAATTTTAAAAAATAAAAAAGAAAGAAAAGGAAGGAAGGAAGGAAGGAAGGAAGGAAGGAAGGAAGGAAGGAAGGAAGGAAGGAAGGAAGGAAAGCAAACCATGAGAAAGATAGTGGTGGCTTCTATGAATGTTGTAAGTCCATGAAATATTTATAGAAATTCCTTCTCTTTCAGCATTATTTGGTAGGCTTTTGTTTTAGCACTAAGAAGCTTTTAGTGAAAACTTCATGTTACTGCTTTAGCCCTATCCCTGTGGGCAGGGTCCTCTAAGTGTTTCAACCTGCCTATCCTAAATCACCAAGTGCCGTTCGTCCCAGGCTTCTCCGCCTTCTCCATAGGAGGCCACTCACCTCAAGTCACCTTGCTGTTTCGTGTAGCCCTGCTGCCACTGTTTCTAGGAAAAGAGATAAATCATCACGTGTACCCTGGCTGCCTTGCCTGACAAATCTATTGTTACTGAGAACTGCTTCCCAGCTTCTGTCTCACTCTGTTGACTCATTTGGGTACCAGCTTCAGCCTGTCTCTATCACTCTTCCTACGCTGGGTAAACAGCCATGTCCTGCGGACAAGTTCCAAAATACAATAGCCATTAATTCAACATTTATTTTAACTTAAAAATTAGGTCTTCATTTTAGAGATCATTCATCTTTAATTTTGCAACTTTCTTGGAATATTCATATCTGAATCCAAGAAATAAAAACCTCATTGCAGGAATAACCCTGATGGCTTTTAGCTAAGGCAGAAAGGAAGAATAGTTGAGGATACAAGATTTTGGAACCAAACTGCATTTGAATCCCAGCTCCACTATCCCATGTAATCTGAGCAAGATACTTAACAGCCCTGTGCCTCAGTTTTTATAACTATAAATGGGGGTATTAAGAATAATGTCTATATTAATATTATTATATTAATATATATAATATATACATACTATTATAATATTAGTATTATATTAATATATAATATATGCATACTATCATATATTAATATTATATTAATATCTATAATAATATCACAGAAGGCTGTTGTGATGATTAAATGAATATCAACAAGTAAAACACTATTATTTTGAGTTGTTACAAGCCCCTCTGAACAATTGCATGTCATTGAGCTAAATGATAAGGGAAGATGTAAAGATCCTTCCCCCTCCTCCCACCCCACACAGAAAAAAAGTGATCTCTGCCTCACAGACACTGGTTTCGAGTTGGAGATTCAAAATATGTACACACATGAAGAAAGATCACAATCATAGGGCAGTGTGTGTGTATACATATATATATTTAATCTAGACCGATTTTCATTTTTATAAAGTTTAAAATTATTAATCACTAGAGACTTGTAAATCCTTTAATAATAAATCTAGATGATTCTTCTTAGCCTGATAGTCAGAGCTAGCTGGATCTGTCAATACACTGAGTAATGGGTTACGTGCATTTACTCCAGATTATCATAGATTCTACTCTGTTTGGGACCTGACTTGGAGCAAACCCAGACACAGTACAAAACCCTAAACTATTCAGGTGTTTGGAGTAAGCTATCTATCTATCTTTTTTAAAATTTTATTTATTTATTTGACAGAGAGAGACAAAACAATAGAGGGAACACAAGCAGGGGGAGTGGGAGAGGGAGAAGCAGGCCTCCCGTTGAGCAGTGAGCCCAATGTGGGACTCAATCCCTGGACCCTGGGATCATGACTTGAGCCGAAGGCAGACATCCAACGACTGAGCCACCCAGGCGCCCCTCTATCTATCTATCTATCTATCTATCTATCTATCTATCTATCTACCTACCTACCTATCTATCTATCCATTTATGATAGGTCTTCCTTATATTTTAAACAGACAGGCACATAAATCAAAATTCTGGAAGGATATATATCATATTTGTTAAGATATTTTTTGACACCAACATCACAATATCTTTTTATGTGAAAGCAGCTTTCTGTAATCTTTAAGTTTCATAGATTTATTAACCATATTAAAGCAAAAGAAGCAAAAAAAATCTCCAGTATAGTTCCAACTCGAAATAGAGAAAAAAAAAAACTTTAAGAAAAAAAACATTAAGAGTATTTCAGTTTGGGCAGAATTGATAAAACTGTGAGATAAAAGAAAAATATTCTTGGTTTTCAATACTTGCCTAGTATTGTGAATTAAGCACTAGATTCTTTGTAAATCTGCAAATACATGTCTCCAAACATTCAATCCATAAGATACCGATCTCCACCCATCCAGCACAGCTCTCTCTCTGGCAGACATAATCACTCTCCTCAGTGCACAGAGAGGACTGGGGCTTACGGAGGGATGTGGTCTGCGAATTACTAGCTGTTCGACCTTGACAAATTATTTAACCTTTCCCTCCCTCCAGCTCTATTTTGCCACTCTATTTTTACATAGCTTTCACTACAAGCCACCTCAAAGCCTTCCTTTTCAGAGAAGGGTATAAATAAATAGATTTTTAAAAGAGAAAGGGACTCAAACCTAGGCTTTCTGATTCCAAATTCTAAGGTCCTAATGATAGTAGGAAATGTATTATTGCCCATTAGAAGTCAATTTAATAATAAATATCAATTGATTATATAATGAATGCATCTTAATTTAGGAATGGTAAGTAGAGATACCCCAATTCTTAGGCAATGAGAGACTTAAAAACAGTAAGAAACTCTGTTTTATCCATTGTGGTAAGAATACACAAGATATATTTATGGGATATTAGAAAAAGTTTGGAAAATGAAATGTATTCAGGTTTTCAGATAATTTCACAGCATTATTTTATTATATTGAATGACATTTACAAAGAAAGTCCAAAAAGATTATAATATATTATATTAAATACCATGTGTTAGTTGTAGAAAACATTACTTTGAAGGCAGGCTCACGAGAAATTATGGATGGACATAACGATACTACATATTTTCAAAATTGTTGCTTCCAATAATGTCTACAATCATTGAATAACAGCAGAATTTGGAATATGGCATGTTGCTAAAAGATACAGCTATTTTTCATCACGAAAAATTTACTAGCTAATGGACACACAAGTGATCACAAATTAAATTTATGAGTTTCTCTAAATTTAGACATTACTTTTTTTATTTGATAACCCGAAGTATTATTTCTATTATCAGTTAAAACAAACTCAGGCCATTGGAAAATATGTAAAGATGCATTGAAGAAAAACAGTCACTTAAGTTTAAGTAATTTTAATGTTTTGGTACAGGAGTTCTTCTAAATTTAAGTGGTAGAGGAAGATTAACATCTACTGAGTATATTAGAAAGTTTTTAACCAATAGTTTATAAAATCATTTAACAACGATGAAAACCCACTTTGGTAGGCAATATTAAGTTGAGAGGCATAAAGATTTCATCTTTTGAATTTTAACAAACCATGAAAACTTATTTTTCATTACACTTTGTACTTCCCCAACATAATACTTATGACAATTATAATTAATTTATTATTTGTATAGTTACTGATTGAACATTAGTTTTTCTCACTAGACTCTGAGCCCCATGAGGACAGGGATTGGGCCTATTTTAATCCATACCACATCTGATACATTGTAATAATAATAATAATAACAACAATAACTGTTAACCTTTATTGAGTAGTTACTACTTTGTTGGGTCCTGTTTTAAGCATTTTATATATATTACCATAAAGTTTATTTAATTGTAATTGTTGAGGTAGTAAGTATGTAAATTGATAATGAGTCAAAAAAAAGTAAATTTATATAGAGAAGCACAAAAGACATTTTTTCCCAAGCAGAATGGGACCTATGGTGAGGGGGCTTGTGAAGGTTACCTACTCCTCATAAATGATAAAATCAGGGCTCAGAGAGTTACAGCCACCTGCTTAAAGTCACAGAGGAATATCAAGAATGTAGATTTTCTTGTAATGTGTCTCATGCTCCTAAATATAGGGTATCTCATCAACTTTGATGCATTAAGTTAATCATTCTGAAAACTATGTGTATTTCTTATACGGATTTATTCTGCATCACTCATACACTCATTCAACAAACATTTGCTGGGCATCAGCCTTGCACCACTGTATTTTGCAGGGTAGCAGGGATAATCAAGACAAGGGAGAAATATGATTGGGGAGATATGCCTGTAAATATGAGTGTCACTAAGGTGTGGTCAGTGTAAAATAGGAAACTATAGGTTATGGGGGGGTTTAATGGAGAAAATGATATCTCCCACAGGCATTGATAAAATCATTTGTTTTAGTGGAACTCTCCCTAATGGGGAAAAGAAAGAAATTTCAAACACAATTCCTTTAATGTTGTAAAAAAAAAAATGAATCTATCTTGGATATTAACTCAGAATAGTTTACCAGTGCCCAAGAGAAATCACATCTCAGCACTATTATCCTGAACACAGAATGAAAAGCATCACTTTGGCTGTCACTCTTCCTCTCTGGACATATTCACCACAAATGGACGAGATCATTCATTCATTCATTTATTCAACAAATATTTATTGGATTTCCATCATGTGTCAGGCATTCTGTCAGGCACTGGGATACAAGAATAATGAATTTAGAAGATCAGTCATTAATTTTCTCAGGGACCACATTATATTTGATATTCTTGTTTAAATGAAAAATTCCATGAAAATGACTTTTTTTTTCCATGTGGCCAATAGAGGCTACCTCTTTTATTGGAAGATCTAATTTCATTCAACCAACAAATGTTTATTAAACGTCTATTCAGGCATTGGATTCAGGAATGAACACACCAGACAAGAATCCCTGTCCTTCCCGAGTTTTACATGAGGAGTCATCACAGGGAGATGAGAAGAATAGGATAAATGATTATTTAATTTGGAAACATGGAAACAAATGACTGGAAAAAAATCAATTCCCTCCATCAACCTGACTTGATTAATTCCAGAATCTGGGCCCCTTCCTGATAACTGCCCTGGGTCAGAGGCTCACCTGGAATGCTCATAGGTATGGTAAAAAAGTGGAGAGTATAAAATGGTCCAGGTTATAACTCAATGGAGAGTAAATCAGGTGATGGTCATAGTTGTCATCTGGCAAGATAGACCTGGGATTGCCAGATCGTGACCAGGACTGGAAATTCAGATTTTTATGTGAATCTTTTGATGTTTAAATTCTGGCAGATAATTAAAAAATGAAAATCATATATTTTTTGGAAAATGATATTTTGATCAAACATTTTATCCAAGCTTTATGAAAACAAAGAAGCTTGGATTTTCTGCTACCTTCTAAAAAAACTAAATCTAATTCAGTGCTATACTGCTTTTTTTTAAAGATTTTATTTATTTATTTATTTGAGAGAAGGAGCACGGGGGAGGGGAGGAGGAGAGGGATTAGTAGGCTCCCCGCTAAGCAGGGAGCCTGATGCCTGCTTGATCCCAGAGTCCTGGGATCACCTGAGCAGAAGGCAAACGTTTGACCAACAGAGCCACCCAGGTGTCCCAATGCTATACTGTTCTTAATATAAAATAGAAAACTGTATTTAAGAACAAAAACACATTTTAAAAAGGAAAATAAACAGGACCAACAATTTCAAAAGTATAAATAAAGTTGTTTCTTAATTAAAGTTAATTTTATCTATTACCTTCCTTATAGAACTTAATAAATTTATTTTAATTTTACAGCCATTTTAACACTTTCTTAGGAGTATGATTAAAGCTAATTTTAACTTATTTGTGAAAGCTATAGGCAGCTTGTTAATTTGTTTGACAGTTTTATAAAACGTGATGACCTGAAATCTATTTAATGTTGAAACTTGTATACATATTCATTCATACATGCATTTTGACTTGTATATCAATTGCATTTCATATTTTTTAAAAAAACATTGTAATTTTAAAGCTGTTTCACAAGAGAATTTTGCAAGTATGTGCACATACACTGACGTTGTATTTGATATTAATTTCAATTATTATCATCCATTATGAATTTAGAAAATAAAAAGACCTAGTTAAGCTTTTAAACTTCAGCTGGATTTTCCCACTTCTTATGACCATGAAACATGTGTAGAGTTTGTCATATTAAAATGTCTAGCTTTACAAATAGTCTTGCTTCCAAAAAATTATGTAGGAACTTGTTTCGGCAATTAAAATCATGTCTTAAATGTGTTAAGAGAATCCAGAATTTTGATCCTTTGGATGGGGAAGACTATTTTGTAATAGTCTACTCACCAATGTTTTAAGAACTGTGAATTTTAAGAATTCATCTCAGATTTTCATAAAGTGAAAGTTTAAATACCCAATTGGTAAAGAGGTCAGCTGGTAAACAGCTTTTATTTGAGCAACTCTCTCCACATATTAAAAACTCTGACCAGTAATAAATATTTATGCTACGATGGTGTCTAAAAAGTATGCCAGTAATGATGTACACTGAATACAAAGAGAAGCTACCCCGAGCAAGGACCTCGGGAACTGAGCTTAGCTCTTGCAAGTTTAAAGTCAATAGACTCTTGAGGCGAACTAAAACTAATGGGTTCGCGTAGGTTCTTTTGTACCTTAAAATTGTTTAGGTTTTCTAGTACGTTCTTTCACACCAAATTGTTTAACTTCTATAACAGGTCCCAGATCTGTGAAGGGGTCTGCCTCACATAGTTATAGATGCAGATCTATTATCTGCATTATGTTTTCCAGTCAGACTCTGTGCGGTGATCCTTTTCAACAATCCCATGATCTTAAACCTGATATCCCACCTTGCTAGAATATGATGCCTATAAATTACACAAACAGGCAGAAACTAGCAGAGGGTGAAGGATTCACTCTCGGTTACATTCCAAAGGACTCCTTTTTCCATAAAGAAATGAATTCTGTTGACAGCCCCTTATTCTTAAGGTTCTTCCTCTTTCCTACGGGGGCAGAGGAAAGTTTCTTATGCTCTTTTGCCATCATCATCCTGGCTGCACTCTGATTTCATGACCTCTGAGTTAATCCTTCTTTTTTTCCTATTAACAAGTGTAAGCAGGCAGACTTCAAACGAACTGCAATAGGTCACAAGGTTTAATGGGCACGGAGATAATCATCTAAATTACATTTCTAGGCCTGATGGGCTAGACAGACTTAGAGGGTGACTTTACCAGCATATTCGCTGTTAATCAGCAAGATTGGTGGGTCTCAGAGTGTAGCTCCCTTTGCCTTCCTCCCTGAGGGGCTGGACCATATTGACTGATTAGCGAAGGCAGCTGCGTGAACTTTCTTCTTCCACAAAATGTGTCGTGTCCCCAAAGGACATGAAAGTCAAATGTGGCCACACCTCAAACACCAGACGCACTCTTTTCATCTCTGTGGAATTATCTGCCCTCTACTTGTAGATCATGATCCGCGGCACAACAGTTGTTGCTGATTTTCACGATCTGTTAACACTTAGGAATTTTTACCTTAAAGAACTTTTTTCTACATTTATTTCCTGTAGCATTTAGGAAAATGTCATAGCCTGTTGTATATTTTTTTTACCACATGATTCTTAACTTTACAAGGAAGAAGAAACATGGAATTACTCTAAGATAAAAGGAACCAAAATAATTTCACCTCTTAAAATTCAAAGATAAACATCTCCTTGGAATTGGCAGAGAGAACATCATCATGAGCTGTTTTACAATACAGGCTCACCCAATTTGGTTACAGATTTCAGCTTATTGTCAAAGAAAACCCCAGCTTTTCCTCTTGTAGAGTATGATATTAGAATACAATGTTTAACTGAAACCCCCAAAGGAATAAATGGAATCATTTAAAAGTAATCAATATGCCTTATATATAAATGAATATAATGCAATATCTCTCATCTCAATAATAACTTCTGGTTTACAAAAGGCTTTTCTATCCATTGTCATTTTATTCTTTTTTTTTTAAAGATTTTATTTATTTATTTGAGAGAGAGAATGAGATAGAGATCATGAGAGGGGGGAGGGTCAGAGAGAGAAGCAGACTCCCTGCTGAGAGGGAGCCCGACGTGGGACTCGATCCCGGGACTCCAGGATCATGACCTGAGCCGAAGGCAGTCGCTTAACCAACTGAGCCACCCAGGCGCCCTCCATTGTCATTTTATTCTTAACAACAACCCAGGGAAACAGGTTGGGACAAAAACTATTATCTCCATTTTACAGATCATTAGCAATTTTCTGAGAAGTTATGTGGCAACTCAATGTTACTGAGATAACAAGTGACAGACCCAACACAGAAACCCAGGTCTTCTGATGCCACACCTAATCCCTGTGTATCATTGAATAACATTGTAAAAAATGTGGTCTTTTGGTGGAATGTCTTGTAAACATTGGTCTTTAAAAAATGTCTTTTGGTGGAATGTCTTGTAAGCAAATGGTCTTTAAAAAAAATACCATTCACTCAAAGAGGACCTATTGGCAAAGGTGGTAGGTAGATTGTGTTCACTCAATTAGCATTCTAAAGTGAAAAAATCAGATTTACTAAACTGATTTAATAAGAACAATGTTGATTTGTGAAAATAGCTACATACGTGACAGCATTTCTAAAAACTTGGATGACTCTGTATAGCATGGAGTTTATAAAAGCCACAAATACATGAAATCATATTTTGGTTTGATTCTGAAGAGACCATGTAGACATTTTACAAATGAAATACAAATGATTTTAGTGAAAGCCAGAATCAAAAGAAATCTTGGACTTTATAAATTCCATTCTTAAAATATTTTAAGACTTTTTCTGAATAGTAAAAATTTTATTTCCTCCCAACCCAAATACTATAAAAGAAAAAGAAGAAAAAATAACTTAGAAACTTCAGACTCGGTGGTGGTTAATCATCCAGAGGACAGAAGTAGGCAGGGGATGTGTTGAGGACTGTGGTGAGGACTCTTGAGACTCGGGATAGAATGAAAGAGAAGGAAATTGGAGTGTAGAGGAGATGAATTTCTAAGAAAAACACTTTCTAATGACGTACAGATTGGTCAAATGATTGCTAAACGTATCATCACTCTTTCATGACTGAATAGTAGGAGGAGTGGGATAAAGATTATTTGAATATATTCATACAGCAATGTGTCACCAAACATGAGTCTGGTCTATTAATGAGCACAGATTTTATTTTCATTACTGAACAATTTAGAAGTTGCAAAATTTTAAAATTTGACAAAAAGAAGTGTACTTTTGCTTTTAGAAGTTGCTCCTACCAAAATAGATACAACAAACAAAACAATATAAGAAAAAAAAGCACTTACTGGATTCTTAAAATTTTTATCCAAAATATACTACTTTCTATGATATGTCTTTTATCTGGTATTTGGTGAAGCTTTCCTTTTTGTTTTGTTTTGTTTCTTTTTGTTTTCATAGGTTTCAATTATATTTAACAAGGCCAAATGAAACTAAAAAACATAATTTATGTTATCAAAATAATTATTGAAATAATCTGATATAATATGTTACATGTGCAAAACATAAATGCCTTTGACAGTATTGGAGAATTCAAGAAAAAAACACACAAAAAAAATCTTTGTTGTTCAGAATCACTTATAGGAAAGGTTAGAAAAGGGTAAGAAAAAGAATGAAAACATATTTGTGCTAGAAAGAATACAGATTGATCAATACACGATTGAAAGTCAAGTTATGCGAAGCACCACAGAAGGGATTTACTTTGTTCCCTGGAAAACTATCTTCCTGGTGACATTACCTAGAAATTTGTGTTTTCACACACAGCAAGAGTTTTTTGAGAGATAAAGATACAGGCATTCTTATCATGCAAATAAATGGGCCACTGAAGAACTGTACTGAAAAGAGCATGCACCTGAGCTACATAATCCTAAAAGCAGGTGCTTTCTACATGAGAAAGAAAGGCATACCTCAGGGATGGTAAAAAGCTATGGTTCTCAAAGTCCAGTTCCTGGACCAGAGGCTGGGGATCAGCATCACCAGGAAACTGGTTAAACATGCACAGTCTTGGGCCCCACCTCAGTCCTACTGAGTCAGAAATGGGCTGGGACCAGCAAGCCATGCTTTCACAAGCCTTCCAGGACATTGCGCTGCACACTCAAGTTTGGGAATCACTAGTATAAGGAAAAGTAGTGACAGGAGAGGAATGAAAGGAACGTGAAGGCGGCTGATGTTAGCAAGGGCAGTGAGCCCTGGTAAAAATGGGGGAGGGTATCATAAGTCCCTACAATGTGCACATGCAATCAGTGACACTTAAAGAAACAAAGATCTAGATGGAAGTGAACTCAAGAAGTATAGTAGACTAGACAGGAATTGGATGGCAAGCTGTGGGTCTAATCCTTCAAATCTGCTTTGGCCCACAGTCCCTTTAAACCTTGGGCTGAGTAGCCAACAGTGGGGCAGGCCCTGGGTCTTCTGGAAAATGGAGGGCTCACAGGATCTTATGCCCTTCAGATCAGACTTGTAACATCCTGAACTTTTGCTCCTCAGTATTTACACACACACTGACAGTGAAAGTAAGAGCATAGCATCTAGCAGGAACAGAGTGGGATATCCTTCTAACCATTTCTTTACAACGTATAGATGAGTCAGGTTTTTAAAAATCATTGGCTCCACCCAAGCTTGTGATGCCTGAATTCTTTCTTTCATTTTGCCACCAAGTGTTCAACTAGTCTATGCTTTGGATATTTTAAAGGGAAAGGTGTTGCCTCTGGAGAGGGCCTTTTTTATTCTGTCTTTGGAGAGCTATAGGTATGAGAACACACTTACATATATAGAACCAGGATCTATCTTCCTGTTGTGAGGTTCAACAAAATACCAGAATTGGAAACATTTGTCATTTCTTTCACTACCTGTTACTCAATCTTTTCTCATTCAGGAGAATTCCTCTCCTAGGAAAGCCACACACTGTTCCATCTGTTTGATAAATTGGACAAGGGCATATGATCTGAATTTGGCCAACTGCATGTCCCACCCCAAGACTTTGATTTTGGAGCAAATGATATGAATAAGAAGTGACAGTGTTGAATTCATTTATTGGAATGGCAGAAAAGCAGCAGCCTGTAGGATTTGGAAGAGGGAGGATCTGGAAGAGGGAGGGTGTCCAGTGGCAGTGGGAGTGATGGTGCCAGGAGTGACATCCAGACCAGATGGTTCTCATGGTGTGACAGTGTCTATGGCTTCTTCCACTTCCTTTGATTCCTGTCTGTTTTCTGGTTCTTTAGTCTTCCCTCAATAGATTCTCTAAGTTACCAGATATGTTTTAAATACGTTCATTTCCTGCTCAGGTTAGCCAGAATTCATTTCTGTTTCTTGCACCCAAAGTCCTTGACTAATCGATGGAAGGTTGTGGAAGTCAAGAGAGTGCAAGAAATAATAAGTTTGACATTAAAGATGTTGAATGTGACAGAGAGCTATCTAAGTAAAAGTGGTTCATGTGCAGTTGGAAAAGTGGATGAAGTCCATGAGGAGGTTGGCATTTCATAGCCATCTCAGGTTTAAAGTCCTAGAGCCTGAAAGAAGTATTCACAGAAGAAGATGAACCCTATATGGAAACTGTTCTTTGCTTCCCATCACACATCTCTCTTGAAAGGGTATTCCTAATTTCTTTTGGTAACTGATTCTTGTCCATACTTAGCTATGAGCTTTGGAAGGCTGACTTCTTACCAGTTCTAGAGATAGATATCACTGGCTTAAGTCAATCAATAGTAAATAGTTGGGCATAAAATCTGATCAAAGATAATGAGATTTGTGCAGATTTTTCAAGAACTCCTAAGGATGTGATCTGAGGATATAAAGTCTAGTATGGCCAGAGCCATGTGTAGACATGAGAGAGGACCCACACTGCCCAAAGGCTCCGGGGTGGTGTCTGAGGGAGAAGCAACAGCTAGAATGCACAGCAGTGAGATGGAGAGGAAACAGGGAACATCAAACTGTAACTGAAGCCAAAAACAAAACAAAACAAAAAACCCTCAACTTTTCAGTTACATCAGCTAGCAAATCCCCTTTATTATAAAATCCAAATCAAGTTGTGTTTTTAACACTAGTAATATAAATTATTTTAACCATTATAACCTTTCTCCTCAACTGACATCCTTCCCACCTCCCACACTGATTAAATTTATTGTTTATAATATGAGTGAATTGGGTTATATCAGAATATACAAACTGATGGCCTGTGAGTTGAATCTGACCATAGAATTTTTATTTATTTGTCTGGCTGAGAGAGGGTTCCTTTTTAAAAAGTATTACCAGTATACAAATTTGGGAGGTCTTCCATTAAAATACATATATTTTGATTTCTTTTGAAGACTTGGAAGATCTGACAATACTGAATCAGAATTCCAAAATGGCAAAGATCATCTTGAGCTGAGTAAGTTGCTCTTCACTTTTAACAGGCATACCCTTTCCATTTGTCACTGTCCCTGCCATTTTCTATTGCCTCACATTAAGTCAAATTCTGTCAGATCTATTACCCTCCTCTGGAAGGATTTGTGTTTGCAATACTTCATGGTCTCTTAAATTATTTCATTTAAGTAAAAAGCAAACAAAGAAATGCAAACATAATGCAGGGAAACTGCTAATCTTGGAATAAGAACTAACACATGCTTGAAAGCCTAATCATACTCTGTATATCAGGCTTACAGGAATTTATTTGGGGCAGAACATGATTTGATTACGAAAACACCCAAAGCTCTGATAATAGGCATTTTACTTTATGGCTAAGCAGGTTTCCTCATTTGTCATCTGGTGTAAAAATACTTTAGTAGTTTAAGAGCAGCTAATTGTATAAGATTCAGTATCATGAGCTTTAAAACCAGATAGACCTGAATTTAAGTCCCAGGTCTGCTCCTTGTTTGCTGTGATAATAGTACCCATTACATATGGTTGTTATGTATATGAAGTGATAATATGTGCCAAACACAGCATGTGGCAAATGGACATTTATTATGATAGACTGCTCTACTGCATGAGCTTATATTCTAATCGTGCATAATAGTTTTGATTGAGGAGTCTCAACTTGTAAGGTATAAATAAGAAAAAATCTTATTCTTTCCAATTAGTACTATTATCACACTCCATTGACTGAACTACCCTCTTTTTAAATGGGCCTGACTCCCTTAATGACATTAAAGCCTTTTATCATTACGCTTTAGTCATTGCCAGTTATAAAAAGTCTCATTTTCAATATAAAGACTTGGGTCTATTCACTAAAAGTTTAATCTCATATTGGATCCAAAGCTTTCCCCAGGGAAGTGATTTGTAGCCTCTAGAGTTTATGATGGATAGAGAGAGTGATAGGTTTAATTCTAAAAGAGCTTTTACAATTCCTGGCCTCTGGTGTATATACATATTCCTCCAGTTATTCAAGCAAACACTAACCTAGGTGTTGCTATGAAGGGATTTTGCAGATGTAATTAAGGTCCCAAATCAGATGAGCTTAAGTTAGGGAGATCTAGGTCTAGGGAAGACAGAGAGACAAATTCTGAGAGTGATTCCAGGTGTGAGAGATTCTCCATTGCTGGCATAGGAGACAGAGGGACCCACATGGCAAGGAACCCATGTAGCCTCTGGATGTGGACAGCAGCCCTTGGCTGACAGCCAGCAAGAAAATGGGAACTTCAGTCCCACAGCCACGAGGACCTGACTTCTGTAACAGCCTGAATGAGCTTGGAAACCCATGCTCCCACAGAGCCCCCAGATAGAAATTCAGCCTGACCAACACCTAAACTCACTCCTAAACTCACTCCTCTTGATTTGAGACAGGAGGAAGGAGAGGAGAAAAGAGATATCCTTTTCAGTGGTCATCACAGTTGATGTAGCTCACTGTCTACCATTGATGTAGACGGGAGTCTCCTCAAATCAGCCCTGATGATGAAGCAGCTATCTGGAGCCTGGAGAGTCTCAGCTACCTTTTCCACTGGAGCCTGACATACTTATAGCCTCAGGGACCTTTTGGTCCCATGCTGATTCCCTGATAAGCCTTTTGAACCTAGTTTCTTCTACCTTCTACAGCTTTGCTTCTGGAGGCTGTGACATGGGACAGATATACATTTAGTTCTAGATATACCTCAGTGCTTCTAGGTACAGGTAAACCTCTAGGTCCTTGCCCCTTCTCAGCCTGGCAAATCTCACCACCTGCAGTGTCTCAGAAAGCTTTTCTTCCTGTCTGGTAGGACAAGGCCATTCCGTAAGCTCTGCAGCTAAGCAGACATCCAACCAGGTAAACAAGCACCTTTCTCTCCTTGAAGTCATCTCCAAAACATCACAGGTGACTACCTCAGAGAGGAGAAACTGTGAGGACTCCTCTTCCTTCCTCCCTTGGGAGCAGAAGGGAGCAGGTAGCCTGTCCTCATGAGGAATACAAGACCCATGGGTCAGCTCTTCTCTCTCAGTGTCCTCATACCTGTCTTGTTGCTGAGTATGTGAAAGTCTGAGGCTAAGAAGGAGGCTTTCTTTTTCCTGAAACATGAAGAATTTAGAAACTGCATTATTTGGTAACCTTCAGGGATAGGAATGATGCTATCATTATTCTGTTACAAATGTAATGATGCATGTTAACATTTTTGAAAGGGTCTTGTTCATATGACCTAGAGCATAATAAAAAAACAGAACATGTATTTAATTTTGTATCTAGCTTGGAAGTATCATTTAATTTTATAAATATTAATTAAGAACCTTCTAGGCAGGGACACCTGGGTGGCTCAGTTTGTTAAGCATCCACCTCTTGATTTTGGCTCAGGTCATGATCTCAGGGTTGTGAGATGGAGCCCTGAGTCGGGCTCCATGCCCAGGATGGAGCCTGCTTAAGATTCTCTCTCTCCCTCTTCCTCTGCCTTTGTGTGTGCGCTCTCTCTCTCTCTAAAAAACAAACAAACAAGGCTTCTAGACATCAGGTTTTGGCCTAGAGAAACTGTGTGTGTGTTTGTGTGTGTGTGTGTGTAAATGCATGTGCAAGTAATAAAGAGAATGAGAGAGAGAGAGAGAGGCAAAGAGGTAGCACTGAGACAGAGAGTAAGCTCCAGGAACAGATTATTAACCAACTCTAATGTCATAGTAAAGATACCCACAAGGAATTCACCATCTCGAACAATACATGCTAATGGGTAGGGGAAACCACTCTATTTAAAATAGGATTTGAATGAGGTCGTGAGTGCTTATTCTGGTAAAAAAATAAGCAGTTTCATTTAAAAATATACTTAAACTAAACATTTTAAGATTTATTTACTTTTTTTAAAGATTTTATTTATTTGACAGAGAGAGACACAAAAAGAGAGGGAACACAAGCAGGGGCAGTGGGACAGGAAGAAGCAGGCTTCCCACTGAGCAAGGAGCCCGATGCGGGGCTCCATCCCAGGACCCTGAGATCATGACCTGAGCAGAAGGCAGACCCTTAATGACTGAGCCACCCAGGCGCCCCACATTTTAAGATTTAAACATGTATATTCTTTCAAATACTTTCTTGGCATAATGAATCCATGTACTTAACCTAATGAATCCATGTACTTTTCTTTGTTTTTGAAAAGGCACAATACAACAAAACAAAAAGTGAATAAACAAACACCAACTTTTGATCAAGTCAGAGGTCTCTGATCTCCCGAGAAGTGGAATCTCACTGAGAAGAGACCATTACTCTGTACCCTTGGATGTCAGAGCAGTTTTGAAAAATCTGAGTTTTCAAATTAGAAAGATGAACTGCAGGGATGCCTTTTACTCTTTTTTGAACATGAAATTTAAACTTTATAACATTTGTTATTAAAATATAAAAAGCGAAATCTTTATTCTGTGGGTCTGCAAAAACAACTTTTGAAGTAGGATGTATCTATCAACATACTTATTAGAGGCATTTTTTTTTTCCCTACAGTTTTGGAGAGAGCCTAAAAACCAATGCCAGTATGGTTTAAATATTCATAATTGTTTACACATGTTTCAATAACAAAATATATTTGGGGGGTTGGTGCTTTATTTTTAGGATTTAGGACAGCTGGAAATTATTATTATTATGGTTAAAAGTGTTTTTACTGGATAATGGTGTTAAAAAGAATATAATCTTTCAGATACTTCCTTCTAACATGGAACACATATTATTTTATTAAGTTGAGTTAAATATGTATTGGCTATTGTCTGGTCAGTTACACATGATGGTGTCTAAGGAAATAGGTTCTCAGAGAAAGCATCAAGTAGAACATGACTGTGGTTTATTGTTATTGATATCATTGTTATACAGAAAAACTTTAGTACTCCTTCTAAGGGCTAGGTAGTTAAAATTCCACATATTGCAGGGACAGATTCTAATTAAATATTTAAGAAATGGGACATTGTTTCCAATCATGATACAATGTACCAAATACCTTGGAGATGTGTAAAAATTCTTTTGATATTTGCCAATCTAGGAAAAAAGAGTGATTAATAAGGGAATCTGTGGCTCCCAGAACCTGGAGTGTTTCTTGTAAGGAGCCAGACTACATTAAGAGCCAAGAGGAAGCAAAGTTCAAAGGAAATTCATCTAATATTTGTGCTCTGGTTATGAAAGGGGTGAGAGGCTGTTCATCAGCAGCATGTGGCCAGTTGGCAGGGAGGGCTGTGGGCCAGGCAAAGGGGTTGGTGTGATCACAGACAGACTTAGCATGGGAAAGAGGATGCCAAAGAGTCCTAGGCAATGCTTGCTATTTTGGGGGCTTTCCATGAATCATTTTTTCATTCTGTGCCAGTGTTGATGTAGACAAATGTATTTGTTGATTGGCTATCGAAGATTTGCAGATTACCAGAGTAAGTCTCATCTTTGGGGACATCACTCTCAAGGAGGGTTTTCTTTTTCTTTTTCTTTTCTTTTATTATTTTTTAAAAAGATTTTATTTATTTATTTGACAGAGAGACAGAGAGAGCAGGAACACAAGCAGGGGGAGTGTTGAGAGGGAGAAGCAGGCTTCCCACTGAGCAGAGAGCCTGATGCGGGGCTCAATCCCAGGACCCTGGGATCGTGACCTGAGCTGAAGGCAGATGCTTAATGACTGAGCCACCCAGGCGCCCCAGGATTTTCTTTTTAATAATGATTTACAACTACCTCTAAATATAATGCCGATTTTCCATCAAAAATTTTTATTTATAGTTTTTATATTTTGTTATACCAAGAAGATGCCACTAAGACTTAAGAAATAAGGGTATGAAATAGAGTGCATGTTCTAAAGAAGAAACAGAGATCTATTTTTAGTCAAGCAGAGTGGTCAGCAAATTTGTAATTGATCATTCATTTAATACATTTAGAAATAGCAAGTTTGCATTGGAGACTTAAGGATATGGAGCTGGCTCAAGATCTCAGGAAACATGTCAAGGTCTGGATTCCAAAAGTTCTTTTACATAAAGTACAACTACTAACTGTCCAAAGGTTTGATAACCAGCCCATAGGTTCTCATCCTCACTTTGCCACTGATTGGCAATGAACCTTGGTAAATTATTAAGGATAGATCTTGGCAAGTTATTGAAGCTTATCCATATGCAGAATGAGGGGTAGAATAGCCAAGATCTTCCCAACTCTGAAGTTTAGTGTGACATTGGAATACACGATTCACAAATGACTTTAAAATAAATATATCTGCTGCCCACAGAGCTATTGGTCAATCCCGCCACTGGAGACATGCCTGGCTACTCCCCCCTCCTCTACTGGTATCTCCCCATTAAAGGCCTGGGCCACTGGAGCCCTTCTCCCACACAGAATCATGGCAGAGTCCCCTGGCATACTTATCCCGTCCTCAGGACCCTTCTAACTGTATTAAACATCACATGTTAGGAGGATTTTGGATGTTTCCTGTAACCTAACATCACTTGTAAATTTTTTTCTATAGAAAAAAATAAATAACTACAAGTTCTAAATAACAACCTACAAATAAACTTTTGGGACCAAAGTCTTTTGGAAACCATATACTTATTTCAGCATCTAGTTTCAGAGTGGGATGCAGTGACTAAGAGCAGAGCTTGTAAGGAGCAGAGCCTGCTGCTAGTAGGTAGCAGAGCTCTGGAACCAGGCTGCCCGGGTTCCCCAACGGGCTCTATCTACTTCTTTTATGAGTAGGCAGGCGTGTCTCTAGCGGTGGGATTGACCAGTAGCTCTGTGGGCAGCTTATGTGACTGTGGGCATGTTCTCTGTAACTCCAGTTCTCCATCTGCAAAATCACTGGGCGTTATCAAAGTATTTGCTTTGTCAGTGTTTGGTTTGGTTTTGAGAACTGAGTGAATGAATGTAAAGCAACTAGAATAGAACCCGGCACATGGTAAGCCCTGAAAAAAATGTTAGATACTATGCATTTTAAATAGTCTCAAAAGTGTCAAATCTCTCATCTGTGAAGATGTATTAGCATTTGGGAAAAACCCAAATGTCATTTGGAACAAATTCTGATTTTAAACAAGTGGGGGGAGGTTAGCTGTTTGGGTTTGAATTGTGATGTGAATGTATAGAATGGGACACATTTTCTCATTTAAGTCATTATCAGGTATGAATATGTTTATATTGTCTTTTGAAGTGATGGCTTTCAAAAGTGATGGTACTTTTTGAAAAGAGATTATGCACACCAAAAAATTAAATTACATTATAGTTATACCTTCCATCTGATGTTACATAGGTATCTTTGTCCTTTGCTGCTCATTTATAAAATTGGCAAAGGGAACACTGATCTCCTTACCTTTAATGGAATCTACCAGATAATATCTGTGAAAGGGTGTCCCTGTGCTTGGCAAAGAAATACTTCCTCTCTCTTTGTGAAATAACTCTAATTCTCGGTCTCTCAATGAGACTGCCCATATGAGGTCAAGGGGTCATACATACAAAATTAGTTGTGCAACTATTGAAATTAAAACACATTTAGGACAAACTTCACACTTAAATCTGGAAGTTTCATTTATTACATATACTGTAAAATTTATTGTATAATTTAGCAGAGGTGGTTGTTCTGCAAAGCCCTTCATGTTCCTGTATCTTATTAAATCTAACCTTAAATATAAGCAATTTAAAAATCTCCAATTCAGTTTGGTCGACCTCAGTTTTTTTTTTTTTAAAGCTTATCTTAAACTTTCTTCTTATACCAACCTGAAGGCATTTTATTTATCTATTTATATTTTGCAAACATGTATATTCCAAACTCCAACAATATTAACTCAGTTTTTCCTTAAAACCACTCTATGGGATCAATACTATTACATCCCTATCTGAGGGATGAGAAACCTGCCCAAGTTCTCCAACATGTAAGTGGTAAACTGTGACTCAAAATCAGACTGTACAAATAATATTTTGATCAAAGTATTTAAGAAAGGTTATTCCACTTAAAGAAAAAATTTCCCTCCCTGGTTTTTCTTAAACCTGTGAAATCAGGGCCTCTTAACTCTAGCAGTAATTTAAATTTAAAATAACCTATGAGGTCTGGAAAAATAATTCTCAAGCCTTTGGGGTGGGGATGGAGTAGACGAGGTAGAAACACAGGAATATCAGTGAAAGTCTGCCCCCCTTTGCTGAAGAATGAGATCCTAAAGAGTTGGGGGGGCCACTGGGGTGGAGAGACCGTGTCTGCTTTGAAGAATGAGGTCATGTTCAATGTTTTAAACTCATTAGTCCTGCCTAAAAAAAGGATGTGGATGAAAAAGGAAAAAAAAAAAAGACAAATTAGCATCATTTTCAAAAGAAGTTAAATATGTCAGGCAGTAAAGTGTCCTAATTCTGCCTTCGGGGAACGTATGTCAAACCAACTTGCAGTTCTGCAATTGGTGAAACCGTCTGCAAGGAATACCCCATCCCTCATTCCTGTTTGTACAACACACACCTATTGAAGGAAATGTTACAGTTGGTCAGATGCATGTGGAAATTTTCTCAGCATTACCTAATTCAGCCATTGGGCCAAGCTTTCTTTGAACAAAAAACGATTTGTGATAGCCTGATGAAAGAAAGCACATCAATGGCTTTGACTAATGAGGACAATATAAACAGTTCAAACGACACAGTATTTACTTTCCCTGTGTTTCCAGGACCACCATTACCTACAACTCATAACCACTTTCTCTGAGCCTGTAAAAAGAAAACAATGGCCAGGGGTCTCATCGTGGATGTTTATTTCCAAGGCAATGTTCGATCTGCTGGCATTTTGCTTTGAGAACCATAATAACTGCTGATTCTCTGGGCTAACAGAGATCATCGAAAAACCACACATAATCCCCAAATGGTACATTGTTATAGAGATACTAATTTTTTTTACTATGAAAACAATAAATGAAATAACATATATAAACACTTAGGAGAGTTTCTTGGACAAAGTAGGTGCTCAATAAATTGAATTATAATCATGTGTATTTATGCCAGAAGTGAAACCGTCCTTATTCTGCTTGTTGCTGCTAGTGATATTCGGCATCAGATTGTGAGTTACTAGGATAGGAACTTTTTATCCGAGATTTTTCCTAAATTTGAAATTGTATGTGGCATTGTGTATGCTTGTGTATTATTACTTGGAACAAGGGGTAAAAACTTTCATCAGATATGCAAAAGGGTACTTTGCTTCCTCCAAAACGTTAAAGGCCACCGACCCACAGGAATCGTTTTGCTTTAACTTGTCTTATACAGAGCCCAAATCTGTTGTTTGACGGAACCACAGATGCTTTTTTAAACATGAGTCATGTTCTAGGCTTGGTTTAGAAGGGGGAGGAGAACGTATAAAATGCCTAATTCAGCTCCCACGCTCTCTCCCCTCTCTTACCACCATCCTCACTATCCTGCTGTGTACCTTTGCACCCGAAAAATGGGGAAGACGTGGAGAAAGAGAGATACAAGATCTAGGGGCCGTTTGGAGCAACTGAAGCCCACAAAGAAGCAGGTATCAGCAATTGGAGTTATCAAAAAGAAACCCCATTTATCTGCTTCCCTGTTCGCCACAGTTTCCCTCAAAGTTTCAAATGTCACATTTGAAATCTGGTTACTCTAACAGAGTATTTTATTTAAAGACCTGTCAGGGATCTTTTCTATTTCCCTGTACAGTTCACGAATCAGAGGACTAATTCTTAGGATGCCAAAACAGAAACTTCAAACAAAAATGAGTGGACAGATACAGCAGAAGGCTGTACTCAGAAACTTCTGGATGCTGAAGCCAGGAAGGTCTCATTCTCTTCCACATTGTGTTGGTGTCGCCGCACTCATGGTAGTAAAAGTTTGTTTCTTCTTGTAAAGGGAGCAGATGTGACTTGGAGAAACATGGAGAACAGATGTGCCGAACACAAGTTTTTATTTAAATGGTAATTTATCTGACCGTAAGTTACATTAACTCATGAAGTGAGTGCTTAACATAGCTTTTTTTCACCAGCTCAGAAAGATAATTTATATAAGCACTAAAACAGGCCATGAACTAAAGAACACACCCCTCTCATCTTCGCTGGCTTTTTAAGAAAACAATGCGAAATAAAAATTCCCAAGCCTCAGATGTATGTGAATGCTTACTGGTCACTGAGGAGGTCACTGCCATCAAAATGTCTGGGTGTGCAAACTGCTCGTGGAAATGACATTTCACTTCCCTTTCTGCTACAAAGGCTCTTGAAGAATGCTGGTAAAGCTGTGCTCAGTCCCTGCACACAGAACCTGAAACACCTGCAAAGGGCTAAGTGTTTAAGTCAAGAGCAATCGACAAGACTTGAAAGAATGCCTACAGCCTGGGTCATTGATAATGATATGGATGTCTTTGCTATACATTCTTCAGAGTGAAGTAGAAGAGTAGGGCCAAATTCTCTATTATGCACAATGGGAACCGTGCCTACAGCACACAGTACTAATTTTAGGAGCCCAAGAAAATGCTTGAATTTCCTTTATAATTAGAAGAAGAAAACTGAACTCTTCAAAGTGTGTGTGTGAGTACATGCACATATAATATATATTCATCTTTATACTGACACAGTTGCAAAATATGAGTTTAAGTATTTCTTTCATGAAAGAAGGGGTCCACAGAGGCCAAAGTGCCTGGGACTCATGAACATCTGGAATGCAACCATGTGGATCAGCCCAGGTCACCCACTCTCCCTTCTAATTCCTAACCAGTGCTTCCTGTCCCAATTCCTTTACAATTCCAGCATCCTCACTATTATTAGTTCCTACTTCTTTTGCTGTTCTCTTTCTTCCTTCTTTTTCTCCTCCCCTATATACCTGCAGGTAAGCACTAGAGGTACATCTTGATAAAAAGAGTTTACATGAGGTGATGATGATGATGATGATGGTAATTGAACACTGATTGAGCACTTGATCATACACTAGGTTCATGATGAAACTTTGCATTTATCTTCTAGCTGAATCCTTAGAACAATTTGAGAGACAGGTTCTATCACTAGTTCTATTCTTAAAGACAAACTGAGGTTTAGAGAGCGTATATACCTTGCACTAGGAGACACAGCAAATTAGACCAGTTAGAAGCAGAGCCAGGACTGAAACCCAGGCTTCCCTGATAGCAATTATGGGCATGATCCTTGGAGTCCATGGCTTTGAACCACGGGGTTAGGAAAGTGGCCTGACATAATTTGCTTAAGATGCAAATTTTGCTCTAATAAAATTATCTTGACAGAGCAAACTGACTTTCATCCTGTTCATAGTGCCAGAGAAAATTCTGACATTTACAGTGGAGACATTCTCTTCTACATGTGTGAGGACTGAATGCAGTGTTCAATCACAGCATTCTGGAACCTATTAATATCCACTCATTAAAGTCAGAGAGATATCATAATAAATCACTGAAGGTGGAAACTGACACATGAAGAACCTGTTCTTAATACCTTTGAGACATACACCCAAAATATAAAACCCTTAAAATTAAATATAAATATATGTTAATTAATACAAATAGAAATAAATAGAAATAAGTACATAAATTTATAAATGAATATAAAAATGTAAAAGAGCCCAAGACTTAATTTTCTCTTAGAAGGGAGTGGATGAAGTAGATAATAAAAACCACCTGTATTATTGTATCTGTTTGTTGTGAGGATTAAATAAGAGTATGAAAGTAAGGTCCTTTCACACCGATGAATATGATGAAAGTATCATCAAATTGCCAATTCCACAGTACATTCTTCTCACTATTATAAAGTGAACATGTGAACAAAGGGTTTTATAAGTTTTGAAAAAATATATTGTAGATGTTTTTAATAGAAACAATAAGGTAGTGAGTTGTGTTAAATAATGAAAAGGATCAACTGGAAATTGCTAATGTGTAATCAAGCATAATATTTATTTATTATTAGTATTAGTATTTTTAAAGATTTTATTTACTTATTTGACAGAAAGTGAGAGAGCACAAGCAGGGGGAGCAGCAGAGGGAGGGGGAGCAGCAGAGGGAGAGGGAGAAGCAGGCTCCCCGCTGAGCAGGGAGCCCGATGCGGGGCTCGATCCCAGGACCCAGGGACCATGACCTGAGCTGAAGGCAGATGCCTAACCGACTGAGCCACCCAAGCGCCCCATCAAGCATAAAATTGTAAAAAGCCTGAGCATTGGAAAACATTTTAACAATTAGTAAAAATAGTAGTTTAGCTAAGTAGAATTCCAATATGTAAAATATTAAACCTGATTAAATATTGGGACCAAGAAAGATAGCCAGATACTAGGATATATATGATATCTAGTAAAATATTAGATGTTAGCTCTAAAACTTTTCCTTCCAATAGATACACTATGGAAGGGAGGACTCTGATTCCATAACATTCCTCATCAAAATAAGGATTATGAAGACCTCAGAATTTTGCAGTAATTCTAGAACATTATAAAAATTATCACTGTACATGACCATGAAAACAAATTCTACTTAACTAAATCTTAACAGGTTGAATACTGGCTAAATGAATTTCCTAAACAGGTTAATAAGATTATAAGTGTAATAAGAGTTTCAGATTCTACAGTCCAGAGTAATGATTAAGGGGATCAATTTGAAGTCTGTCAGACCTGTATTCAAATAACACCTTTGCTACTAATTACGTATGTTTTAAAGCTTTACTTTCTCCATAAGTTAAGGGCGGGGACAGTTATCACCTATGTTTAAAGTTGCGAAGAACACTAAATAAGATAAAAAGGTAAAGGTCTTAGTATCATGTCTGGCATATAATAAAAGTTCTACAAATGTTGCACTGTATCTCCTACGGTATATGACACGTTTGTAAGAGCAAAGTGTATAGCAGATAATTAATAAACAGCTGTTAGCTGGGAGCCTTTCACGACAACACAGGCTTTATTGTTGAAAAATTGAATCACATTCTTCCAGTGTACTGGGGTAGGCAAGGTAACCAAAAAATCACTAAAATGAGTATTTAATAGATATTATAACTTTGGAAATGAACAAAGGTTTTTTAAAGTAGTCATCGATAAATGCTCTTCTATTCTTTTACTGTGGGTGTTTGCCAAAATATTAGACAATTATCCCATGAATTGTTTTGTAATCTTTGTGTTGAGAAACAGTACAAAAATAAATGGGAAAATTATAAAGCATTTCCAAATGCTATAACTGGAGTCATTTACACATCACTTAATAGCTCTGCATATAGATCACTAATTTTTTTAATAAGGCAGCAAATGTCAGTTTTAAATCTATAGCTAAATGCTGGACAAAACTTTTTTTTAAAATGGGTTTTTTTCCTTTCCTTGGTATTTTCCTTTTATTAATTGTAATTTATTTTAAAATGAAGGCTGTTTCTAACAAATGGATCCCTGAAATGTAGTCTCCTACGCTTCTGCTATATGACCTCTCTGTAGATTTTATTTATGGCCCTATTCTGGCACAACACTTTGGGGGCAAAATGTTTATGAGACCATAGATCATTTATACAAATCAATTTCTATGGATGCTATACTGTTATCCATGTCAAAACTTTTTGATTTGGAAAGAGATATTAAAAGAAATATTCCCCCATATGTGTTTTAATTTCCTTAGAACATAAATATATTTTATTAATTCTGAAGCATGACATATTCCAACCATAATAACAGTTTATTACTTTCTAAATCTTTCTTCCTAACAGCAAAACATTATGCTATTTATGGGTAAATCAAAATGAAATAACAGTCTAGGTATGTTATATCACTTTTTATGTTTCATTAAGAATCATGTTTTTTATAATTGAATGCATATTTCTGATTATAATTACATTAGACAGAAAAGATGGCAAATTAATGAGAAGAATGAAGAGCTGTCATGTTAGCATCACTGACCATAGAAATGATGAAAAACACAAGGATGAGAAAAGAGAAGAGTGATTCTTCAACATTCAACATTGAAGGATTACCTCTAACCTATTCATACTTTGAGTAAATCCACAACAGATTTACTAGATTTACTAGTGGAAAGTACAAAAGCAGGCCTGTTATTGGCATATATCAGTGGTTCTCGACTGGGGTCAGTGTTGCCCCCCATCTGACATTTGGCAACGTCTGGAGACATTTTTTGTTGTCACAGTTTGGAAAGGGTATACTTTTGGAATATACTGGATGGAGGCCAGGGATGCTGCTAAATAGTCTATAGTGCACAGCATAGTTTCCTAAAACAAAAAATTATCCAGCCCTCATATTGATAATGCTGAGGTTGAAAAGCCTCGGTCCAGATCTAGTTGTCTTCTATCAGTCATATAGATTAATCCTTTCTCCCTCACTGGTAATAACTCAAGTAAGAGTTGCCTCTGTGGTAACCATATACAAATTCCAACTGGCAATATAATTAGAAACAGACACCAAACTCAGATAGTTAATTATGGCTAAGTAGGTATTTAACAATATTTCATCATATAAATGATACAAAATGTCAATTAACAAATTAATTAAATTATCTTATTATTCACCAAAATGTCAAAGTAATTGATTTTTTGACTGGTATGCCTTATATTTGTTTTCCCTTCACTGATAGTCTTTTGGTGAAATGATCAAATGAATAGCTGATAACCAGAAGGTGAGAGAATGGGAGAAGGAGAAATTAGGAGGCTTGATTAACCACAAATTGAATACTCTTTTTTGGTTATTTTAATGTAGATTGCCTTTTAGGTTTGTTTAAAATTTAATAATGGAGTCCATTAGGACAAAATCTACTTTATAATATAAGGAAGAAATGTAATTTTTCCCTTTAACCAACAAATAAACTGTAATTAAAGTTTAATTCATTTCCTTTGGTTTGCCACATACACACTTTAGGAGTTCAAATAGAATGGTCTACCATTTAATATGCAATGGTTTGACTCTGGACGTCAACATAAGAATATAGTAAAGCCCTACGGTTGTTGATAAAATAGAAAAAGAACAATTTAGAAGACCAAACGTTTGTGAGTCTCATAATGTATATCTGTTTAGCTATGAATTTGGAAACTCTGAAATAGCTGAGAATTGATAGGAGTTCTGAAATTGTATCTCTTGCTCTTTGTATTCTGAACTTCATGATGGTATCAGCTTGCAGTGAAAGCCAAAGACTCTAATGAGATTAAGCATAAACAAGAAATAAGGGAAAGGTCTCTGGATTAGAACTGTCACTAGAGCCTAGGGTGAGAAAAATCCTACCTCTATTATTGACTTCTCTCAGTTCCTGAGGCCACTCATGCCTCATTAAGTATCTAAATCAATATTTATTATTCATTCATTATCTCTTCAGTCATTTGACAGTTTGTAAAGGAAGGCTAAAAAAATATTAGTGCTTATTACACACTTTTCCATGTTATAAAATATAGTACTGCTGTGGGACCACACATAAACTTTAAATTAAAACCTTCTGGAAAGAATTCTTATAAATGACTGAAATACTTTTCTGCAATCATCTATAGGATATATCCCACAAGAATTTTCTAATATTTTTCTTCATAATATAGTAACAAATTCCTAATATAATCCATTGTCTAAGGTAATTGCATGGTAATTAACTTATTTCTGATGAATGTAGTATTTGAGAAGAGAAGCATGTCTTGGAAGATAATACATCTTCTCTACTAATGTTTTTCTCTTATATTATTGAAGTATAATTTATATTCAGTATATATAATTTATATATATAGCAAAATACATTTATATGTATTTTATATACAATAAGTTGCACAAATCTTAAGTGCATAGTTAATTGAATGTTTCACATATCTATACACCACCTGGTTATGGATGTAACCACCACCCAGATTGGGAAGCATATATGGAGAAGAGTGATCAGGCCAAGTTAGCAGGAGCATAAATACACTCTGACAAATAATGGGGAGAGGGGGAGAGAATACTTATCTGGCCATTACATTTTCATCCTCCTCACTGAGACTCAGTCAGCTACTTCTCTCTCTTACTAATCCTCTGTGCTTCAATGCTCCCAATAAGTTATCAGTCACTGAAACACGATATATTCGCAATTTTGCTTTCTGGCTGAATAGGAGATATGCTAACATCAATTACTACTTCCCCAGAAGCACTTATAGTGAGGGTGCATGATGTGAGGAAATGTAGAAGGTTATACCTGGAATCCTAACAAAGGGAAGAAATGGAGGAAAGAACCACCAAATAAGACAAAGTCTCTGGGTCACATTCACCCTCCAAGATCAACAGGGCTACAAAGTGGTATGTGGTGGTCACAAGAGAAACTACGGCCTTTAGGAATGATTAAGATACAAGAAGTGCAGGAAAAATAAATCTACTCAAGCAAATGTAATTTCATTCATCTGGTATCCCATCCATGAAATAGCTTCGTAAATTTTTCTCTAATTCTTTAAAATAAACTCCACTGAACCTCATTTAAAATTTCAGAGTAGATTCAGGTATAAATCCAAGAAACACAGCACAATTTAACATGGAAATATAAACTCAAGTGTAAAATCAATTTTATAACTCAGTGTGATCACTCAGACATTTTTTTCAATATTAAGCACAAAAAGTCCACTGAGCACAGGAAGTGTAGGGAGCAGCCACCACACTACAAAGAAAAATACTCACAAGGTAACTCACATAACTGCCTGGGACTCCTTCTCTTTGGAAATGAGACCACACTTTGGATTTGCAAGCATACATGTTTTTCCTAACAATTTTCATTTGGCATTTTTCACCTGGGTTAACAGATCACTCCCAATTCAACCCGAGTGCAAATGTAGAATTCACTTACCTGCACAAAACCACATGCTGTGAAGTCTTCAAACAAGGGCAGACTTGGACGGTCTTCTCTGTAGATGGTGAGTTTATACGTGCTCAGGGTCTCCCCCTGTGCTGGAGATTCATCCACCACCAGCATTGAGATTTTGTTCATTCCCAAACCCAGAGGGTAGTTGGCAAAGCTAGAAAGAGAGAGAGAGAGATTTATTCATATGTCCATACGAATAAATAAATATTGATATATGATGGATTCATACATCAATATTTATTTAATGCCTATAATTTGTACACAAAAGAAGATAAGGTCTACACAACTTCATAAGAAACTTAAAATATGAAAAAAAACTTAATTATGTATTTGGTATGCCAACAATTATCTTGCAGAGCAAGTCATGTCCTCTAGCAATCACCAGGAAGGAAACTAATATTTATTAACCACTTCTCAGGATCATACATTATCTCATTTAATATATCAACTCTATGCCTAAAGCCCCATGGTAGAGTCAGGGCTGGTGTCCAGGTTGGTCTGACTTGAATTCTCTTTTCTTTCTACTAGACTCTCCTAGCTCTCAGGGATGCCAAATGCATTTCCTTACCCACAGCATGGGGGGGAGGTTCCTTGCCATGAACATGGTATGTAATACAGTTCTATCTTCTGTTCAAAATTATAAACAAAAGAGTTGGTGACTCTCAAAAGAGTTAATAGAAAAAAAAATCCCATGAGACTAGGAATATTAGTGTTAGTATGTCCATAAATTGTCACCAAAATATTTGTTCAACCCCTGAATATTCAAAATCTTGAGGAGTTGGGAAATGGTAGAAGGTAGCTACCCTTAATGAGTCTCTTTAATATTTCAAATCACAAGATCCTCTCTTGTCACAACGCTGTGACAAAGATTAGATGCAAACATTGCTAACAAAGTATCCAAAATCTATAAAGAACTTATCAAACTCAACACCCCAAAACTAAATAATTCAGTTAAGAAATGGGTAGAAGACAAGAACAGATGTTTTTCCAAAGAAGACATACAGATGGCTAACAGACACATGAAAAGATGCTCAACATCACTCATCATCAGTGAAATACAAATCAAAACCACAATGAGATACACCTCATACCTGTCAGAATGGCTAAAATTAACATAGGAAACAACAGATGCTGGCAAGGATGTGGAGAAAGGGGAACCTCTTACACTGTTGGTGGGAAGGCAAACTGGTGCAGCCACTGTGGAAAACAGTATGGAGGTTCCTCAGAAAGTTAAAAAAATAGAACTACTCTATGATCCAGCAATTGTACTAGTAGGTATTTACCCAAAGGATACAAAAATGCTGATTTGAAGGGATACATGCACCCCAAAGTTTACAGCAGCACTATCCACAATAGTCAAAATATGGAAAGAGCCCAAATGTCCATCGACTGATAAATGGATAAAGAAGATGTGGTATATACATAATGGAATATTACTCAACCATCAAAAGAATGAAATCTTGCCATTTGCAACAACGTGGATGGAGCTAGAGTGTATTCTGCTAAGTGAAATAAGTCAAGAAAGAAAATACTATATGATTTCATTCATATGTGGAATTTAAGAAACAAAACAAATGAACATAGAGGAAGGAAAAAAGGAGAGGGAAGGAAACCATGAGACTCTTAACTATAGAGAAGAAACTGGGGATGGAGGGAGATGGGTGGGGGATGGGCTAAACAGTGGGGATTAAGGAGGGCACTTGTGATGAGCACTGGGTGTTATTATATGTAAGTGATGAATCACTAAATTCTGCACCTGAAACCAATTTTACCATATCTGGGAACTAACTTGAATTTAAATAAAAACTTGAAATTGAAGATTGTTAACAGATCAGTAGAGCACTGATATGTCCTTTTTTTACCACATGACACCTGAAAAGTGGAAGGAAAGAAAAAATTTTTACCACATGACACCCTGGCAATCTCTCCAACTAATCTGACACTTCAGCTTTTCTCAACCTTCAAATGTTGCTTCAGATATTTGCTTCCCACTATGATGTCTCCACTCAGCCCTGGTCAACATCCCCGTACCTTAGTCCTGCCCGATCATGCAGGTACACCTTGCACTGACACTTAGAAGTCTCCGCTCCAATTGTCACTGTGACCACATCAAATGGGACTTCAGAGTAATAATCTTTGATCTTTGGGTTAAATTCAGGATTTAGCTCCAAATGTGGATGTGTGAGGATCTGCTTGATATAACATTGTGTGTCATCTGTTAAAATAAAACAACAATAGCAAAGAAAAGACAACTGTGAAATGGATAGATGTTTAAAAAGCATATATGATTAAGATTGTTGTTTTTTTTTTAATCCTTTGAACAACCTTCATAATCATTGCTGATTTTCCACTTGGCACTCTGGTTATATTTGATTTGTGGCTTCAGCTGGATTTTCTATTTGTCAAATTTTGTAGAGCTTGCCTTATATAACAGCTGTTGACTTTAGTTGGCATTATATAGATGATAGTTTTTGCTCAGCCCTTAAAAGTTTAAAGGCGGTGAGAAGGTGGGAAAATGTCTCACCAGTGGATTGATAACATTTTCGTGGCATTTATTGCATCTATCAAGCAACTGGTAAATGGGGGTGATGACTCTGTGAAGTGGGAACAGAAGGGCACCAGCAGGGAATGAGGAAAATTTCTTAATGGGGAAGGTCATTCAACTGCCATTGAATTGATATAGTAGCTTACAGGCAGTAGGGTGAAGAACGTAAACTCCAGTATTTTACCAAACACTCAGATACAAAAACAGCAGCAGGATATTCTGAGACCCCCCTCCCTGCCCTGGTCACCCCAACCCAAGAAAGTGCCCTAAAGTATGAGAAAGAAATGTTATACTCTCCTCAATCCTGCTGTAGAACTCAGCATATTACTTCACACCATTGATTCTAAGCCATTCTAAAAATGTATTTCTAGGTGGTAGCCCAATTTTTACAGAAGTATCTTGATGAGAAAAAGAAAAATGCATTTATAGGCATATATACCAGCTACTACTAAATTATATTGATTACATATTTGGAATAAACACATTACTCTAAAGAAGCTTAGTAAATGTTTTTCAAAGAAATATTAGTATTTTGTTCCATAAATACTTTTCAGTAGTTAACAAAATTCCAGTGGATTCTATGGAAATCTGTAAAATGAAAGTATCCTTCTATTGCCTTTAAATAAAATGTTAAATGATGTTTAACAACATGGCAACAAAACAGATAACGCAGAATTCGCTGCCGGAAGCTATACACTGAACTTAAAGAAAGTCCATGATCCTCTGAACCATGTCCCTTCCTCTATCTATATAAAGCTATCACAGTGAGGTTTCTAAAATCAGATCTGCAACAGCTTCCATTCTTTAATGGTCTCTCGTTATCTCCAAAATCTAGCACAAGCTCCGAATAAAGCAGAAGAGGTATTTCACAATCTCTTCCTCATCTTCCTCTCTCCAGTCACATCTCCCATTCCATCCTGGACTTTGTGACCTATCAAGGCCAACCATTTTATATTTCTTTGACAGACATGGAGACATACCTCCAAACCCATGGCGGTGGATGCCACCGACTTTATGGATATTTTATTCCAGTTCTGAGAACTGTGTCTCAGTACGACTATCATACACGTGTGAAAATGAAAGCTGAACATGAAAATGAAAAAAACCTTGTGTATTTCTGACCCACACTCTATAGTTTTCTCGGCTGACAAAAGAAAAAACTATCCAGGTGCAAATTAGGAACAAGTAATAATACAAAAGATATATTGTAATTTCATTGTAGGGAAAAGTCTTAGTAAAAAATAAACAACTAGTCAATTTGGTTAAACAACTGAGGGAATTGGATAAATGACCCATTTGATTGATTGTACTTTTTACCAAAGATTTGATCTGGCTGATAGATGTAGGTAGACTGCATCTATAATTTTGACGATCATTGTCAACTCCTGAAATTTTTACAATAAAAGAGAAAAAGTTAAAGAATGAGGGCAAGATTATATTATTAGATTTCATCATGAAAAGGACCGTAGCTTTTTATTTGAGTTCAACTACTTATTAATAATGTATTCATTTAAAAAAATTTTTTTCCAGCACATTCTATGTTCAAGACTGAGATAAGCACAGTAAAAACAGGCTATTATTGGTCATAAGATCTGACTCAAATGGAGACTGTGAACCTAACATAACATTTTAAACAGGCTGGAGTCCAGAGATACAAAATGTGCTTTTGAGAGGACCGTTTCCTAAGTAGAAAGGGAATATAAACACTTGCATTACACTTTTATGTTCAAAACCAGTTAAATGAATAATGAAGTAGAAGATTTTTCAAAATAGTAACCACAGAAGATGTACTTTAACTTAAGAAGGCATATTTTTATAAAACAGTCACTGAGAGTTAATTTCCCTGCAGTTTACACTTTCACTTAACAGTGAAAGTTTCCAGTGGGGCTTGCCCATTGTAACACTGAAATGCAGCCCCACACGAGACATAATGCATAATCATTCTCTTAAGCAAGATTCTAGCGAGCGCTTGTTTTTGGTTTCATCAGAAACTCTCCAACTCTGGCTTAAGTGCTGCATCCTAAAGCCCTGCTTAAAAGCTGATCTATCTTGATATCATCTTCCCTTGAATCATCAGTGTTGCTGCCAACAAACACCTGGAGTTTCCTTGGCATCCTTCCCAGCCCAGTGCCAACTCGCCTCAGGCCAGCTTACCTCAGATCCATGGAGAACCCAGCATGAGCTATGGTGGTAGCAGGCTGCTCAGCCTATTTGGCAAATGTATTTCGGAAAGCCATTTGAAGTTTTGGTTGCTTTTAATGGATTCATTTAACCACAGAGTTTTATTGCCCTCTTGAGGGATGATCGTAACTCATATTAAACACGAGAAAAGCCTAGACTCTGAAGGATGATCCCACCTGTCCTGAGGCATCATCAAGTTATTTTTTAAATCTTAGATCATGCCATGAAAGTAGGCAGATTAATTATACAGACCCAGGTAGGACTAGTTTTTTATCAACATAAAAATATGAACTAAGCTGAAGAGCTTATCTAACCTGTTCACATCCTCTACAGCAGGTTACCCGGGAATGGAAAAAAAGTGAGATGATCCCCATAGAGTTGTTTCATTTTATACATCATAAAATAGAAGACCAAAGAGGTGAAGTGACTTTCTTGATGGTGCATCTCTCCCAGAGCCTAGCACTTGACAAATGTGCATTCCCGTCTTGCTCCAGGTTTCCTCCCTAGTCCTTTCCCCACTCTAACCTAGGCACCAGTATCCCAAGAGGTGCATGTATTTTTCTAGGAGGAAGAGATTGGATGAAAAGTGCAGGCAAGGAACAGCAGAAGTCATATCTGTTATTTTTCCTGATCAGCAATACTTTATTTAAAATGCCATTTTTCTTTAGTTGGATGTACTTGTTGATTCTATTAAACCACATTATTGTATAACCTCTCAGTCTACCCAGATTTTAATGATACTGTTAAAACATAATGAATGAATTAAATTGCATTTTAGAAGATACAAATTAGATTTTATTAAACTGGAAGACTCTTATTTATAATAAATTAAACCTTAGTCCATAAATTTTATTTTTTCCAGCTTTTATGTTTTACTGGAATAGACTTTTCGTGAAAGGCTAAATTTTCTGAGTGTATGTTTTAGCACTATATACATATATATATGTATGTATGTATACATGGTCAAAAAGCAAACCTGCTAAGTAGAACTCTTATTTTTCCATCATATTGTTATAAAGTATTAAGATAATTCATGAGCTTTAGACAAAGAATTGGAAGATCCAGCTTTGTGATCCAGCTCAGGCACTTAATAGCCCTGTGATCTTGGAAAGGTCAGTCAGATTCTCTAGAATTATATATTTTCAAGGCCACTGGAATAATACTGACCAGAGTAAAGAAAATTATTTTTAAATCCTAAAATCTATATACTTGAAATGTATTATTATATACATGCCATTTTTCTTGATCATACCTTAGTAAAAAAAATCATGAATTTTAAGAAAATAAACTGAAAATCAGATTAAAAACTCTCTGTTATATAAAAAAATCAACTCAAGTACTATCCATTATGTCAACAATCTGGCAGAAAAGGAATCCCTGTGGGGTTGTGTGAGTCCTAAAAATTGATGTATAAAGCAAATAAGCCAAGTTTATCCACTTGAGAAGTCTCCAAGGCAAAGTCTTAGCACCCTGAAGACCCCTCAAAATGAGTTTGAAAGTCACTGGCCTTAAACAAACAAACACATAAACATAACATTTCATGTTCAAAAATAGAAAATTAAAGATGTTCTTCTTATGCAAAAGTGACATATCAACCCATTCAGAAACTTCTAAAAATTTACTTAAAATACATTACAGTCTAAAAGTACTCAAATATGGTAAAATGGTGATTTATTCAAAGCTGGGCTATGCCTCGCTATTGATCATGCCACTGAAACACTTTCATTGGAACTCACCATTACTGCAATGAACTTCTTTGGTTTCATTCATGATTCGTGGAACAGCAGCTAAAAAAAAGGTTAATTTAAAATGAAAACTATTAAAATAAAAGGAATACATATTCAGTAATCTCGAACAGCATACTTTTTATTGTTTAACTTTTCTTATATCAGAAAGCCCTTCTTAGTTAAACTGAAAGCTACAGTAAAACAAAAGAAGTTCTTTGGTTCAGATCTCAGGAGAATGATTACTTGAAACAGGAAAATATTAGGGGAGAAAAATGAATGGTCCAAATGTCATCCATTGCCTGGGGGTGATGTTGAGATTCCTTCTATGAAGGTTCCATGATTTTATGACTATAATATCCCAAATCATTAGAATTGCAGCAATTTTATCCAGTTGATTCCACTGACATTTCCTCTTAAGTTTCTAAAGTAAACCAAACATCTATCTAAAAATCTCTTTACTACCTAACAAATAATACATTATATGTAAAAAAAAAAAAAAAAAAAAAAAAA
>NW_023270451.1:61640152-61675556 GCF_011800145.1 Mirounga leonina | reverse complement strand
GGGTTCTAGAGGGGAGGGGTGGGAGGATGGGTTAGCCTGGTGATGGGTAATAAAGAGGGCACGTACTGAATGGAGCACTGGGTGTTATACACAAACAATGAATCATGGAACACTACATCAAAAACTAATGATGTAATGTATGGTGATTAACATAACATAGTAAAATTTAAAAAATGTAAAAAAAAAAAAAAGAATCCATAACACAAGTTAAAAAAATAAAATAAGGGGTGCCTGGGTGGCTCAGTTGTTTAAGCGACTGCCTTCGGCTCAGGTCATGATCCTGGAGTCCCAGGATTGAGTCCCGCATCAGGCTCCCTGCTCAGCTGGGAGTCTGCTTCTCCCTCTCACCCTCCCCCCTCTCGTATGCTCTCTCTCTCTCATTCTCTCTCTCTCAAATAAATAGAAAATAAAAAAATAAAAAATAAAAATCTCCTTACTAAATACTGATGGAACAAAGGAATGAATAAAAACACTCAGAGTGCTTTAATCATTTATTTAAAGAGAAAAATGGTGGGAGTGAGAAAGACACAGAATAGCAGTTTGTCACCAGTTCTTCACTGGGCTTACCAATTCCTTCTATTGAATCAGTGGTTCTCAAACTTTAACATGCCTCAGAATCATCTGAAGGACTTCTTACAATACAGAGTGCTGGGCCTCATACACAGAGAGGTATGATTCTGATTCAGTAGATCTGAATGGTCCAAATTTCCCAGGTGATGCTGATATTTCTGGTCTAGGGACCATATGCTGAGAACCACTCTATTGTATTAAACCTTGATTTGTAATAGGAAAATTTTGATTTCTAAAAAGTTGTAGACACGTGGTACTTCTATTTTTTATTGTTATGTTAGTCACCATATAGTACATCATTAGTTTTTGATGTAGTGTTCCATGATTCATCTTTTATTCTTAAAATTAGAAGCATTTTCTTTTTGTATGATCAAAAGCTCAGATGTTCTTTAGAAAGAAAAAATTAGAAAAAGTAGAGATAAGTCTAGGAAAGAAAATCACAATTGCCATTGATGTTCCTTGAGGCCCATGTTGCTTGTAGTCAATTGTTTCATTTAACAACACACCATAAACATCATTCATGTCATAAATATTCTTCTGAAATATTAGAATGGCTTTACAGTATTATATTGGAAGTCTATGGCTTATTTTTTTTTACCCATTTCACTATTATTACAATAGAAGTAGTTTCAAATTTTTAAATTTATTTTTAGTAACTTATGTAACTAAACTATTGTGTACATTCTTAACTATTTCCTTAAAATGAATATCTAGGAGTGAGACTTCTATGATGTAAGAATAACTTTTTAAAAAAAGATTAATTAGGGGCGCCTGGGTGGCTCAGTCGGTTAAGCGACTGCCTTCGGCTCAGATCATGATCCTGGAGTCCCGGGATCGAGTCCCGCATCGGGCTCCCTGCTCGGTAGGGAGTCTGCTTCTCCCTCTGACCCTCCCCCCTCTCATGTGCTCTCTCTCTCTCTCAAATAAATAAATAAAATCTTAAAAAAAAAGATTTATTTATTTATTTGAGAGAGAGAGAGAGAGAGACAGCATGTGCAAGAAGGGCAGAGGGAGAGAGAGGGAGAATCCTGAAGCAGACTCTGAGCTGAGTGTTAAGCCTGACATGGGGCTCAATCCCAGAACCCTGAGATCATGACCTGAGGAGAAACCACGAGCTGGATGCTTAACTGACTATACCACCCAGGTGCCCCTGTAAGAATAACTTTTAAGGATTTTCTTATGTGTTGTTACATGGCCCCTTAAGGAAGGCTGCTCTAATTTATAACAGCACCAGTGGCAGAATACTTATTTCCCTACACTCTTCCCAACTCTATGATCTTTAAGAGGAAAGATCTTTTCAAATTTGAGGGAAAATAGCATTTCCTAGTTTAACTTCCATTTTTGATTGCTAATGAAGCTAAACATTTTTCTTATATATTTTGGGGGCCACACAATACTTATTTTCATGTCGGAAGAAGTGAGATGATACCTTTTTACCTTTTTTATTTCTCGTTGCATCAAATGGCACTTGTGGTTTTTCAGTGTTCTCATCCTCTGTGAAAGAATGCCTGCAAATGCAATGCCAAACAAGTCTGGATCAATGAAATGAACAAAATTCATGGAAATTACATCTAATGCACTATTTTATTTTTCTGTGTGGGCACAGATATTTTGATGAACACAAAGAAACACTTTCTGGATTTCATTCCTCAAGACTAGCAATCTGGCCTCAAGTGAGGTGGGTGGAAATCTCATCATCTCTAATCAGCAGAAGCACATTTGAAGAAAAGCAGGGCAAAAAGTCACTCTTCCTTCCAAAAGTGAGCAGTCCCTGATAGCCTGGGTCCAACAGAAGTGAATTGGGAACACACATTCTTATTGGAATCTGTTTGGCTAAAATCACACAGTCTTGAAGCAAGAAGTCCTGGAAAGTCTGAGACACAGACTCAGAAGAACATACACATAATCTAGGAAACGTAAGGGCGCTACACAGAAAATGACCTATGTTTTGCCACGTCTTCTCTCCTCAAATGCTGACTAACTGTACTTAATGGTAAGGGTTAGTTCCTCTCGGTGTGTTTGCCTCATGTTTTTCTGTTGTGTAACTAAGTGCTTGGCCAGATCGCTTTTGAACTCCAAGTTGAGACCAAATAATCTAAACTGCAGACCGAAAACTTGCTGGTCCTGATGACGGAGAATACGGAGCAGGATGTGGTTGGACTTTCCTGGGTTGTACTCTGATTCTTTCTCCATTTCCATTGCAGCAGAATGGAGAGAATATCACTGGCCTGATTTCACAGCGATGCTATGAGGATGAAATCAGATGCTCTGTGTTAAGTTACGTTTTATAAATATTTATTGTCCCAGATATTGTGCTGGGCACTGTGGTAGAGAGGAGATGAATAGGCATATTCAGTTCCTTCAAAATAGAAACATCAGCAAATTACGAAGAATCAAGGAATTAAAAATATTGCTGATGTGGGAAGGTGTGATAACTTTATTGCAGTTTTACTTGCAAAGAGTCTTTTCTTTCTTTGATGCATACGATGAAGTATTTAGGGGTGAAAAAAAATGTCTAGGACTTACTTTAAAATATTTCCCTTCTCCCAAGGAATGAAGAAACAGATAAAGCAAGCATGGGGTGAGATATGTTTAGATGAAGGTTGACTGGGTGCCAGGCCAAATTAAAAAAAAATCTCTGAATTCATGTGAAGCAAAAACTCTAAGTGAAGCTCATAAAAGATAAATCCCTGAAATGCACATACACTGAATTACTATCTTAATGGAGTAAGATGCTTTGTATGGTTAAGCATCCTGAAGCAATTCCTTATGCGATTTTGTGAATAAATTATTTGTTTTAAAAAATGTGACTTTTTCATGGAAAGCCTATGAGGAGAGCAAAGTACACTTGCAACTTTATTTCTTGTAAAGTGAAAACTAGCAGATGATGCACAAATATTGATTTTAATATTTTCATTCTGTTCAGATTTACACTAATTCTGTTGGGACCTCTGGATTCTAAGCCTCAGGGCACAGACATACATCACTGTCGCTTTTTCTGACCATTGCTTTTCTGACTTTATCTCTTCTCACCTCGTTGTTCTAAGCAAATGATCTTTATCTAGAAGGAAGCATGGGAGCACCTGGCTGGCTCCGTCTGGGGAGCAGGTGACTCTTGATCTTGGGGTCGTGAGTTCAAGCCCCACACTGGGTGTAGAGACTGCTTAAATAAATAACTAATTTTAAAAAATAAAAGGAAGCATGAAGTCATTAATCCCCACAGGTGGCATAGGTATGTAAAATTGGCTTTTTCTATAGAAAAAGCTGGAGGTGACCATTGTGAAGATAAGGACAATGACGAATGACTACACCTGACCTTCTGTCTACAGGCTATACTGGAATAAAGCAGTGGACCTTGGACGTGAGGCCAGGGTCCTAATCCCTCCTCTATTTCTCTGGGCTGTGTGGCTTGAGCAAATGACCCACCTTCTCGGCATGGTTTCCTCATCTGGAAAATGTGTATGATATGCATCCTCCTTGTAACAAGCAGGATGATAATTAAATATACATATACTCACAGGTAAATCTGAAGATAATTAGAATTGAGTATTCTTTCTTGGAACATTCTCAGAGTGATTTACCTAACTGCTTTTTGAGAAAGATCTAAAATTTAATGTTCTCAGTGTTAACTTAGATAAATCTTTCGAACTTGTCTTGCTTTTCCTACAAAAGAAAGAAAAAATGTTTCCTCCACTGTAGATCCTAAAGTGACCTTAGGATGGTAGAGAAACGTGAAGAGCCAATATTAATATCTACTACCTCCTTGCGCTGCAGCATACCACATACCATGTAGAATTATCTTATGTAATTCTTGTGAAGTAATATGTGGTAGGTAGTATAATCCTTATTTTACAGATGTGGAGATTGAGTCTCAGAGGTGTCAAAACTTTAGCTGCTCTAATTAATTAACTCTAGGATTGGGATATTTGAATCCATGTCTGTCTGATTCAAGAAAGTCCTGACCCCTTCTACACTGACCACTTTCAACACTGACCACTAATAAACTCCCTTATTCAAAGGTAATCAGTTAGGGTTAGGCTTAGGGTTTGGGTTAAATGCAGTATTCTGAATTTAGGAAAAGTCCCTTCCTTAACTTTACACCATATATGGAGCTTGAGAAAAACTTGTTGGGGAACACATTTTCCAAAACTTGTATATCTCAAGGGAATTTAGTCAAAGTTAAAAACAGTACCTAAATTGGCTCCTTGGTAAATCAAGTCTGCTATTCCCCACTGATAATGACGAATGAGACAGATTTGAATGACTTGAGTGAGGGCGAAGAACAAACAAATGGGCACTGAGCTCTGTTATTTGAAATTACTTTTCAAACAAATAAAGGCTTCTGTCAGGCTTACTACTTCTGAGCATTGAGGGAATAAGGCCAACTTCATAACATCGTGGCAATTAAAGTGAGTTCTGATCCTGGGAAATGTCCTAAGAATTCTTCAAATATACGATTATTTGTATTTTTGAATTGTAAAAAAAAATTCTTATGGAAATGCTTTCCTTACTTCCTGAGGCAGAGGGAAATGAAGACAAGTCAGGAGAACCGAAGCCGTTCCTTCCTGAGAGGGACTGCAAGAGACATAAATGATTATGGCATGGCCCTTTCGTCTTTCATCTCCCTAGGAGGTTTAGGTTTGCTTCTGTTTTCCTGGCAGTAAAAGTCAAATATTCCCTGAATTCCATCATATAAAAGAGAAGGCGACTTAGCCAGTGCCTTGGGCCCTGTTCCTTCTCAACAAGGACAGATGTGAATATATTCACCTTGGCCTATCCTCTCTCCCATCCCCTCATTACCACCTCTCATTAGAACGGAAGTGGAAATGGGAGGTCAAATGTTTCCCTCTGAGATTCTACCTTCTAAAAAAGAAAAGTTCTATTCTTGTGGCAGGGATAGACATATTTGGAAATTTGGCTAGATTTTGCCCAGAATAAAGTCACGCCTCAAACACTCTCTAAATAAATGATCATACCATCTTGGGCTCCATGCTGACTGATGGTTCATTAAAAAAAAAAAAAAAAAAAGTCACCTAATTCCTTCTGTCTGATGCTCCCATAATTCAAGGATATACATCACAGAATGAAATGAGATTGAAACTTTTAATTTTAAACATTACTCTGTAGTAGAGTCAAGTCCTATTGGTTTAAAAAACTGTTGGATATGGGGCACCTGGGTGGCTCAGTCGTTAAGCGTCTGCCTTCGGCTCAGGTCATGATCCCAGGGTCCTGGGATCGAGCCCCGCATTGGGCTCCCTGCTCGGCGGGAAGCCTGCTTCTCCCTCTCCCACTCCCCCTGCTTGTGTTCCCTCTCTCGCTGTATCTCTCTCTGTCAAATAAATAAAATCTTTAAAATAAATAAATAAAAAATAAAAAATAAAATAAAAAACTGTTGGATGTGTTCTTATTACAGTGTTTGATGACCACTAGGATTGTTATGGTTTCAGTGCTTTAAAGAAACTTATTTTCCAGAGCACAAATATTTGGACACATTTCTTTTTGTTGCTTTCTTTAATGTAGGCAAAATCTTTTGAAATCAATCTTTAGAGAATTTTTGGATTGCACAATTCAAATTTGTGGCTATCTTACCATTCCAGTGGATGTAGCTGTGCCTTTTTATTCAGGAGCTGAAACTGTTCAAATACATTTATAAGAGACCAGCATTGAGTCAGGATTGAACCAGGTCGTCCCACAGGATTTGCCCTATCATAAAATTCACGCATCAAAGATCGAATCCTAGGAGTAGTAGATGGAAAGAGCTGAGAAGAAATATTCAAAACCAGAATATCAGAATAAGTTATGGAAAATAACTGAAAAGGTATCATTACTAGAAAAGGCTTTCTATTTTATTCAGCTATTTCAAAAAATCAGATATTTATTTAAAAACCAATGGTCAGTATCATAATTTTCTGTGCAGTTGTCAAGGTAAATGGCACTTTCTATCAGGAACTAATTTTATTGATCATATTTCCAAACATGGTGAGTTTTCTTTCTCTTTTCTTTGAATGAAAATGGTTATTTCCTTCCTATCGATAGCTGAGAACAGCTGAATGACAGAGTGACTCAGGCAGTAGGAAGAATGGGGAGAAATCATTTGGGGTTACAAGTGAACTTTGTCAGGGTGAGAGATATTAATCCTATGGAAAAAAATCTATGGTTATCCTCTTTCTACTCTGAGAGTCAGGAAATTGGGGTTTGTCCTTTTTCCTGCAAAATAATTCTTCAGTTTTCACACTGTGCCAAGAGACTTTCTCTACATTCACAATATCTCAAATTATGAATTCCTCAGGAATGAGACCTCTCTCTCTATCTTTGTGGAGTTTTGAGCCAACTGTGACAAATATAATACTATCTTTAAATTAATTAAAATAATCCATCAATTAAATTATTATCTTTGGGGCAAAAGCTTACTTTGAACCCTCTAAAATAGAAGTCTAAATTATAGAAACAAGTGCCAAACATTCATTAATTAACTTAGTAAATTGGTTATAACTCAGACAAGTAGCATGTGAATACATGCTATTTTTTTAAGTAAGAAATAAATGTCTGATCCAAACAGATTAATGATAAATTATCAGTGGACTTTGAAAAATGCTGTTTTAACAAGGTATTTTGAATAAGCAAATCTTAAGTGGAAAAATAGAAATCTATTATAGTCCATTTAGATAAGTGGCAGAACTAGAAACAAAGCAAGTACTGAACATACACACATACATGTAATAAATTATATTGATAGTGACCTTCCATATTGACCAATAAATTCACAGAACCCAAGAAAATACAGAGAAGGGAAAACAAATGTCAGGTTTTTTGTTTTTTTGTTTTTTTGCCTAGTTATCATAATTATTTACGTTTTCCTTCTTTGAAGTTTGCTATAGAGTTGCAACAAATTTAGATTTAGGCTGTTTTCTAAAATGTGGTTACATTCAGTAATATTTGATTTTACACAAACAAAAAGGGCACGATGAGCAGAAAGAAAGTTTTGTTCCACGCACATGTCTCAAAGTTAAAAGCTAAACTTCTCTTGTAAAATGTGGACATTTTCCCTCTCAGAACAGTCATATACTGGCAGCTATGCTGATCTTTTATCCTTTTACCTTGAATAAGTCATGTATTATTTGCAAACTCTTAAAGAATATGGGTTCTGCTCATTTTAATATTTAGATGTCTGCAAAGAAGAAAAAAGCTTACAAAGATTTCTCTTTCTTAAAGAAAAATCTTCACCTAGTTTGAAGCAAAAATCAAATAGTTTATGGCTGATTTATAAGCTCAGTAATCATGAGGAATCAAATGTCACTTTTGTTTTACCAGTTTGAATTGCCCCAAATTCCCAAGTTCCTTTGTGAAAGTCATAATTGAGTTGATCTCCTCTAAAGACAGGCATTGGTTTTGTTCCTTCTGATAGTTTTCACCCTATAATGAGGGGAGGGGAACAATTCTTAAGCAATTGTTACAAAATCAAATCATGTTTAGTCCAATTGCCCCCCACTTTATAAACCAATCAAAGTTTGAACTCAATAAACAGCTGAGCTAATTAATGCCAAATCACGCATAGTAACTTCAGCTTGTCACAACAGTGTCTGGCTCTAAGAAAATTTCATACTTGACAAAGAGGACCTGAATGGAATTGCTCAGTAGGGCGTTGGTGGTAAGGTTGGGGAGATGAGCCCAGGAGGGTAGACTGTGTGTGACAATTTGGGAATGTAGGAAGCATCTCCTTCAGCCTTCAGGGTACCAGAGATCAGAGGAGCAGGTGAACAGGGGAATTTCATCTATGGGACATTAAAATTTTGGAGTTTGTGGATTCTAATAAACAGTCCCCCTGCCCCATTTTTCCTCACATCCATTTTTTTCTGAGGCATTCTTGAGAGGAGAAGTTGCACATACCTACCACTACTTCTGGATTAAGTGGTTCTAACGGTTTTAATGATAGTCCACTCACTAATGAAGGAAAACAGGGAACTAGATGAAAAAATTAATAAAATCCAGAGGAAACAGCAGTCTATAAAGTCATGTTCTATTTCTCACAAACAACTCTCCATAGAGCATCAAAGTTTGTTTGTGAGAACTTTCACATCCCACTCTCCCAAATTCTCCAAACACAGGTTTTAAAACAGAAAGGTACATAGAGAATAATACCGTACTTAATCATCTGTACAGATTTTGATGCATCAAAAAAACTTGTTTAACACGCCATAAAAATTAACCAGTGCTACTATGAAGCACTACACCCTAATCAGCAGCAGCTAAGCGAAGATGTGAACCAGATGTGAATTCTTTAAAAATTAGTATTCTAACTCCTGTCCCTTGATGTCAATCTAGAACACTCACTGCTCTTCTAGACTGCCTCCAAAAAATTCTACTATTTCTTTTAAAGTATTCTAAATAACATCTAATATGTATTATTCATAATATCCACAAACATTCCTTAGGAGTTAGGAACTTCTTTATTTTAACCCATCACTGCATCACAGTCCGTTACTCATACTTAGTTGACATAAAATAGTCTTGGGCTTCAGGTCAGAAAAATATAAAAAGGTGTAATATAATGGATACCAAATCATTTCAAATGCATTATCAATTTGCTTAGCTACACAATAAAGAAAATGGCACCTTTCAAAGAATGACTTGAAAAAGAAATCTGTCACTTAAAAAATACACACTTACCTTAAAAACACCTGATCTATAAAGTCCCTGAAATATCTCAGAAAACATTGGAAGTGAAGATTCATTAGAGAAGAGAAAATTGAAAGTATCTTGTAAAAGGAATTCTTCTGTATTTTGGTCCTCAAAATCCATATTATCATCATCTTGAAAATTTAAATGTTCATGCACCTGTGAAAGAGTAAAAGCACAGTAAATATTTTTCGTTGACTTTTAATGCAGTGAAATCAGTTCTAAGACATGATTCATTCTTGTTGGATTGTAGATCAGAACTGACATCTAGTGGCCTTTTTGGAGGTCAACAGCTTTATAAAATACAAGTAATGTTCTTTTGAAGATACAGTTTTTTAAATGAAAAGTAATGGATTATAAAGTCACAGTAATTTATCTTGAAACTCTTTACTGTTGAAGAATTTTCATTCAGGAAAGATAACATATGACATTTCCGAACAATAAATTTTATTTTTATTTTATTTATTTTATTTTATTTTTTACTATTTTTAGATTGTATTTATATTCAAGTCAGTTAACATATATGGTGCTGGGAAAACCAGACAGTAACATGCAGAAGAATGAAACTGGACCATTTTCTTATACCATACACAAAAATAAATTCAAAATGGGTGAAAGACCTAAATGTGAGACAGGAATCCATCAAAATCCTAGAGAACACAGGCAGCAACATCTTTGACCTTGGCTGCAGCAATAATATTTCAAAGAGCATAATACAAACTGAGATGTGTGCAAGATAATGAATAAATGATTAAAGATGTAGATTTATGAAGTTTCATAATTTTATGGATAAATCTTTGAGCTATTCAACTAAATGTCTGAGCCATATATAATTGTAATCATTTACCTGTACAACAGTTTGAAAAGCAGTCAATGCAATATGAAGTTGAATTCTGGTTGCACATAATTATATTTTGTTCCTTTCCCTTCTTCCTACTCCATATCTCAAAATAAAGCTTTCTGTAGATTTATTCAATCAACTGCTTTTTAATCTTGCCACTAAGGGATATTTTAGATGAAAGATAAAGTTCACTTGATTCGAAAGGAAGTAAAAGAATCAGAGTATACAAAAGCACTCTTCAATTTACACAAATTTATACTAGAAAAAAACCATATATTTAAAAAATTCCTATGGCTTTTTAAGGCCAATTTAAAACTAAATATCTGTATGTAAAGTATGAGTTACATTTTTATAAACCCAAGTGAATAAGCTGGGTAATCTTCTATTTTCTATTATCTACATGTTTTCCACTTTATTTCATAAACAGTGGTGATTAATCCATAGGAAAATCCATGCCTGTTCTCTAGTGATTCATAGTGGGGATTGGAACCCAAATCATAGATTCTCCACGTATTAGGTAATTTTCTGAACTACAGTAAAATATAAGCCTGTAGTGAATTTAATACAAGTTGCTATTTATTGACTGGTTCCTATGAATGCAGACAACCCACCCATACACATATATACGCCGCCCCCCCACCCCCCCGATCATTCAGTGTAAGGTGGAAGCTCACAAGAAGCCTTCAGGATATTCACCTGGAGCACTACGGGGTACCCAAAACTGTAGTAGCCAATATCAAAAGTGAAAAGTTGAAAACATAATCTGCATCTGAAATAAAAACACAAGGTAATATAAAAATATATTCTATTTGCTACATTTACTCTATCTTCTGATACATTATTAACAGTTACTAGAGTTAATTTCAAGGTCTGTACTAAGTGAAAAGAGCAGTGACTTGGAAATTACATGCAATTTATTTTTAAACTGGAATATGTTTTGTTCTTCATAAAAAATACAAATATATCTAGAATATTCATAACACATTAAACAATGAAGTTACTTCATGGAAACCTAAATACGGAGAAGGAAACTCTCCTACTCCTTACTGCTAGGCATTCTTATTCACATATGGAACATGATAAAGCTTACTTTTGAGTTATCTCCTTTTTGTTGACATTCTAAATTTAACATTTCCCCAGAAAAAGGGCATGAAATTATATTCAAGTAAACTGAAGTATAGAGATAGTAGCTATTGAATATTGTTAATAAGGTCCATAAGTAAAATTATACCTAAGTCAATGCAAAGTTCATATGATAAAAATAGCTAAGCTTAAAAAAGAGATGCAATTAAAATTAATTTAAACAATGTGTGCTTTATTTCTTGTCACTATTATTTGGATGCCAACAAGTCTGTAACATGCACTGAAGTTTTAGGATCTATAAATATGAAAAGACGTTACAAGTTCATATTTATATACTGACATAACATTTTCCAAGTACCACCTACTTGTGATAATTAAGATATATTTTCACACTTGTGATAATTAAAAATATTTTCACTAGTAATTTTTAGAAGGTTTTTTTTTCTTTTTTTTTAATATTAGCATTGGTTTTTACCTATTGAAGGCCTTTGGTCCCAGAGTAGATGGTTCGCTGAATAATTCAGCTGCTAGCAAGAGTTTGCTAATTGCTTCTTTCATATTATCAAAAGCCTGAAGAGGTGAACTGGCTGTCAGGAATGTCTCAAAAAATGTTTGCAGCTGTGAACAAAGTAAAGGATTCAATATTGAAACAATAATCTGTTTGTCTATCATTTCCAAGGTGACCAGTTTGAAAGATTCTGTTGGGTTATGTGTCTTTGCCACATTCAAAAAAACTCCTTAAATAGGAAAGTTTGATAATCTCTATATAATCTCTATATATAGTTCGTGTATATACACACACATATATATCTTATATATAATATACTGAAAGAATATATAATGTACTAAAATATATAATAAATTACATATTATACATAATATGTAATGTGTATATATTATATACATTTAAAAATATATTATAAGCCTTTCAATTGAATATGGGATGCCACTACAGCTTGTAATTTAAATTACTTTAAGAGTTTTTTACTCCTCCTCCCCCTGCCTTTTTTTTTTTCATTTCATGGCATCTAATCATGGAAAGTGAAGTGGAGCTATTTACAAGAGCTTGTGATCAGAACGTCCAGGTTTAATTTGTGACTCTACTAGGTGAACTCAGACTGGTAACCCACTTTGAGTTTTTGTGTCCTTCTCTTTAAAATGGGTGAATACCACCAATAAGAGGTCTGTAAACCCAAATCAGAAGAAAATGTATTTGAAAGCCACTGTAAGGTATGAAATTCAGATCTAAACTTTTTAGTATTAGCACTTTTCTGAATATATCAGAACAAAAATAAATGGATGAACGTTGCTTCTTCACAGCATTTTGCTGTGGGAGATCTAGCCAACTAATGAAGAATCTGAGAGAATCTCAGTGTCCTCTTAACATTTTAGTTTAATGTGTCCTGTGGATAGAAAAGATGGGGCACTATTACAAAAGGGGAATAAAGCTCAGGTTTATATTTTCTTAGAAACACAATTATTGATACCATAAACAGCTGTTTTTATTTGCTTGAATATTAAAATAATCACAACAAGACTACTGCTTGAGGATGCTTAACATCAAAGTCCAAGTTAAAGTTTTTAAAAAGCATAAAATAAATCTCATATTAAGTCATAGACTTTCTTGGATAAACATAATCTTTCAAGGATGAAGAACAAAAAATATTTTTTGAAAAAACATGCAGCAGGTATTCTATTAATGTTTTTGGAAGGACAGGCTAGATCCATCTGAATTGCATAAGACTACAAAGTGAAAAACTTTTGTTGCTATGATAATTAAGGACAGATATTGGCACAAGTGACCTAAGGGAAATGGTAAGTGTATCTTTAAAATACCAAGCAAAATTCCCCAAGAGAAACAAATACTGACTTCATAAAATTTACCAGCTGAAAAACAGAAACCTAATGAGATGTACATTTTAAGACTATGAACACATCATTAGCATTTGGCAATTGGGATGTTTTTCCATTTCACTAAGGAAAATAAGTGTAATAATTGTATGATCAAAAGAAAACAAATTAATGCTAACACTAAAAATGTTAACACCCTTGAGTCAAAACAGAGTAATATTGTTTTTCCAAATAAAAATAACTCGTATTTCACTCTGTTCACCATATTATGCAGAAGGGTCATTGATAATATTATTCCCTTTTCTGTTTTAATGTTTCCTGAATATCACAAAGATCAAGGTTAATAATTTAAGAAAGTTGGAAATGTTTGTGTAGCATATGAGATGCAGAAGATTGATGATCAGATGGTATCTTCTGTGGCAAGAAATAATTAGCAAATTAATGTCTCAGGGTAATAATTGATTCTCCCACTGCGAAACCGATTATTTCTAAATTTCTGACTGTGACAGTGAGCGTTGAATATGGGCTGCTGGTACATGGATTCAGTTCCATTCAATTCGATTGTTTTAGTGAAAACTTTACGACGTGGAAAGTACCGTGCTGAGTGTTGAGGGACATGCATACAGCACAGCGGTAACACTATAGACATTAGACGCAACAAATCCTTGGTTTAACTTTGGCTCTACGCTGTTACTATTAAATTGTGAGAACTTCTGGGATTAACAACAATATCTATCTTGCAGAGGTATGGCTAGGATTAAATGAGAGAATGTATGTGAGGTACACCACCACCCCGCACATGTCAATATTCAGCACATGTTCGCTCCTTTTATTAATTAAAACAAGAAAGTCCATGGTCATTTAAGGAAATTTCAATGAACAGACATGGTTGTTGAACCCAGATTCTCATAATGCAGTGCATTGGTGGAAAATCAAAACTGCCTCTGGGAATTCAAACACTTGTGACACCAACCAAAAAAGAACGTTTTACAAATAACTGACAAACCTTTCAAGAGAAATAAAGAGGTATGGCAGTTGAAGGGCCCCCTCCAGTGGTCAGACTCCCAAGAGAAGCGAAAGAACAGAACTGAAAGATCCAATAACTGTCTATCCTCCCATTTCCTTAACACCTCAGTCAGCCACGAGAAAGACTAACATCAACTACCCACCATGAAAGCAGGGGACCAGAACTGCCTTTACAAACAGAGGTAGGAGAGGAGAGAGAAGTAGCACTCCAAAAGCATGACTCAAAATTGAGCAACTTGTTTTATTTTGGGGTTAGTTTTGTCCCCAGGTTTTGTCTCTGTATGCATTCCCTTCTATCTCATTGCATAAATTTATTTATGGAAGCCCTTCAGTTCTTTTTTTTTTTTTTCAAATTTATTCATTTGAGACAGAGAGATACAGAGAGAAAGAGAGAGAGAGAGAGAGTAGGAGCAGTGGGGAGAGGCAGAGGGAGAGGGAGAAGCAGACTCCCCGCCGAGCGGGGAGCCCGATGCGGGGCTCGATCCCAGGACCTGGAGATCATGACCTGAGCCAAAGGCAGACGCTTAACGACTGAGCCACCCAGGCGTCCCGGAAGCCCTTCAGTTCAAAGGAAATTCTAGATGAGTGACCTATTTCATCTATTTAGTATAGTGGCAAGCAGGCTACATATACCAGAAATGAAAATAGAATCATGCAAGTGCTTAAGAGTTATTTTTTTTAAAAGATCATCTTTCAATGAGTGACCCAGAGAGGGCACAATACTTCCTACATCAATCCACTTAGGCTAAGTGGAAGACTTCTTTGTGTGTCTGGTCCTGTTGTAATTTGTTACACTTAACTGTATTTCCTTGGTCACTTTACTTGAATTCTGTGCATCTTGGTGCGTTCAAATGTAAAAAGAGAATTGAACTCAGTGGTCTCATTAGACAATGTCAAATCTGAAATTATTTGATATTAATACCACTCACAGCCATCAGAATCTGAAAAACATCTTACCCAGGGGCTTTCTTAACTCAAGAACAAATCCTCAAAGGAGCACTTTCCCCTTCATTGCTAGTTTGAAACAATGAAGCCATAAACTCAAATATCAAGGAGACTTCTTCCCTCTCTAGACCAAGACTTTTTTAGATTTTAAAGATTTTATTTATTTATTTGACACAGAGAGAGACAGCGAGAGAGGGAACACAAGCAGGGCGTGGGCAGAGAGAGGAGCAGACTCTCCACTGAGCAGGGGGAGCCCGATGTGGGACTCGATCCCAGGGCCCTGGGATCATGACCTGAGCCGAAGGCAGAAGCTTAATGACTGAGCCACCCAAGCGCCCCTAGACCAAGACTTTTAATGGATGTTTTTCAATTACATGAATGTGAGAACATAAGCTCCTGAGGAAATCAGTGCCTTGGCAGCAAAGTAAAAATAAATAAAAGAGCATCTTAAAGTGTTTAACATGACATGAAACCATTTTATAAACTATACGTTCCCTCCTTAGTGTCAAAATGAAATACAAATTTAGTGCAAAGTAAATTATATAGGAAATGACCTTGTAAGATCATGGTTGTAAAACCAGGCAGTTGATGGGGCACCTGGGTGGCTCAGTTGGTTGAGCGACTGCCTTTGCCTCAGGTCATAATCCTGGAGTCCCAGGATCCAGGCCCGCATCGGGCTCCCTGCTCAGCAGGTATCTGCTTCTCCCTCTGACCCTCCCTCCCCCATGCTCTCTCTCTCTCTCAAATAAATACAGATCTTATAAAAAACAATAAAAGATTTAAAAAAAGAGAAAATACTAGTTAGTTAAAAAAAAAAAAACAGGCAGTTGAAACACCATCATTTGTTCATATTGTGTAAGATTCAAGCAATAACCTGGTAAGGCATTTATGATTTTTACACCTATCCAATCAAGTGTTTTATTTAAATATACACAGATGGATCGAAATTATCAATTAAAAATGGATGGACACAAGGAACTGAAAATCAACTTGAAAATATTTGTAGGAAAACTTCCATCACATCTTTGATATCTTAAAATACTTCTCAGGAGCCCTTCTATTCACCTCCTCCCCCAACCCATCTCTTATAGCCCTTCTCATGCCAATTCTGGGCTTCACCTGATTAATTCCCTTTATCTTCCCATGAGACCTTGGGCAGATTGCTCTCAGTTGCATTCTCACATGTCATTCTGTGTCAAACTTGCCGACTTTCTTGTCTCTTCTTACCACTAGACTGTGAGATCTTTCAGGGCAGAAACTGTACCATTTTATCTTTGGGTGGCTAGTACCTACCACAGACTAGGGACTAAGCTAAGTATAACATTACAGAAACCACAGAGACTTTGATAAGAGAAATAATTTACTGGAGCCTCTGGATAAAATAATTTTTCTCCTTAGAACATGTTTATCTCTTGTTTCCATCTCATGAGAGAGGGAGGATATGCAATTTTTTGGTGACTTGTAATAAAACCTTTGAAAAATAGAAGCTTACAGCTGTTCAAAAGGACTTTTGAGATAAGAAAATTTAATCTAAGAGTTAAGACAAAGGATGACAGAATAACCAATATTAGAGTTTGTTGTTGTTGTTTTTTTAAGTCATGTTCTTGACTAACTGGGAAACTTCAGAATACTGCCGTTTTAGTATCTTGAACTTTGAGTAGTGTTTAATAGCATTGTGCCTTACTGAAGTTTCCTAGAATTTCTCTCAAATTATTGTGTGAGAGAGAAATTTTTATCTTCTCAGTATAAAGAAGAATATGAGTACTTAAAATCATTTTACACCAAAAAAATATGAAAAGATGCTTGATATCATTCATCATTAGGGAAATGCAAATCAAAACCACAAAGAGATATTACCTCACATCCATTAGGAGGGCTACTACCAAAAAACATAAAATATTAAGTGTGGGGAAGAATGTGAAGAAATCAGAACCTTGGGCACTGTTGGTGGGAATGTTAAATGGTGCAGCTACTATGCAGTATGAAGGTTCCTCAAAAAATAAAAAATTGCAGTACCATATGATCCAGTGATTCAACTTCTGGGCACGTGGTCAAAACAAGTGAAAGGAGAGTCTCCAAGAGAGATTTGCACACCCATTTTCAGAGCAGCATTATTCACAATAGCCAAAAAGTAGAAGCAACTCAAGCATCCATCAATGGATGAGTGGATAAACAAAATGTATAATGGAATATCATTCAGCCTTAAAAAGGAAGGATGTTTCAACACATACTATAGCTTGAAGAACCTGGAAGATACTATGCTAAGTGAAATAACCCAGTCACAAAAGACACAGTATGATCCCACTTACATGAGGTATCTAGAGCAGTCAAATCCATAGAAACAGAAAATAGAATGGCAGTTGCCAGTGGCTGGGAGGAGGGGTAAATGCAGGGCTGTTTAATGGGTATAACCAGTTTTGCAAAAGGTTCTGGAGATTGGTTGCCTAGCCATGTGAATATACTTAATACTACTGACTGTACACTTAAAAACGGTTAAGATGGTAAATTTTATGTTATGTATATATTACCACAATTACAAAATTTTAAAGTAATTTTGTAGTTTTTACAGCCTCACTCCCTCCAACAACCATGTTTTTTAAACAGTTGCTAATTTTGTACCACCAAAGTCCAAAAGAGCACTTATTTAATGGTTGAAAAATTTGCAAAAGAAACAAAACAAAAAATAAGCCCTCCCTTGCTCCATTTCTCAGCTCCTGCAAATAGTGGAAATAATCTTCATCTCTACTCCACATCCTTCTACTCACTGCTTTATCTACAAACACTCTTTGATCCTTGATCTTTCTGTTCATTTGTTCAGGATGGGAAATAATCATATAGCAAGTTTGAATGTTGACAGGAATGATCCAGAAGAGAGGACAAATTAATGATGGAACACAAAGTTAGTCTAGAGGATGATCGTTATAGGTTATAACCAATGCTTAAAAGGAAATACCGCAGAAAAGCTCAAACTCAGTTTTATCCAAGGGTAGAATTAAGGGCACTCATTTAAATATAGGAAATCCAAGATTGTATGTTCTTTGTCCAAATTAATAGGTGAATAAGTATGTAATCAAATCTACCTATTTGTAATATGCTTGAAATTTAAATCTATTATTTTTTGACTGATACTATTATCTTTCTGCCTTTTATAACTCACCTAGGATCTCTCTGTCTGACTCTAACCTAACCAGTCTCCCTCCCAGGTTCTTGTAAAGCTCTCAAAATGTATCCAAAGGAATACAAGTACCTCAGCATTTTATCCCAATGTAATATATTTTATATATAAATGGATTTTTTTGATCACCCTATAATTCTCAATAAGAAAAATGTGTTTATAAATTTAAGTTTTTAAAATTACACTTACCATACGGCTCTAAATTTAAAAATATTTTTTTCTTTCCCAAAGAGTTATGATTACAGTTATTGCTCATACACAATTGGTCAGAACAATAGAAATAAGTCTTATTAATTAATCTCTGAAATAAAAAGGTAAAATTGTATTAGAAATGCACCTCTTAGATGGATGTAATTTCTTTTTATTCAAGTAAAACATGTATCTGTTGAGAGAATATTACGTATGGCTAGAATGAGAAGGGTTCAGCATCAGTATTAATATTATTTTTAATGTAATATATATATGGAATATATGGATGGAAGAGTATATATATATATATGTGTGTGTGTGTGTGTGTGTGTGTGTATGTAGGGTGGGGACAGAGAGGGAGAGAGAGAGAGATGGAAGTTACAGCAACATGACCTAATTCCTTGAACTCTCTCCAAAGCATATGGGGGAAAAAAAACCCCACATAGTGATTTATCATGAAATATTTAATTTTGTTAGAAACTGAAAACAATCTGAGTTGTGCAGGATGTGTTACATAGTGTTATGTAGTGTTTGTTACATAATCTATTAGCATCCTTCACTGTCTCTAACTAACACTGTATTTGAATTTGTCTGGTTTTGTTTTGAGGGAGTTTTTTTGTTTTTTGTTTTGTTTTGCAGAATTTTTTCACCATGAACCAATAATCACAATATTAGGGATAGGTGAGACTTAGGTCTCCTTCTTCTTTTTTTTTTTTTTTTTTTTGAGTAGCGGAAGAGTGTCTGAAAGAGACAGAAAAGAAGATTCTCTTGAAACTATCCAAGTGCCTGCAAACCTCTGGAAAGACTTTATGGGTCCCCAGAGACACAGGACACCCTGCTTAAGAATCACAGGTTTGGAACTCTCCTTTGTGTTTTAAAGAGACACGATTTAGGGGAAAAATCAGATATTTAACAACACAATAAAAAGAGGAAAAAGGATTTGAGAAAGGGAGAAAAAAAAAGACTAAATTACAAACCCAAGTACTGATGTAATTTTTCATTTAGTGCACATATGGTATTTGGATATAATTCTATGTTGCATTTAATAATAATCACTAACCTTAGCCACGTTGACACCATGTGCCAGACGCTGGGCATTTCTCATGCACTTTTTTGTTTATATTCATAGCAATGCTGTGAGGTTGACACTCATTATCCCCATTTTATAGATGAAGAAACTGAGGGGCGAGAATACAAGTAATTTGTCTAACGTTACATAGCCAAGAGGTAATCTATAGGGGTGTTAAAGCCAGTCTGCTTGGTTGCAAAGCCCCAGCATTAAATCTGTCACTGTGGCTTTGATCATATTAGATTTAGAAATGTGGATGGACCCTGAAATGCAGACGAATGAATCATATGTGTTTTTACTTTCACAGAAAATATGTTTGAAACTGTCACAATTCTCAAGTACGTGACCTTACACCCACACATCTAAAATATCAGTTCAATAACTTGAGCATTTATGTAGCCTAATCACCTTTTGGAAAAACTAAGAATATTTCTTTGTAACTTAAATCAAATTGCCTGGATCAAGAAAAAATTTGTGTCAAGTCAAATGATTTAAGAACATAAATATTCTCATTATTTGTTTTAGCTCATTGAAAATTGGCTTGCTTTAGGGTATACCACAGAGAAACCGAATTAATTAGCTGAACGTAAATTAGGATAGTTTTTACTCATTCCCTGGAATTAGATCAAAACTCCAATATTTAAATAAGTTTCATGCTTCCCATGACATGAATAATTTTATTCATTTATACTTCCTAACAACCCTAAGGTTTACAGCACACATTAAACTTGGAAACTCAGATAGAAGATTCAATGTGATTTAATCAGTTTCATAGTTGGAAATTTTAAATTCTCCCACACATATATCAGAGAATTGATCAGAAGCAAGGTGCAGAAATACAAAAGGCTGCGAATAGCATAAAATTTAATTATTTGCTTTGAATGGTAGAACCCTGATTGCATTATATTCAACCTTCTCAGAAAACTGGCAGGTTATTTTTATTGCCCCGTCTGGAATCTCTCAGTGGGCTATAAAGAAGCAGAGAGATTTAAGAGTAAAGAGCAAAAGCTAAAGTTGTAAAAATTTTATCATTGGACTTTGTATGTATATGTCTACTCATTTTCTTTATATGAATGCCAATGTTCAAGCAGGTCACAACTATTTCCATTAAAGTTAAAACACAGGCCTCTTTTAAACCTCCAGTAAAATAAGGTCTGACAGTTGTTTGGAAAACTTCTCTTTTATTAATGGTCTTGAGTAGAAAATGACATTGAAGTCTGGTAATATTTCCAACAGGAAATATTTGTAATGGGCCGTACAAAAATTCACAAACAAGGATGCATTTGGCAGAAAGATACCCATCTCATCTATCTCTAAATACTCTCGAATGAGTAAGAAAGTAAAAAGGAAAAATAGTTTTCATTTATGTTCTGGATATTTTATGCAGGGTATTTATTTTAGTTCTTATTAAGTTTTATGGTCAATCACAAAAGAAAAGGAAATGTATTCATTATAAAAATAATGAGCTCTAGTTGTACAATAAAGGAAATGATAGAGCAATCTGCCCTAGCTTATGAGGGCTGCAGTGTTAAAGTCTGTTGAATCTATAGATGTATTACAGCCCTCTACTGTTTTCTTACACATCTCTTATATCAGGTGCCTTATTCTGCTTTCTTACCGGGTTCCAACAAAACTCATTCTTTTACATGGCATATTTTAAATGAGCATTTATATTATACACAATTTAAAAGTTTATGATTTGGTACTGTCATTAAATATACCAAAATCTTCTCATTGCAGTCCCAACTACTGACTTCTGATTTCTCTGCCCCCAAGCTTTCTCTTTCGTTGCTACCAGAGGCATCTTTATGCAAATCATAAAGGACAGAAGTCCCAATGTTAACAGAAGGAGGTGATCTCATTAATAGTAGAAGCCCTTTTATCCTGTTTGCTACAAAGGGACAGTTATTTTTATATAAGTATTCAAAAAGCGATGCATGAAATTTTTTAACATTTTGTTTTAATTTAAAAAACATAAATGTCATTCCTTTGTCAATTTCGTAACATACAGTCAAGGTATTTTATTTGCATGCAGGTGAACTAATTGGAATTTCTAGTCGTCTACCTTATGGAAACCTAACCCATAATGCATTGGCTGTAAATGAAACTAAGCAAGAACATAAAGACACTAGCAAAAAAATCTCAGGGCAGAATCCTAGGTTCTACAGTTTCCCCGGACCTCACAAAAGTTGTTACCCCACATCAAATTCACCTGCAATGTTTCCAAGAAATTTTCGCAGACTGATTCTTTATATTCAACTTTGCTTTTATAGAAGTCAGTCTATTTCTTTTTGCACTTACAGTTCATCAGTGCATGACGCAGTAAGCATACAAATGCTTGCCTCAGGCGTTGAGTTCTTGGGTTCAGCAGTCAGTGTGCTTTATGGAGGGCATACAGAGCATTGTTTAATACTGCAAGTAGTTAAGTGGTAATTAAGAGGGATTTTATTCACTGGAGATCTGAGTCCTAATCCCAATCATCTTTGTTAGTTCTGTCTTCTCTACTAAATCATCAATCTTCATTTCCTCATCCATAGAATGGATAGAAACATATTACCCTAACCCTCAGGATTCTTAAAAGCATCAAATGAGATCATATATGAGAATAGAGTCAGAAATATAAAATGACACTGGGGTCATTTTATAGTGCATGAGATTCAAGCTCTTCAGGATATGACTCTAACAAACCTTTTCTGGTTTCCCCTAATCTACAAATCCTATGCCTTTTTCCCTTTCTTTTTTCTTTATCCCTTCCACTACAGGCTACCCTAGGATTTCTCCCACCTGGAAATACATACATGTTCTAGCCAAATAAATAAGACAGCTCATACTTCTGAGACTATAACCTATGTTCCCTTGCTTCATGATGTCTTTCTCAAGTAAATGCAAATATCCCCTCCCCATTTCTAAAGAAACACTAGTCATTTTCCTAAGTTCAGCTAAAATCCCACCTATTTTGTGAAACCTACCTCACTTTCCTCCAGCTGAATAATTTTCTCCTACTCTTGACCATCCCAGCAACTCAGCTGTTTATTGCAATCTGCCCTGTATTACAGTTATGTGTAAGGGTCTTTCTCCCTCCCTCTGCCCCACTGGAGGGTTCCTGGAAAGCAAGAACCAATGTTTCTTTTTTGAGTCCCTCTATACACTGCCCAACACACAGGTATCTTTGAAACAATTGTGGAATACAAGTGAGCTGAATTGATTATGAACCATTATTGAGTAGTTAACACAGCTTCTCCTTTGAGTTGTTTTTGACTCCATGATCAAACACAAAAATCTCACATATAGAGTAGGATACAGATTAAACACATTGATTTCCCCACCAATTTTTTATGGGGAGATTATATTGTTTCTTCACCTTACTTGATGAAGAACACACAACTATTAGAAGCTTCATTCTCATCTAGAAGTAGAGATGCCATCAGATAAAATACTCTTCCCTTCCTTTCTTTCACTGTCTCCTGTCTCTAATTTAAAAACTTCCCTGTTCTCTATTCTAAATAAATTCCATCCTGTGAAATCTGCTGACAATCTGCTCTAATGTGAAAATCTTCTTTACGTTGGTGTGGCAATTTGAAAAAACTGACCACAAATTCTCCCCACCCCTATAGGCACGCCCCTGCCCCACTTTGCCTTGTGACTTACACTTCCTCCCACCCAAGTGTGGAATTTCCTTCCTCACCTCTTGAATCTTGGTTTAACCCTGTAAAGTTCTTTGGTCAATGGAACATTGGCAAATGTGGTGCAAACTGTTTTAATTTCCTAAGGCTACTGCAGTAAGTTACTTCAAACCTGGTGCTTTAAAACAATAGAAATTTATTATCTCACAGTTCTGGAGGCCAAAAGTCTAAAATCAAGGTGTTGGCAGGGCCACATTCCTTTATCAGGATCTAGAGGACAATCTGTTCTTTGCCTCTTCCAGCTTCTGGTGGCTGTAGGCTTTCTTTGGCTTGAGGGTATATAACTATAATCTCTGTTCCATCTTCACGTGACTTACTCCTCTTCTGTCTGTGTCAAATCTCCTTTTACCTCTTTCTTATAAGGACATGTGTTACTGGATTTAGGGCCCACTTAGATAATCCAGGATGATGTCATTTTGAGATCCTTAACTTAATTATATCTGCCAAGACCCTTTTCCTAAATAAGGTCACATTTATAGGTTCATAGGTCAGGACATAGACATATCTTTTTGGGAGCAACCATTCAGCCCACTACACAAACAAAAGCCTCAAGAGAACTTGGCCTTTAGGGCTTGCTCACTATCACCATATGAAAGAACAGTAGGTAGCTGGCTGGATGATGAGAAACACATGACCAAGTCATCCCTGTGACCCAAGCTAACACCAGGCCAACAGCCAGGCATGTAAGTGAAGCAAGCTGGACCATCCAGCCTCAGCTGAGCCACAGAAATCAGCAGAGCCTGCCCAGCCAACCCACAGAATCAGGAGAACCATAAATAAATATTTGTTGTTTAAAGTCACTAAGCTTGAGGGTGATCTAAGAACTTCATGTTCCTTTATTCTCAGTGCTGAGTGCAGTGTCATGCCTGCTGCTTCTGGTTTGGCTTCTCCATTTCAAACCCCTCCAACTTCACTCTGATTTCCATTCCCAGCACTGAATAAATCCAACCCTTTCTAGGGTGGGCAGATTCCTAAGCATTCTCTTCTCCCCTTCTTGTCTGAATATAGCATAGCTGACAACCCTATGATCCTCAAGGGAACCGACTTATGATTTGAGGTCCCATCTATTTGAAAACAATCCTTAAACCTATGGTGTCTGAGCAACAGGCACTTCTGCCCAGGCTGTTTTTACAGCAATGGGAATCTGGACACATGGGACCTGTCTTGTCACAGTAGGAAGTACAAGCAAAAGTGATAGGAAACCTCTGTTAGAAATAGCAGGAGAGAGAGAAGGGAATGGGGAGAAGAAAAGCAGGGAGAGGAAGTGAATGGGTAAAGAAACACCAAATTCCCGAGGTGAGAATTTTTCTGTGTAGGGCCCCTCAGGCAGGGTACGGAGCAGAGGAGGCCTAAGAACCAGACAAATGGGTGCAAACCTGCATAGGGGTCAGCTGCTGTGGGATCAGGCTCCCAGCTCCCTCTCCACTTCCTCCTTTACATTTCTCCATTCTACTCCCTTCCAACTGACCCATCAGAACCATTCAGATAATGGCTGAAGAGTCATCTTTGAGTCGTCTCTGTCCTCTCTTTCAAATCCTCACCAAAGCTTGTTTCTCCCTCCAAAAAGGAGAAACGTCTCTCCTTCTGTAGATACCATCTCACCAACTAGTCCAAGGTACCAACCTCCTTACCTGGACACCCGAATAGCTCTGCCTGAACTCCCAATCCACTTCAATATGTTCTCCACACAGCAGCAGAGTGGGCTTGAAAGGGTAAGTTAAATTATGGCATCCCCCTGCTCACTATCTTTCAGTGGCATCCCTTTGCCCCTAGAAAAGAATTCAAATTCCTTACTTTGCCTATATACCTTACTTTGTCTGCATTTTTGTCTGCAAATTTTCAAATTCCTTACTTCGCCTGCATGATTTGGCTCTTGCCTTTCTCTCCTACCTCCTCTCCTACCACTCTCCTTTTGTTCAACAGAATACACTTTCAGTTCCCATGATGTTCTCTGCATGTGCAAGGACCGTTCTCCCTTAAGATGCTGGAATTCTCCACTTGCTGGGAATGTTTCATCACTAGCTCTTCAAATGCCACTTTGCCCAAATGTCACCTAATCTGGGAGATCTTTCTACCTCCCATAAGGCGGGCAACCCAGTTACTTTCTACACATCACCCTTATTCATTTCATTATTAGTTATATCAAAAATCTGTAATTATTGGGTGGTAAAATTATCAGTGTAAAAATCTGTAATTAACCTGGGTGGTGCAATTGGTTAAGCAACCGACTCTTGGTTTAGGCTCAGGTCGTGATCTCAGGGTCGTGGGACCGAGCCCTGCATCAGGCTCCACGCTCAGCATGGAGTCTGCTTCAGACTCTCTCCTTCTCCCTCTTCCTCTCCCTGCTCAGCTCTCTCTAATAAATAAATCTTTAAAAAAATCTGCAATTACCTGTATTTGTTTGTATGGGTATAACTAGTTCTTTATCTGTATTTCATCTCCCATTTCATATAAGAATAAACTCCACAGAGGCAGGGACTTTGTCTTATTACTGTATCGCTGGAACCTAACACAATGTATAGCATATGGGAAGTCCCTATATCTGTAGAAGGAATGAAAAACCTTACTTGGAAATCCATTGGAAACTATTCCTATTTTATAGATAAGGAAGTGGTTTGGAGAGATCGAAAGACTTGCCTGAGGTCGGACCGTTGGTACAAGAACATTCCTAGTGAACATCCATCCCCAGGCCCCTAGAGGTCATCATGCCTTGGGGTTTTCATTTTAATCTTGTAGATCCAGCACTATAGATCCAGTGCTAGTGATTTACTTCTCTTTCCTTTAGAGTAAAAGTGCAACCAGATATTTGCTTATCACCCAGACTGAAAAGATGTCATCATTGTTCTATTCATATTTTAAAATCACATTTCTTTTCACTTTAACAGTAACTCACTGAAAGCATGAAAATGTAATATAGTTCCTTAGCATACTGTTTTTCTTCTGTGACTTCTCAGTTTAGAGTAATGATTTCACTCTTTGTGACTTGAATACACACTCTTTATGTAGATGGTTTGGGTAATCAAGCACATGGGAAAATTCTCATACCTTTCAAATACATCAGGAATAAAATTTCTGGTAGAAATCACTTTGGTATAGTACTTTTTTTGAGAGAGAGAGAGAGAGGGGCAGGAGGGGCGGAGAGAGAGAATCTCAAGCAGGCTCCGCACCCAGCATGGAGCCCAACACATGGTTCGACTTCACAACCCTGAGATCATGACCTGAGCCGAGATCAAGAGTTGGCTGCTTGACCGACTGAGCCACCCAGGTGTCCCAGTACAGAACATTTTTAAACGGGTAGTGGAAGCTGTGTACTTGGAACTATTGGATTCTGGAAGAGTAGAGACCAGGTATGGCAAAGCTGGTTTAGAGAGGGTCACACAGCATCTGGATATAGAAACATACAGGGACCCCTGGGATTTCCTCTCCTGTTTGCAGTCCCTTGCTCCCAATTTTAAAGACCTGCTTCATAGAGCTTCTAAGAACTGCTTTCATAAGTCTGGCAGGGGGATGAGAAGACAAAGAGGATAGAGTGCTGGGTCTGAGGATGCTCCATCAGTAAAGAGGGAAGTCAGAGAATGAGTGCATCAGGCCGATGCTCCATAGAGACAGCACAGACAAAGGCGAGGAAATCTATCTGTATCTTGCAGTAGATCGAGAACGCAGCAGGATGTATGTGTGCCGAATCCTGTGAAAGAATCCATCGTCATCTGCCTTAGCAGCACTCAGAAAAATGAAAGACACATTTTCAGTTCCATATCAAAATGTATCACAAGGGTCAAAGTGCCGCTGTCTAAGCACTTTTGCCTTTTTTCCTTCCAGCGTTGGACCGCTCAGGCTGTTAGTGCAGTATCAAAAAAGATCACTTGGGGGCAATGCAGTATTCTCGGTTTGCTTTATCTCACGGCCGTGTGAGTTTCCTCAGTGACAAAAGACTGCTGTTTCCTTCAAATTTGAAACCATATTTTAATATACGGGAGGGAAAAGGCTGTATTTTATTTTATTTTATTTATTTATTTATTTATTTATTTATTTTTAAGATTTTATTTATTTATTTGAGAGAGAGAATGAGAGAGAGAGCATGAGAGGGAGGAGGGTCAGAGGGAGAAGCAGACTCCCTGCCGAGCAGGGAGCCCGATGTGGGACTCGATCCCGGGACTCGATCCCGGGACTCCAGGATCATGACCTGAGCCGAAGGCAGTCGCTTAACCGACTGAGCCACCCAGGCGCCCTGTATTTCATTTTAAACTTACGATGCATAAATCACGTAAGACAAATGCAAGTCAGATTTTCTCCAGAAGGGAGCAAAACTTTGTCTCCTTTTAGCACACAAATCAGTTTTACCTAGTTGGCACATTTGGGGATATTTTATATTTAGAATTTGTCACAGCCTTTGAGATAGAGCTCGACTATAAGAATAAAGGAAATTTTTAATAGAAATGTTTAAAATGGTGGACATGTAATAAGCTTCAAAATGTACTGGTGGTAAATTATTTTTTTTTTCTATAACCAAAGTAAAATTGTAAATATCATCTGTCTTCTCCACTGAGTAAATATTTTATAATAAACTTAAGCACTAAAGTCATTAAGTTTTTGAGACATTTGTTGCTGTTGTCTTCATTGCTATTACTTTGCATTCACATACCTTTTTATAAAGGGGTTATTTTTATTACTAATTATTTTTTCAGCAATTTGATGAGTGGAGTCTCTTCCAAGCCATTTCTCTTCTCCTGTCTTCTAAGTACTAGGTATTGTGTCAGGCACTAAATGTTTGTTTCCTTTTTAAATAAAAAAATAAACGTAATCTTTTCTTTCAAGGATTTTAAGCACATTTGGGCCAATAAATTTTTCTTCTTTGTTTTTGTTCTCTTGATTCTTTGCTGACTTTATCTGATTTTTTTTCTCCCAACGTATTTTCCCATCCTCAGAAGATATTTATCATTACACAGTGATGAAAAACTCAGGCGAGACTTGTTGTCAAAATCTAAGAATCAAGATTTATAAAATTAAATTTAGTAACTTGCTAGGTGCCTGAACAGAAGTGGAAAAATTCAGGAAGATAGCAGAGAGTTTTGCCTTAATTCATGGGTCTATTACCCAAAGCTCCATCTTAACATTCTATATTGGATAGAGGGTAGCAAAGGAAGGGATTACGGCTGCTCTGTAATCTATGCATCTATGGATGATTAAAGCATTTGAAACATTGCTTATATTAGTACTTTTTCCATGCTCATTTGCTTGCTCTAAACACCCTGTATCTTATCTTTGTCTTTATTTTATCCTTATCTTTTAACTTATGATCAGCGAGGTAAAAAAATAATCATCATCACAGCAATGCTCCCATGCTGGATGAGCCTGCATTAACTAATTTATTAGTTTCCATGACGTCCATATGCCATGGATTCCTAGGCTCCAGTTTGGAGAAGTAGCACTTGATCTTTGCCAAGTCCTCATCTGGACCCCTTTCTCATCCTCGAATGGGCATCCACTAGATGGCGCCAGAGAGAAGCAGGTTTTGAACAAGACCGGTGAAGGAGAGAAGTAAATGAGAGGGAAATAAATACACATCCTAACATCCAAATGCCACTGAGAAATTCCCTTTCCATCTTTCAAACATTCTGAAGGAATTCATTTACCTCCTCTGATTTCACACTGGAATCCCTGAATATTAGCTAACCTCCATTTTTCTGGATATATAATTAATACTTGCCCATCCATTTTCTACTGTTAAGGGAAATAATAATTAGCAAATTTATTTATTAGGGTTAAGTTTTACATTATGTTGTCATTGTAACACATTTTATATATGTGTAATATATATATAATGCATACATACTAGCTAATTTTATTTGCATATATTAATCAGCTCACTACATTATTTCAGAAAAGACACGCCTGAATTAACAAAGATGTTATGGGGTAAATTCCTCATATTTATCTTTTGTTGCAGAACCTACTCTTAAATCTAATTTGTCAACAGGAAAGTTTTTTTGCATGTTTTAATGAGATACCTTTAACAGAAATGATAATGATAGACAACCTATCATTGATAAACTTCGTTTGAGTGCCTGTCATGTGCCCGGCATTTTCCGAGCCTGTAGGGAGACAGACATATTGCTTGCTGTTCTGAAGCTTATGGTCACATGTTTAAATTATCATTTTTGATCAAATAAACATGACTATGATTAATGAATAATTCTCTCCCTATTTAGGATAATAATCCAGGTGCAGTATTAAGAATTAATGAATGTATATAGTTACCTGACAAATCTTTCATGGAACAAAGCTGGGAATGAACAAATGAAATGAATGAGTGAATGAAAATTTTGGAAATCAGAGACAAAGTTGCCATCAGCAGTATCAATACAGAATAATAAAATTATTGTAAAATTATTTAAAAATCATGTGCAGTTGCAAAACAATCATTCTTTTTCTAGAGCAAATATATTTCTGAAATAACATTTCACACCAATGTGGGCTGATTAGATACGTTTCACTTTTCAATTATTATTTAGTTTTTATTGTGTCAGCTTTGGCCACATGCTTATTTAACTTTATGCTTGTTAACTATAATTTTTATTTATATAATATCAAACTTTAAAATGAACACCCTGAAGCAATTTTAAATTTAATCCAAGTAAGAATAGATTAAGTAATACATCAACTCATTTTACAAACTCCTGAGAGCAGACTTTTATTCACATTCCTTCCACGAGATGACATAAATCTCCAGGGCCTGCAGAAGGGCCAGATGCTCAGTGAAAAAGTCTTTTACAAGGTCAGGTCCATAGTCTGCAGTTTTAGACGTAAAATGGAGATCAGAAGAAGAGCACTTCCTAAGGTTGCCAAACCATACTGTGACTTTAACCTGCATCCAGAGGCATTATTCATTTTTACCCTGGGACTATATGAGCAATCTCACCCGATGTTATGAAAGACCCTGCATAAATACCGATGACGAATGAGGCTAACTTCATCCCTGCAACTGTGGTATGTCTCCAAAACCGAGTAAGAGATATATGCATTCTTTAAAAAGGGTCTTTGTAAATCACAACATCCCTTGCTTTGCCAATGTTCGTGCTCTCCCCCATGCACATCTGCTGATCTCCCGGGAGTGAGAGGGAACCACAGGCCCTGGAGATGGAAGGATGACCCCCAGAAGGCCACCGCCATGGTGGTAGACAGCTGGTGATTTAGAGCCTCAGCCTGGGCAGGAGATTGCTTTAACTTGGGTTTCCATGAGAGATGATTCTTACAGATACTGACTTAAGAAAAACCTTCAGTGCCCCATGTTCTCCCTTTTCTATCAGAGCAGCCCTGTCCAGAGATTCAAACAATGACATCTGTCTACTGCATTTGCCAGAAGGCCACTGGAGGTCCATTACTAAATATATGAGCTAAGTTAGAATGGTTAGGGATTAGATAGATTTGGGCCATTTCTTCACACAGTTAAACATTTTTAAATGATGTTAGTAAATAGACTTAGCACAGGGGTCATTTCATAAGGTATTAAAGTCTCAAATCACTAGGCTATATGCCTGAAACTAACAAGATACTGTATGCCAATTATACTTCATTAAAAAGAGCATATCATCTCCAAATAAAGACAGTTTTACTTCTTCAAAAAAATGTCCTAAATGATCCTTGATGGAATTCAATCCAAGACACATTTATCATGAACTGATTACATTCAAGGAATCATCATATAACTTCTGAATACCAAATATCAACAAATGAACATCTTTAAATGTGGGATGGTGGCCGGTCAAACAATGAATTCATTTAAGTTATGTCTCAACTAGACAAAATAAGACTTTTGACAGGTCTTCCTGCTGGAAGTCACAAATCACTCCAGCAATAAATTTTCATCAAAGCAGTCTGCTATGATCACAGGTATAAAGAATCTCCAGACGTCATAAAGAAGTTACAGATATGAGAGTTTCCTCTCTGCTGGATAACTAGAATGGATAAAGGGATAAATTGTGACTTTTTACTGTAAGAGCCAAATTTAAATTTATGGCATCTATTGCAGTTAATCTATATGACCTGTGTATAAAGACAGCCATGGATGCATTTGACCGAAAGTTACAGTTATGGTGGTTGTGCAAGAGTTCCACTCTTGAATTCATAGATAAAACTGGAGTGTTTTATAATTGAATTGAAAGCTTTTTAAGGGAAGAAGTTTTTGAATAAAATATCACTTAAAATTGGATTTATTATACTCACCAAGAAAATGACATTGCCTTAGCAGCAAAAATGGTTGTTTAAAATTGAATCAAAGGATATAGTAAGCATGTGTTACATGTGCTATTAATTTTCTTTCCCTTCTTCCATCTTCCCCCCACTTTTAAATTTGAACATCCTTTGGAAACACCTAAACCTAAATCTGAAATGATTTTTATTGTATAGAAGGAGAGTTTAGAAAAATTTAGTTTACAAAGCATCTACTTGCCATTATTTTTCAAATTTGCATTTCTTGGTATTTTTCAACTCTCTCCAAAGCTTTAGTAGAGAAAGTATCTCAGCAGCAAACCTAATTGGAAATAAATGAGCTCATAGTTATATTTGTTATTACTTTCATACCTCCTTTAGCTGCCAGAATATTCTATAAATGGCCACTGTAACCAGTTTAGTGGGTTTGCCTCACTGCACAGTGCATAAATCACTACTGATTTAACTAAGTCATTCAGCCTTTGAACTGAGAACTCCTTACACACACACACACACACACGCACACAACTATGTTTTGTGGAATTTAAAAACAGTGTTTAATAAAACTTTGATGTCACATTGTTAGTCTTTAAAGTGGATCTTGGTCCTGTCCTCCACATTAGCACTGAGAACAATTTCTATGTATTTTTCACATCTAAAAATATCAGGAGGAAGCAGTATTTTGGAAGATGGTCAAGTGATTTAACAGATAAGTATAATCCATTTGTTTTAGCTGAAGCAATAAGTACTTCACTTGAAGGGTAAATAGATACTCCCTTGTTTTCAGAAATCTCTCTGTAGCATCAAATATAACTTTGACCTCGTAAGAAATAATTGCTCTCTGGCACATTAACCCAGGAAGCTGTACTACCTCCCTTTGAGAGCAGATAACGGTATTGTCCAGAATAATCAGGCAAGATTTTGAAAAGACAAATCCCAAGGAGAGGATAAAAATGAAAAGAACTGCATACTTTCCTGTGTTACACCTGCAGTTTGCCTCTGTCCTGCAGACGCGACAAGGATATGAATAAGAAACAAAATAGTGAATAAAGCATGAAAACCTAAAGAAAAGCAAATCACAAAGAGCTTTCTTGTCTCATGCTTGATTTTCAGGAAATACAGTAGTCTCCTATTATCCACGGGGGAGATATGACCAAGACCACCAGGGGATGCCTGAAACCACGGAGAGTGCCCGACCTTAGACGTACTATGTTTTTTTCTTATACATATGCACCTAAGATAAAGTTTATTTTATAAATTGGACACAGTAAGAGATGAACAACAATGACGACAAAACAGAACAATTGTAACAGTGGGCTGTAATAAAAGTTATGTGAATGTGGTCTCTGCCCCTCTCAATATATCTTATTGTGCTGTACGCACCCTTCTTCTTGTGATGATGTGAGATAAAACACTTATGTGAGGGAGGAAGTGAAGCGAATGATGTAGGCACTGTGATGTAGCATTAGGTTACTATTGACCTTCTGCTGGTTCATCAGAAGAAGGATCATCTGCTTCTGGAAGTCTTTGGGGGTGGGGGCGGGGAATGGACTCAAACTGCAGAAAGCCAATGTGCGGATAAAAACTATCATAAAAAAGTGTTTCATTTCTACCGGTCATTTTTACTGGGCTTAGGGGAAGTGATGCTTCAAAAAAAAACAAAAAAACAAAAAAGGGGGGATAAAGCTTGAAAAGAACAAATAATAAAAACTTGGGTGAAGGGGATTGTGAAAGCTGTTTTGAACTGGTCTGGCCAGTGGTGGCAAGGGACAGGACCCCTGGAGTGTGGGGAGGGTGGGTCCAGAGGCTTCTCTGAGAGGACAAAATGGAGGAAAGTGTTCTTGTTTTCCTCCTGCCTCTCCCCTGTGACCCCTAAGGACAATCACTGCTTCCTCCATTCCTGTTCAGGATGTAATAAAGTCCACCCCAGGAATCAGCTTGCTTAATCGGGGGGGTGGGGGTGGGTGGGAAATAATGTCCTGCTCAGGTGAAGACTTGATGAGGAGAGGTGTGAGATTATATCACATCTGACATTCACTCCTTCCCCCTATTCCCTCTCAAACCTCAAGTTTGATGGATCATAATGGAGAGAAGCGCCTCCTCCCAAGGCTTTACTTCCTAAGAGTTTAGGGAGTGAAATTCTGACCAGAGAAACCACCTGCTAGAGGGGCAGCAGAGGGAAATGATTGAAAATGGTTTTCTGATGCTCGGAACTCATTCTCTACCATCTCCTTGGATACACCTGCAGGACTGGCCTTCCACAAATAGCATACCAGCTGGAATAAATATTATCTGCAGGAGAACTTAAGCTCATAGAACAAAACGGGGGACACATGAAAAGTACAGCTACCTCCAGTAGGAGGCAAACAAAGTAAAAGACTTATATGATGCTACTTAAACTAATGGACTAGGGGCACCATGGTACAATGGATAGCACACTGACCTCTAAAACTAATGCACTAGGAAATTTTATTTATTTATTTATTTATTTATTTATTTATTTATTTATTTATTTATTTATTTATTTATTTATTAAGAGAGAGAGAGAGAGAAAGCACAGGCAGAGGGAGAAGGAGGCTCCAATGCGGGACTCGATCCCAGGACCCTGGGATCATGACCTGAGCTGAAGGCAGACGCTTAACCGACTGAGCCATCCAGGCACCCCTCCACTAGGAATTTTTAAAAAGCATGATAATATACTCAAGGAAGGGGCACCTGGGTGGCTCAGTCAGTTAAGCATCTGTCTTCGGCTCGGGTCACAATCCCAAGGTCCTGGGATCGAGCCCCACATCAGGCTCCCTGCTTCTCCCTCTTCCTCTGCACCCCATGCTCTCTCTTCCTCTCTCTCTCTGAAATAAATAAATAAAATCTTTAAAAAATATATACTCAAGGAAATAATGGAAGACAGTAGCAAAATGAACTGTGAAAAGAGAAATCATTAAAAAGAACCAAGAGGAAATAAAAGAAGAATTTAATAAATGTAAGTAAAAATGTGCATACTTCCTAAGGGGTATCAGCACATGAAATGAAGGGGTCAAAATCTGGACAACAGAATAAAGAAAGAAAAAAACAGTTAGCAAAAATGTCTCAAAAGTAATGAAAACAGATGTCCCAGAATTAAAAGGTAAAAGACTTCAGGCCAAAATTGGAAATACTCAATAAGAAGAGAAACGAGTCCAGGAGGATGTTGTAAACACTAGGAGAAGTAATTCCTAGCTTACACAAGTTGTTCCAGAAAACTGAAAACAAGTGAAAGTTATCCAGTTCTATTTTATCCAGTAATCTCAACTCTAAAAACCAGATAAGTACAAGAAATTACAACTATAGGTCCATATCATTTATGAACATAGACCTAAAAATCATAACTAAACAAATCCAACAGAGTATTGAAAAATATCCTGAAATAATCACATAGTTTTTATCTCAGTGATGCAAGGAAGTTCTATGAAAAGAAAATCTAGCAATGTCATATACCACAAAAATAAACTTGAGGAGGAAAAAAAAATCATATAATTTTATTAATGCAGAAAAAAGCATTTGTAAAGTTCAAAATCTTTTTATGGCAAAGACTTCTAGCTAACTAAAGATAAAAGGGAACTTATTTAACTTAGTAAAGTTTATAAATCCATCTCTCTCAGAGTTACACTCTAAAAGGTTTACAAATGAAATCATATGACGTCTGGGATTTGTTTCAAAATAAACTATTGTCTGGGAAGGGGAGTGGAGAGGGTACACAGGAAACAAAATTACCCATATATTGCAATAGTTGTAACACGATGATGGATACAGTGTGGCTAGTCATTATTCTCACTACTTTGGCAGGAATTGTAAAGATTAAAAACCAAAAACCCACAGCAAGCATTTTACTTAATAGAGAAATTTGAGTTGCATTCCTTTTAAGATGAAGAACAATTTGAGAATATTTAACTTTCATTTCTACCTTTAAAGATAGTACTGGAGGTTCTGACCAAAATTAGTGAAAGAAAGAGAGAGAGAGAGAGAGAGAGAGAGGGAGGGAGGGAGGGAGGGAGGAAGGAAGGAAGGAAGGAAGGAAGGAAGGAAGGAAGGAAGGAAGGAAGGAAGGAAGG